>NW_005054330.1:5326653-5338522 GCF_000277835.1 Geospiza fortis
ACCGGGAGGGGAGCGTGTGGTGGGGATGGGGGAGAGGAGATCTGACGTGGTAGGAGGATGATGCTGTGCCCGGCAGGATCCCGCGTGTTCCCCATCCCCACCCGTGGATTCGGGGCAACATGAACGAGTTTGGGCGCTGAAGTGGGGGTTTGCTTCACGATGTGCTTCCTGCAGCCTTCCAGGAGCCCTTGGAGACTGAATGTGTTGGGTTGGACTTGTCCTCAGAGGCTCCCTGGGGTTGATTTCCCTTCCTGCTGCCCTCCCTCCTTTCCCAGATGAAGGAGGAGCGTTTCAGGAAGCTCTTTGCTGCCTTTGGCACGCTCACTGACTGCTGCCTCAAGTACACCAAGGATGGAAGGTTCCGGAAGTTCGGCTTCATTGGCTACAAGTCTGAGGACGAGGCTCAGACAGCCCTGAACCACTTCAACAAAAGCTTCATCGACACCTCCAGAGTCACAGTGAGCTGATCTCCAGAAATATCTCCCTGAAATTCCTAAGGAATGGGATCTCAGGGAGGGATTGCTCCCTGGCAGGGTGGGCAGGCCCCGGCACAGGTGCCCAGAGCAGCTGGGGCTGCCCCTGGCAGTGCCCAAGGCCAGGCTGGATGGGGGTGGGAGCAGCCTGGGCTGGTGGAAGGTGTCCCTGCCATGCCAGGGGTGGCACTTTAAGGCCCTTTGCCACCCTGGGGTTGTGTGCCTGTGCACTCCTGACCCTCCCGTGGTGACTGAATGTGTTAAATGATTTTGAACACCATTTTTTAACCACCATCACAGATCACCATTCTGTGAATAAAAGCAGATTGTCTCCAAGGAATGGCTAAAGAACCCCACAGCTCTGTGCTTTCAAAAGCTGTTCCTGCACCCTCCCTCCATCCCACCAGGGTTTCAGTAACTCCTGAGTGAGATTACTCAGCCCTCTGTTGAATTACAGACCTGACTCGTTCCAGGTGGAGCTGTGCAAGTCCTTTGGTGACCCTACAAAGCCCAAAGCCTGGAGCAAGCACTCTCAGAAGGCCCCTGCCCCAGAGAAGCAGAGCAAGGAGCCCTTGGCAAGTGCAGCCACAAAGAAGGTGAGTCCTGCCTGAGTCCTGGGGCTCTGCTCTGTGCCAGTGCCACACAAGGGGGGCCTGGCCTGTGGGGAAGGGCACAGAGCAGCTGGCACAGCAGATTCTGGTGTTTTCTGCCTCAGGGGCTCTGTTCCCTGTGCTGTTGGGTTACCTGGAATTGTCTGTGCTTCTAATCAACCTTTCTGGGCTTTTTTTCCCCCAAGGATAAAAAGAAGAAAGATCCAGTGGGTAACTTAAAGGAGGTGAGTTGAGGTTGGATTTTTGTCTCTACATTCTCGCTGTGGAATAGTTCCTTTCTGTGCTGCTTCCCATGCTGCCAGTTCAGGCTGGGACAGCCCAGTTCTGTTGTAAAAAATCATTTTAACAACCCCAGCATGGGGTTTTATGGTCAGCTACTCCTGTGGGCACACACTGCACCCAGGTCTGCCCTGTTTCAGCAGTTCTGGGTTTAACCATATCTGAGTTGTGTCACATTGCACTTTTCTCTTTTGTTTCCCTCTTTTTTTCCCCTATTCTTCCCCTCCTTTTTTTTTTCTCTATTTTTTCACTATTTTTTTCGCTTTTTTTCTCTTTTTTTCCTCTCTCTTTTTTTCCTCTCTCTTTTTTTCCTCTCTCTTTTTTTCCTCTCTCTTTTTTTCCTCTCTCTTTTTTTCCTCTCTCTTTTTTTCCTCTCTCTTTTTTTCCTCTCTCTTTTTTTCCTCTCTCTTTTTTTCCTCTCTCTTTTTTTCCTCTCTCTTTTTTTCCTCTCTCTTTTTTTCCTCTCTCTTTTTTTCCTCTCTCTTTTTTTCCTCTTTTTTTCCTCTTTTTTTCCTCTTTTTTTCCTCTTTTTTTCCTCTTTTTTTCCTCTTTTTTTCCTCTTTTTTTCCTCTTTTTTTCCTCTTTTTTTCCTCTTTTTTTCCTCTTTTTTTCCTCTTTTTTTCCTCTTTTTTTCCTCTTTTTTTCCTCTTTTTTTCCTCTTTTTTTCCTCTTTTTTTCCTCTTTTTTTCCTCTTTTTTTCCTCTTTTTTTCCTCTTTTTTTCCTCTTTTTTTCCTCTTTTTTTCCTCTTTTTTTCCTCTTTTTTTCCTCTTTTTTTCCTCTTTTTTTCCTCTTTTTTTCCTCTTTTTTTCTCTCTTTTTTCCTCTCTCTTTTTTTCTCTCTTTTTTTTTCTCTTTTTTTCTCCTTTTTTTCCTCTTTGCTTTTTCTCTTTTTTTCTCCTTTTTTTTCTCGTCTTTTTCCTGGTTTTTTTTTCCTCTTTCCTCTTTTGATTGTTTTGTTTTCCTCTTTAAAATACTTTCTAAACACCCATTATAAAAACCAGTAGGAGTGAGACACCTTGAGAAGACTTTAATCACCTTGTCAGTGTAAATTGAGCTCCCCTGAAGGGATTTCTTGTTTCACACTGCTGGAAATGAGGTGATATCTTGGATTTCAGATTCACTATGAGTCTCTCTTCACAACTTGTGGTTTTTTTTCCCCACAGCTGAAGGAAGATAAAACATTCCAGGAGTTCTTGGTGGTTCACCAGAAGAGGTCCCAGGTGGCCACTTGGGCCAATGACACTTTGGCAGAGGAGCCCAAGAAGGGAAAATCAGCCACAGCAGCATCTGATTACCTGAACTTTGATTCAGATGAGTCTGAGGAGCTGAGTGAGGGTGGGGATGAACCCTCTGAGGATGAGGAGGAGGTTAAAGGTACCTGAGAGATCTGTCACCCTTTGCTTGTGTCAGTCACAGGGAGGGACAGCACTGGACTCAGTGCCACCAGGAGGGTGGGCTCTCACCTTTCTGTGTGCTGGGAATGCCTGATTGTTTCCCAAAATCTGGGGAACTGTGGCAATTGCAGTGTCTGATATTTGGGGGTGCCATTTGTGCTTTCCCCATGTCATTAGGGAGGAGTAACAGGACAAACAGCTGCAGCTTTCCTTCAAGTGCTTTCCTTCTTGCAGCCCTTTCATCTCCAGGATTTCCAGGGCTGGATGTGGTTTCTGTTGCTTTAGGAGCCTGTTGGTGGCTGAGAACTCATCTGGTGTCCCTTTGATGGATGTTTCTGGAAATTGGGCCTGCCAGGCTTGGGGGGAAGGAACAGGGTTCAGTGCCTTGGCTCTTGAGAGCAAATCTGGAGTAGTGGCTTCTCTCTGAAGACTCACAGCCTGGTGTGTGTGTTTTTAGGATGCAGTGTCCCTGCAGCAGGGATGAGTGTGGGTTTGGAGCTTTTCTCCCTCCCCCAGAGGGATAAAGAGAACCTTAAATGTGTTTAATTTGGAGGCAGAAGAGGGAAACTTCAAATTTACACCCCAAGTTTGGGATGTGAAGTGGATCTGAAGGGTTCACCTCTAACCTACAGGAAGCCTCCTGCCAAGGAGGCTCACATAATCACACCAGAAAATAAAGATTTTTTATCTCCCTCCCTCCCTCCATGGGATGTCCTTATCTGTTCTGGTGGAGTGAGTGATGTTTTCCCTGCTGCTCCTCATCTCTCCTTAGGTAACTCAAATCCAGGCGTGATTGTGTCCTTTTCCTTGTAAAACTAAACACTTGAAACCCTTCTCTGAGGCCTGCTCAGGGTATTTAGTTAAAATTGTGACAAAATACTTTGTCCTGGAGTACCTCAAACCCCCTTCTAACGTGTTTTATACATGAACTGTTGCTTTGAAATCCAGGCTGTCAGTCTGGGAGTGCCAAGATGAAATTGCTCTGCTGTTTTCCCATGGAAAAGGTGGAGGATAAGGAGGTGATGGCCATGATTGTGTCAATTCTCAGCTTTTTCCTGGCCTGGGTGGGGAGAGCAGCAGCATCTGGTGTGAAAAAACACTTCTTTGCTCTCTCCTCTCTGCCAGGAAAGAAAGAAGGGAAGAAGGCCGCTACCAGCAAAGACCTCTCAGATATGGATTACCTGAAATCCAAGGTGGTGGAGGATTCTTCCTCCTCATCCAGTACAGAGGAAGAAACAGAGGCTGAGGAGGAGGAGGAGGAAAGTGAGACTGAGGAGGATTCAGGCATTGCAGAAACCCACCCAGAGAAAAAGCAGAAGGCAAAAGCCCAAAAAACAGAGCAAAAAACACCAGTGGGGAAGAAGAAAAAAGGATCCACACCAGAGGTACAGCTGGATTAGATTTGTCTTCTTTGAAGCAGCAGCAGGTGTCTGTCAGTCCCTGCAGAATGAGCTGACAGCCTGGGAAGCTGCAGGCCCCACTGGGTACCAGCTCTCTTGGCCTTCTTGGTGTGAGCCATTTACAAATTTTTCTGAATCCCCTCAGGGCTGACTAAACTCCCAAAGGTGGGGCTTCCACATGAGTACTGCTGGTGCCCTTCTCAGAGGCTTTTTTCCAGGAAATGCTGTCCTGGAAAAGCAGAACTCAGTTTTTCATGGCAGTGCACCTTGAGCTGGCACCTCCTGCCCCAGGCTGCTGCAGCTGTGGGAATCTCCTGATATTCCCTGCCACTCTTCAGCCTCCTGTTTGTTGGCCAAGCCCAGCTGGTTGTGCTGTGATTTTTGTTCTTTCATTCAGCTTTTTCTTCCTTTTTTCCTCCCTCCTCTATGCAGAGCCAGGCCAGCTCAGGGGAAGCCAGCACTCCATTCACAGTGAAACTTCGTGGGGCCCCCTCCAACATCACTGAGGCAAGTTTGGTTTCCCAGCTGGGGAGGGAGGCTCAGGGGTGTCTCAGAATGTACCTCTGCAAGATGTTTGCAGAGACCTTTCACTTCTCACTCCTTTGAGGGCTTTGTGGTTGACCAGGGCAACTTCTGAGCTGTCTTTGTGCAGAGATCTGGGTGTTTTATATATAAAAACCTAAGCCTGCAACTTGCTGCTTCCTGTATCTGAGAATTATTCAAACAATTCTGATTCTTCCCACAGCAAAAAATTCGGGAATTTTTCTTCCCTCTGAAGCCAGTGGCAATCCGGATGGGGAAAAAGGGCCAGGGGAAGAATTCAGGTAAGAACTGTGTGTGGAAGGGGGGTGGGATCTGTGAGTTAGGGGATCTCTTGGTCACCCCTTTGCTCTTTTAGCCTGCATTTCCACATCCCTGGCTCGTGGCCTGATTCTTGGAGACCTTTCTGTGACTTTGCAGCTCTCCTGCCCTACTTGCTGGCCACAGGATGCCGTGGGCAGGGTAATGTTGGCTGTGCTCCCTTTGGAGTAGCAGCAAGAGCTTTTTTTATTGAGCTGCATCCAGAACTTTATTCTGAACACCCCAAACCATGCCAAGGAAAAGCCTGTTCCTCTGGGATAGCTGCAGCAGGCCGGGGCACTGTGCTGATTTGTGGGAGCAGGTCCTTGGAGCTTTGCCGTGTGCTCTTTTCCTTTAATAGTCCAACCAAGGATTCACCTTTTATTTGCTCTCAGAGGCACCTGTGAAAGCCTCCTCCAGCTGCTAAGTAAAATTTTTGTGATTTTTATATAAAGAATAAGCTTTGAAAAGGCAGCCTTCCAGTCTGAACATCATCATCTCCAGATTGAAACTTTCCATGGGAGCTGAATGCTCTATCTATAGGAATCTATATTAAAGCAAGCCCAATTCACCCTTAATTACCCAATTAGTGGCTGTGTGTGTTGCCCACATGATGCTCAGTTGAACCTTCCCTTCCTCCAAGGTTACATCTTTGTTGACTTGAAGAGTGAAGCAGAAATGCAAAGGGCCTTGAAGCGGAAAAAAGAATTCCTGGGTAAGGGCTGTTTGTTCTCTTCCTTCCTGCCTGGGAGCTCAGCTGCTCGAGTGTTCCCTGCACAAGTAGCTCCTGTGATTGGAGTTTTTCCCAGGCACATGGGGGAGGTTGTTCCTTGGGATAAGCCAGGTGGGGTTTTGGGGCCCTCATGTTTTGCCATGTGCTTGAGGTTGTTCTTGTTGGGGTAAAAATAACAGTGCTGGAGTCCAGCTCTGTACAGACAGTGCTGCAAGGCTGGGCTGGAGCCCTGGGCTTGGCTTAACCCTTGGAGTAACTCCTGAAGTTCTGATTGCAAATATTGTGTGTGCTGGCACAGATGGGCTGGGGCTCTCTGAAAGGAAAGGGAGCTGGGGTTGATACCCTGATTTTTATGAAGACTGCCTCTTACAGCTCCCACCTCCCCCTTATTTTTGAGTCCTGCTCAGAGCCTGTGGGGCTGTAATTGTAATTGTAATCCTGTGTCTAAATCTGGACTCTTTGGGATACCTTAAGTTTTAGCTTTCACATTATCCAGATTCTGTACTGCATTAGTGTATAACTCTGAGCTTCATATCAAGTGCTAGCAAGTTCTCCTCACAGCTTAGTTAGCCAAACAATCCTTTTCCAGTTCAGGCCCCAAAAAATATAAACAGCAGCCAATTGAGGAGAGCAATCTGGGAGGATGGGACTTCATAACCTGAAGGTGTAATTGGACAATTAACCCCAATATGTAAATGGACCAAAACTTTTATAAAAGTGTGAAACCTCATGAACCAAGGTTGGAGCCTTGGCCAGGCTCTTGTACAGCCCAGGGTGTATCCTTTGAAGGCCTTTTTAATAAATACCTGCTTTATTCCTTTAACACTGCCCAGTCTCTGTTCTGGGCAGCCTCTCAAGGCATCCTTTGTACGTGGGTGTTGTTTGCTCATGGCCTTGGGAAGCACCCAACATCCCTCTGTTATTTTGGGGTCAGGTGGGCGCTGTGTGGAGGTGTCCTGGTGCAGGAACACCCCAAAAGAAACTGTTCCAACAAAACCTGAGCACCAGCCCTGGCAAAGGACACTGAGGGATGATGAGGAGGAAGAGGACCTGTCTGAATCAGGGAGGCTCTTTGTCAGGAATCTGCCTTTCACCAGCACTGAGGAGGACTTGGAGAAGATCTTTTCAAAGTATGGTGAGTGTTTGCCACAGGACTGAAACTTGCAGGGCAGTGTCTTCCCTTTGTCCAGAGGTTTTCCTGCTGGGTGGGGATGGACAAAGCTCTGTGTCCCACATCTCTTGGACATGGCCCAGCTCCCACATCTTTATTTTCTGGTGTGATAATTTGAGCCTGCTTGGCAGGAGGCTCCCTGCAGGTTAGAGGTGAACCCTTCAGATCCACTTCACATCCCAAACTTGGGGTGTAAATTTGAAGTTTCCCTCTTCTACTTCCAAATTAAACACATTTAAGGTTCTCCTGGCATCCTGGGGCAGAGAGGGTGAGGCTGTGGAGGTGTTTATCCCTGACTGAAGGTGAAGGCAGCTGCTCAGAGCTTGCCTGGTTTCTGTCACCTGTCAGAGCCCATGAGCTGCCACACCTGGACTTGGGGTGCTTGTGCAGGGCTCTCCTTGTCCCTCTGCAGCTCCTGGCCCAGGCTGGTGGCTCACCACCCATCCAGAGCTGCTCCCCTCATCCCTGATTGTGTCTGGGAGGTGCCAGTTCAGAGCTGTGCAGGGACATCTGTGACCACCAGGCCTTGCCTCCCACAGGACCCCTCTCAGAGATCCACTTCCCCATTGACAAACACACCAAGAAACCCAAAGGATTTGCTTTCATCACCTACATGATCCCTGAGCATGCTGTGAAGGCCCTGGCAGAGCTGGATGGGCAGGTGTTCCAGGTACAGCTCTGATGTTTTTCCTTTGCTTTGGAATGCAGTTGGTGGGGATGTGGCTGAGAGTTTGCTTCTGAGCTTTGTTAAAAAGAGTTTGGGGCTCTCCTGCAGGTTCTTTTGGTAGAGAAGCTTGGTTTGAGCAGCTTTGCAGACACCAAAATCCTGGTGGAGGTGGGGAAGGAGCTCTGAGTGTCTCACACTGTGTGGCCACTTAGACTTGCAGTTGTGGCTCGTTTGGGAAGGAAAATTCCCTCCTTTCACTGACTGGGAAAGATGCCTGGAAATTTCCTCCATATGGATTATTCCAGAGCTGCTGGACCTCTCCTTCCTGTCTTGCAGGGCAGAATGATGCACCTTTTACCCTCCACCATCAAAAAGGAAAAAGTGGAAAATGGAGATGCAGAAGAATCTTCCTCCTACAAAAAGAGCAAAGAGGCCAAGGACAAAGCCAACAGTGCCAGGTACAACACAAGCTGCCAGATTCCCAGGAATGCATGTGGGATCTTCACAGGGGCTGTGGAGATTCCCAGAGCTGATGAAGCATTTGCTGTGCAGCTCTGTTTCCTTTCTCTGTCACCTCCCCAACTCCTCTGCCCAAGTAGCTGCAGTAGCTCAGTGAGCAGCAGAAATTGAGAGGTTTGAATGGCTTTGGTGTGAGTTCCTTCTCTAATAAGAGTTAGTCTGGTTCTGTAGTTCTTCAGGGGGTTGGTTTTCAGATCAGTTGGGCCTTTCTTCTCCTCTTCTTGGCCTCCTGTAATTCTAAAGCTTGTAGAGGCTTTTTCTTTTGAAACTGATTTGTCACACAGCAAGAAAATCAAAAAGAAGTGGCTGATACTTTCTGTCTTGAAGGGAAAAGGGTGCAGCCTTGCTTGTAGGGGGTTGTGGGTTTAGGAAGCCAGTTGGAAAGGTGTGTTCCTCTGAGGCAGTACCTGAACTTCAGCTGCAGAGCTGTGACCAGTGAGGTCTGGGGAAGCAGAGCTCACTGCCTGCACTGCTTCTGTTTGCTCTCCAGTCACATCTCCCTCATCCTGTCCCTTCCTTAGGGATCTTCCACCCTTCTTTCCCTCTCCCTTCATCCTGCCTGCTCGTGCTGGTGCTCAGAGCTGTTTATTTCCCCAGGATTATTGGCTGGAGGGCCCATGACTGACCCTGGCTGTGTTTTCTCTTGCCAGCTCCCACAACTGGAACGCTCTGTTCGTGGGGACAAACGCTGTGGCTGATGCCATGGCCCACAAGTACAATGCTGCCAAAAGCCAAGTGCTGGATGCTGTGAGTTGGGTTGGGATGGATCAGCTGGGCTGGGACATCACTTTCCTGCCTGTTTCTTTGTGGCCAGGGCCTTGTCTTGTACAGGAAAAGCCTCTGTGCATCCATGGGCATCACACAGGCTGAGGCCTGTGGTGCTGTAGCAGCTCTGTGGGGTCTGAGCCTATTGATCCTTTGGTCCTCAGCCTTCTTTCCCACTCTGCTTTCCTGTGGCTGAATTTTGCATTTCTACATAACTAGAAGTTGGTGGGAATTTACACCCTAAAGCTCAAATCCTTCCTGGAAATTTCATTTTTCTCTGGAACATGTTTGAATTCCAACAGCACAATTTCCAGCAGCTGCAGAGGAGCTGGAGCATTTTACCCTCCAGCTGCCTGCCACATTCCCTTTGCATGTGCTTCTGAGAGCAGCAGGTGACTGAATTCTTGCCTGCAGGAGAGCAAAGACAGCGTGGCAGTGAGAGTGGCTCTGGGAGAAACGGAGCTGGTCCAGGAAATCCGCCGGTTCCTCGTGGAAAACGGAGTCAGCCTGGATTCCTTCAGCCAGGTGAGAGGCTCAGCTGGAGGCAGCCGTGGGGATACCCCTCTTCTAGTCCTGCTCTTCTCAGCTCTCTGGGAAATTGGGAATTAAATCCTCCCTGATGAGTTAGGAAATTATTGTATTTGTGGGGTGCCCCATGGCAGGAAGGAATGATGAATCTGACTCCATGTTCTCAGAAGGCCCATTTATTATTTTATGATACTATATTATATTAAAGAATACTAAACTATACTATACTAAAGAATTCAAAAAGGACACTTACTGAATGCTAAAAAGATAATAATAAGAACTTGTGACTCTTTCCAGAGTCTTGACACAGCCTGGCCCTGATTGGCCAAAGAGTGAAAACAACTCACAGCAGAATCTAATCAGAAAATCACTTGTGGGTAAACAATCTCCAAACACATTCTACATGAGCACAACACAGGAGAAGCAAATGAGATAATTATTGTTTTCCTTTTCTCTGAGGCTTCTCAGCTTCCCAGGAGAAAAATCCTGGGAGAAGGGATTTTTCAGAAAATATGAATGTGATGGAAAAGGTATCCATTTGAAAGGGCAGTGGCTCTCAGGATGGGTGAAATCCCTCATATGATGGCATTAGGATGGTGGGCAGGGAAGGAGCCCTGTGGATGTGCAGCTGACACCTCCATCCATGAGATGTGGATTTTCCAGGGAGTGTTTCCTACATCCCTGTCAGTCCTTTTGGATCGGGGAGAGGAGTGACACAGAGAGAGGGAGAGCACAGCCTTGCAGATCTGAACTCTCCAGTTAGAAAATTGCTGGATTTGCTCTCTTCCATGCCATATTCTTTCCTTCTTTCCCTGCTGGCTGTGTCAGGCTGCTGGTGAGAGGAGCAGGACGGTGATCCTGGTGAAGAACCTGCCAGCTGGCACCAGTGCCCTGGAGCTGGAGGAGCTCTTTGGCCAGCACGGGGACCTGGGCCGCGTGCTGCTGCCAGAGGGAGGCATCACAGCCATCGTGGAGTTCCTGGAGCCCACAGAGGCCAAGCAAGCCTTCACCAGGCTGGCCTACTCCAAGGTGGGGGCACTGCCTGGGGAGAGGGGTCTTGGTGAGTTGGGAAACTGCAGGAGGGCTGTCTGTGAGAGTGAGGGGCGCAGGGAGTGTGGGAAGGTGTTATGTCAGAGGCACTGGTGTTCCAAGCTGGGCCCTTTGGATTTAGGGAGGTGCCTGGTACAGCAGAGCAGGGCTCAGCCTGCAAAGGATGCTGGAGAAGGGGGCTGTGACACAGCTGCAGGATTTCTTTTCCCTTTACACAATCCAGGAGTGACCCATGTAAGGCTGGGTCCTTTTGTGAGAGAGAGTTTAGGCTCTGGTCCTGTGACGCTGGATCCTTTTGTGACAGAGTTTAGACTGCAGTCTTGTAAGGCTGGATCCTTTTGTGACAGAGGATTTAGGCTCTGGTCCTGTAAGGCTGGATCCTTACCTGACAGAGAGTTTAGACTGCAGTCCTGTAAGGCTGGATCCTTTTGTGGCAGAGTTTAGCCACTTGCAAAGGTTACTCAGCTTTTCCAGTGCTGTTTTTCACTACAGAGCAAGGTGAAAATGAAGCTGAGAGCAGAGTTTTTCCTTCAGGCCTTGCCTTTCACTCATTTGTCTCCTGTCTTCCCTTCACAGTTTCATTCTGTGCCCTTGTACCTGGAGTGGGCTCCAATGGGGGTTTTCCTCAGCCCAGCCCCTCAGAAAAGAAAAGCTGGGGTTCCAGGAAAGGAGGGTGAAGCAGGGCTGGTACCAGGTAAGAACTCTGGCTCACTTGCTGGGGTCTCTGTGTTTCTCTGGGGTTGTGTCAAGCCCCAGGATATGTTTTGTCTGGGTGACCTCCCACTGTGAGGGCTGATCTTCCCTCCCTAAATACACCACCTTTCTCCCCATCCCAAAACTCCCCCACACTCTGAGTGGGCAACTCCCCCAAAATTTGGCTTTGTTGCATCTTACAGAGTTGGGTTTATTCTTCTTGGTTCAGGTGAAGCTATAAAAGGCTCAGAGGAAGCAGCAGAACAGGAGGAAGAAGAGGAGGAGGAGGAGGAAGAAGAAGAAAATATTCCTGGGTGTACCTTGTTCATCAAAAACCTGAACTTTGCCACCACAGAAGACACACTGAAGGAGGTGAGCAATAAGGACACAGTGTTTAAAGGATTTCAGCTGCAGCCAGTGGGAGATGAGAGAGCACTGGGTTCTGCTGGGACTGGGAACATCACTCCAAGGTGTCAGATAAGATAAATGCATCTGGAAGTGTTTTTGTGGGGTTTAATTCCACCTAGAGACAGGTGGAGGCAGTAGGAAGTCTTCTAACATTCCTGATTTGCCATGTTTTCTGTAATGCTGCTCCTTGGGACAGGCACTGCTGCAGCTCTGCCACTGCTTGGTGTGTGAGAGGCTGTGAATGAATAAATAAATGGTGATTTGTGAGTGTGCTTTTCCTCTCAGCTTCTGCTGACAGTGTGCTGCCTTGTGCTGCTTCACCTCAATAAGCACTTTGA
>NW_005054330.1:5338577-5367349 GCF_000277835.1 Geospiza fortis
TGGAATTTCCCATCTCTGGCACTTCTTGTAGCTGTGTAAAATGCCACATTCCATGGCCAAGCATCCTGGACTTGTGAGTCTATGCAGAGACTCTGCTTCAGCTGTGGACAAATAAATACCCAGAGCAGGGCTGGGACTTGTCCCCTCTTCTTTTTCTGGCTACAAGGGAGTCAAATAACTAGTTTTCTACCCTCTAGCCCCCCATTTTTGGGAAGAGCTGTGTTCTAGGGACAGGCAGCACCCACCCTTAAGGCCTCACCCTGGCTGAGGGCATCTTGTAATCCAGAGTGTTCCTCCAGAGCCACCTCAGATCCCTGCACTTGGAGGATTTCTGGGAACTCCTGTCTTGATACCTTTCAAACTCTGTGTGTGTGTATTTGTACAGGAATAATCTGATGAGGAAAGGCTCAGCTGCAGTGCTGGGGGAGGTGGGGCTGTGTGGCACAGGGCCACGCTGGCAGTTGAGTTACAAGCCTGTGACAAAGGGAACTGAATCACGTGTCCAAATTCCTTGCAGACATTCTCCAAAGTGGGAGCCCTGAAGAGCTGCACAATATCCAAGAAGAAAGACAAAGCAGGTACTCTAGATGCTGCTGTTCAATTCCTTCCCTCAGCTGAGCTGAGGGCTCAGGTGTGGCATTGCTTCAGCAGTCATCTGGCTGAGCATTTGTGTTCCTGCTGGCAAAATCCTCAGTGCTTCCAGAAGTGTTCCTGTGGAAATGGCTGCAAGCAGCAGCCAAAGCTTCCCCCAGGGTTGGGTCTAGAAGGTTAAAACTCCATTGTGGGATTTGTGGAGATGTGGCTTGATCTTGAGATGGGGGAAGCCAAACTCCTTCAGGATCACAGAGGAGAGGGATGCAGGCTGACAGGAGCCAGTGCCCTGTGATGATTAAACCCTGCATTATCCTGCAAATATCCTCAAGGATGCCTGGCTGAGAGCTGTGCTGAGTGGGCTGGGTTTGCCTTCTCCCTGCCAGCCCTGAGCCCCCCAGGCTGCAGGGATGAGTGCCTGTGCCTGTTGTTGGCTGCTCTCCCTTCCCAAGGAGTTGGAGTAAGGCAAGCACTGGCTGGAGGGGCTGGGGCTTCTCTCTGGGAGCTGCACAGCTTTGTGGCATTTCCCCTTGACAGAGCTTCCTTGCCATGTGATATTTAAAAACTCAGATCTGCTGGGAGATAAAGAAATAAAGTGAATCCTTCAGTTCTGCTCGTGGGTCTGAGCAGGCAGCACCAAGTGAGGGCTGATCTTGTAGCACCTGATCCCTTCAGGCACTGGGGGTCATCTCTACACTCTGCCTCTGCTGAGGCTCCGAAATTGAAAATGAAGTGTTGCTTTCTCCCCTCATTATTAACTGTCCCTTAATTATGGCTGCTGTGTTAGGCAGCATGTTGCTCAGGGGTGTGGTGGGACTGCAGAGCTTTGCTGTGCAGGGAGGGGAAGGATGGGGAAGGATGGTTCTCCTTTGTTGTGCAAGTAGCAGCTGCCCACCCACTCCAGTTTATGGGATGTCTGTCTCCACAACAGGATCTCTTCCCCTGATGGTGACCAGCAGTCGGTTTGCAGTGTCTTGTTTAAGGAAGTTGCACTGAGGTGATGCAAAGCAAAACATTGGTTTTGTCTGCAACATCTGTTATCCCCTCTTCACATCAGCACCAAAACCAGCTGGTGCAGAGCAGAGCCTTGCTCAAAAAACTCATGAGACCAGCCATGGACAGGCTGGCCCTTTTCATAGGATATTAAGCTTTTTGTCCCCCCAGTTCTGGCAATCAGTGCTTGCTCCTGGTTTGTTTTTATATCTTATATCATCACTGCTTCCTTACCAAGTCCCTTTCTCTCCTGACAGGCACTTTGCTTTCCATGGGCTTTGGCTTTGTGGAGTACAAGAAGCCAGAGAGTGCCCAGAGAGCCCTGCGCCAGCTCCAGGTGAGCCTGAGCTGCCCCCCTGCAGTTCTCTCCAGAGATTTGCTTCACCCTGGCACTGCCACATGCACCTGGGGATGTCAGGGCTCAGGGCTGCACTGCACAGATGGGGGAGCCTCTAAAATGGGCCAGGCTTTGGAGGGAAGAGGGTTTGTGAAAGGACAGACTGGTGGAGAAGTGTATTTCTTAGTGCTGATCCAAGGTGGAAATTCAGAAAATGTGCATGGATTGAATTTTCATGAGTTCTCCTGTCAGGTGCAGACCCAGATATCCCCTCACAGAACAAATACTGATTAATGTTAATTTAGTGCTGCTTTGACTTCTAATTCTTCTATATATTTATTTCTATTAATTATATATCATTTTTTTCCTGCTGTTTCTTTGTTTGCCCTCCCAGGGCTGCACTGTGGATGGCCATAAGCTGGAAGTGAAGCTGTCAGAGAGAGCTGTCAGGTGAGGCTCACCTCTCCCCTCAGTGACATTTCAGCTGCAGTAATCCTTGGGAGCTTCTTCCCTTCTTCCCCAGCATCTGCATCCCGGAGTGCTCCAGCTGTTGAACACATCAGCCTTTGCTCTGCTCTGCTGACTCAGTTTTGCTTGAAAGGAAAAAAAAATGAGGAATGAGCTGAAGTGGGGCCCCAAAAATGAGCCCAGAGTGAGAACCAGGCAGAGTTTTCTTCTCTGCTTAAGGAAAAATCCTGTTTTGGTGGTAACACTGTGAGTTCCCAGGGGTTTAAAAAGTTCTTGGAGAGAAATCTTCTCTGGGTAATGAAGTCTTTTACCTGTTCATCTGAGAGAAGAGGAGCTTAAGAATAATGTTCTGATCAAATCAAGACAAAGCCAAGTTTCTTGCTTGAAATAAAAGTTTGGATTTAGTTCCTTTGCTCTGGGCAATCAGGCACAGAGGAGAAGGTTACTTGTGGGTGAATTTACTTGGAATTAGCTTCAGTTTTTAGGGATTCCTTTCTAGTTCTTACTCAGCACAGAATATTCTAACTGTAAAGCTGCAAATTAATCCAGGTACTTGAATGTTGGCACCTAACACTGTCCTTCAGACACTCTGGAAACCCTACTGGAACAGTGATATCTGTTAAATGTCAAAGTTTGTTTGAAAACCTGGCTCCTGGGCACCACAAGCAGTCTGACAGCTCCCTGTGTCTGCACTTTGTATTTCAATTCTTTCATAAACCATTTTTATCCAGTTTGATATTGAAAATCCCTTCAGCAGGTATCCAGGCCACAATGAGAAGTGCTTTGCTTTATGAAATAAGCTGCTGTCTTTTGTGTTAGGTAAATTCTGACCTTGTCCAAATGGAATGCAATTCCAGAGGTAAAAAAAAAAAAAATTAATACTCTGTTACAAAATTTCATATACTGTTCTATAACAGGAAGAAAAATAATCAAAATTAGCTTACATTAAGCTGATTTTTAAAAATATATTCGTGAATGCATTCTCCTGACAATTAAAGGGCAGGATTTGGTGACAAATGTGAGATGAGGACCTCAACTAGAGCAAGATGGGCTATTTCCTTTCCAGATGGAGGATTTTAGGGTGGTTGGAATTTGATCCTTCTTGGTGTCCTGTGTGGCATTGCCACTGGCACAACCCAGGATGCCAGTGTGAGCTGATTTCTAAATTTTCTACATTCCAAATCCTGAGGGAGCCACAGTTCAAAGGGACTTTGCTGCTCCCTGCTCTTCACCTGCCCTTCCTGTTGCCTTCCAGGCCTGCTGTGAAATCAGCCAGGAAGAAACAGACTGCCAAGAAGCAGAAAACTTCCAAGATCCTGGTCAGAAACATCCCCTTCCAGGCCACCGTCAGGGAAATCAGGGAGCTCTTCAGGTAGGAAAGTGCTTTCTTGGGTCTGTGGGTCATTGAGGTGGAGCTGCTGTGTTTTTCATACAGGGTCTTTCTCACTTTGTAAATATTGTGAATTTTTTCTTGTCTTTGTGGAAGAAAAGAGGAATTTTGGGAACACCTCTGTGTTCTGTGTGTCCTCAGCTTTTTGTGCTGTGATTTAAGCCTTGTTCCATCCTGAAAAATAGGCAGAACTTTGGAAAAGGAAAACCAGCTTTGCTGCTCCCAGGAATGTTTTGCTCACTGCCCCAGGCTGTGGTCCCTGCTCTGCTCTTGGTTTGCAGGATTTGTTGATTTTTCTGCCACAGGGTGCTGTGTTGGGAGGTGGCCTCTGTGGGCTTGTCTTAGCAGAAGTTGGGTGATTTTGTCACATTTCTGGGGCATTTCTTTCCTTGACCCTTTAAAACCTGCTCAGACCACGCAGTGCAAGGCCCCTGGCAGCGATTTTTGTGTTTCCCTGTGTTGATGGAATTGCACCTCCTTTATTTGTGTGAAGATGTGGCTCCTGTGTGACTGGAAGTCTGCTCCCTTGCAGGCTGTGAGGAGAGCTGTGTGTTCCAACACTCATTTGGGATGAATTCCAGGGATTTCACCAAAGGCAAAGCATGACTTGGCTTTTGGACAGGGGTTTGGTGATGGCCACAACAACGAGATGCCTCTAGAAGAGCAAAAGGTTTTTTTTGAAGCATTTTGCTTCAGTTCTGCCCTAAGGGGTTCAGGCAGAGCCCCTGGGCTGCCAGTGCCCATGCTGAGTTTCCTCAGCACGTGGAGCTCTGCTGATTTAAATCCCAACACTCCCAGCTACAGCCGTGCCCCTCGTCACGCTGCAGCCAGCAAAGCCGGGGCTGAGGTGAAGTTCAAGGCACTGGGAGGGTTTGTACATCACAAGCACAGAGCCTGTGGGGGGTTTTTGGTGTGGGATTTTTCCCTCCTGTCTTGTCTAGCACCTCAGAGCTGTGGAGAGGAGGGGCAGGGGAACATCTGATTGATTTTGCAGCTTCCAGCTGGCGACAGCGCTCTCAGAGCATCCCTTTCATTCACCTGGGATGTGCAGAGCTGGGTTTATCCTCAAAACAAAAACCTGCAGCTTGGGGGGACACATTGCTTTCACTCCTGCCATCCCTCCTGTCCTCTGGAGCAGCCCAGACCAGGCACAAGAGGGCAGTGCCCAGCACCTCACCCTCCTGGATTGCTTTGTTTGTGCCCTTCAATCAGCTGCCTTTGCTCTGGAGCTCTGGGCTTGCTCTGCATTTAGGAACCTGCCTTAGTTTGGCTTTTGTTAGGGATTTATTGGCAATGGCAAGCAGTCCTTTGGCAGTGGAAGGGCTGGCAGGGCTGCAGGGGGCACTCTTAGCCTGCCCAGGAAAGCCAGCCTGGGGACAGCAAGGGACAGCCAGCCTGGGGACCACCAGGCCACTCAGCCAGGCATCACCACACAGGGACACAGCCCCAGGTTTTACAGGATGAGCATCTTCCCCTATTGTTTCCCCTGCTCCAGAGCCACCTTCCAGCCCAGCAGCAGGAGAAAATTCAAGAAATATTCATTTCAAAATAAATAAATATGAATTTATAAATAGATATTAAATTAGTAATAACAATTTATATGTGTGTATTTATTTTATGTACACACACATTATCTACATCCCCACAGAATCTATATATATTACCTCAGAAAAATACATAGATTATGCCAATATTGTTCAAAAAATATCTATAACACCTTATATTTGTGTAGATATATTTATTTTTCCCCCAAAACAAATATTTCCATGTTTTGAGCTTTGTCAGGGAGCTCAGTCCCCCTTCTCACACAGCCCCACAGGAGGTGTTGATGGCACTGGAACAGCAAACCAAGGGAGCTGGGTGCTCTGGAGAGTGAATTATTCAAGCTGCTGTACCTGCCCAGCTCTGGCAGCTCAGGGATCCCTGCCCTGGCTGGTTTTACACTTTTGGATCTTGTTTTTTATGGATCCATCACTGAAATTTCAGCCTTGCCCTGCACCATTGCCTGTGTTCCTGCCTGGAGGAACTTCTTCACTCTGGAATTTGGGGACAGCAGGCTCTGTTCCCTGCACTGGAGAAAGGTGGTGCTTAATTAAGGTGTTTGGGGGGAGTCAGGAATGCTCTGATCAACAGCTCAGACCCTCTGCCTGCAAAATAATCCCATTTTAGCAGTTCCACATGCCTCAGGTGCTCCCTGCTCCCACCTCAGCCCCCGTGGCTTTGCTGGGGGGTGACACTGGATCAGAGCATGTCCTGCCACGTTCTCCTGGAGGTTCTGCCCTCTCTTGTACCCTCAAGGGATTTATTTATCTTTTTTTTTTTTTAAGATAACACCTATCTTCAGAGGGAGAACTGCTGTTCAATTATAGGGGCTGCTTTTGGGTGAGGTGTGAAGATTTAGCTTTTGTGGGTGTGTTTTTTTCACCCATTTTTGTTCTTGATTAGATCCTACTCTTCTCTTTACTACCTGGAAAAATAACAAAAGGTAAATGGTGCTTAGTTCTTTGCAAAGAGCCACAGTTAGGGGAGGAGAGACAAAGGGATTGCTATCCCATGAAGGCTGCTAATTCTAATTTTTCCTACCAAATCGTGGGGCTTTTATAGCAAGACTTTTTTTTTTTTTTTTAAAAAAGGAACTCTAGACGTGGCAAGCTGAATTGGAGATCTGTGAAAGGCCACATTTTCACAGATTGGAGCCCTGGCAATTTCTGAAAATTGGGCTCCTTTAAGAATCTATCACATGAGATCCATGCAGCCTTCACTGGGAGTTCCAATTAACTCTTTGTTTCAGAGCATCCCCTTCCACCCTCCTTCCCTCTGGCTGCACCAACTCCATGAAGATTGAAAATCAGGCTGTATGCAAGTGGTTTATAATGTTTTGAGAAGATGGGGGCTTCATTTTCCTCAAAAAGGGAATGATAAAATTTAGAAAAACACTTCTTAAAGGATTCCTGCCCAATCCAAGGCAAGCTGGGGGATGGACTCAGTCCAGAGTGTGCTTGGAGTTTGGCAGAGCTGCTGCTCATCCCACCAAAGGATGGAGTTTTTGGAGTTATGTGTTTGGGGGATGAAGTTGTTTCTTCTTTTCTTTGCAGGATATATCTGAGAACTTAGAATTTTGGTTTTATCTTTGATTTCTCTGGAATTTGCAGCAATTGTTAGTTCCAGCCCTGCCCTGCCAGTTAGCTGAGGAGATCAGGACTCGGTGTGGAAGGTGGTTTATCATCCCTCTGGCCAGCCCTTGCCTGCACCTGCAGGAACTGCAGTCAAACACGTTGCACAAAGCTGTTAAATCACAAAATTATCATCAGCTGGGAGGCTGGACTTCAGTTTGCCTAAAGAAACAGTGAGCAGAAAAGCAATTGGAATGTATTGCAGGGCAAAGAACAGGTTATCAGTGCACTTATCTGCACAGCCTGACTTTCCTACACAGAAAGTAACACTCCTTCTTGCTAAGACCTTTGGGGTGGGTGTCTCTTTTAATTTTAACTCCTTTGCTGACTGTTTTCTTCGTCTTGACAAAGACATGGCATTTATTACATCTGGCAAAGTAAGTGTGTGGGCCTGATGAGGAGGAAAAAGAACAGTTCCTTCTGATGGAGGGGAAAAGTGAAGTGGGACAAGACTTGGGAGTCAGCCCCTTCTGGGAGAAGAAAAAAAATCTCTGCAGGGAGATGCGGTGGATAAACTGGCAGAGAGATTTTTTTTAAGGCAGTCTTTATGAAGTTAATTTTATAAGATGATGCCTTTCACTTCTTCTGACCTATTATAATAAAGTGTAGTTACCAGAATGGGCTTTTCATTTCCCATTATAAAGGACACGGTGGGATAATGAATCCTTCTGCCAGACATGCTTGCTGTTCACACCTTTCTCCCAGTAATGGAGTCTACATGACTGGAGACAATTTCTCCTTCCCCTGTTGAAGATGTGGAAAATCTGTGCTGGTGAAAGACACAAGAGGAGAAAAAAATTTGAGGAAAAACATGTGAGTTTGTTAAGCAAGTGCTGGGCAGTGTTAATTAGAGCATTCCATGCAAACAGAATGTCCAGTGCTGCCAGGATTGCTGGGGTTCACTTTTAAAATCTCAAATGCTGTGGTAGAAATGGCTCAAAACTGATTGCTGCTGCTGCTTCTTAGCTGCTTGAATTTTGTCTCCAGGCAGTGGCCCAAGGGCTTGGGGACAGCTGCAGAAGTCACTGGGAGCATCTCCCTGGGCTGGGAGGGGCTGCTGGGGTAGCACAGGGGCTGCAGGTGCTTTGGGAGAAGCAGGAGGAGACACCTGGGGCAGGACAGAGCTGCTGATGTGGCAGGGTGGCAGAAGGAGCAGGCAGAGCAGGGCAATGAAACCCTGAACTCCCCTGCAGTGCTGACACCTCTGCTTGTCCCAGGGTGCTCTGCTTGCAAGAAGGGGGTGCCCAGAAATGAATTTTGGAGAAGCAGACCAGGGCTTGGGTCCCACCTTGCTGGCCTCCCCTGAGGACTGGAAGGGCTGTGGAATTGCACCTTGCCTGGAGGCACAGGCTCAGCTGGAACCTGCCACAAACAGCACTTTGGGAGCAGAAGGTGTTTCAGAGGTGTAGTGGCAGCTGGGAGGTGCCTCTGAGTTTGATGTGGTGCAGAGTGGGTCACCACATCATGTTCTGCAGGAAATAGGTGGGGCCATGAGCTCTCCAAAGCCTCCCCAGGCCCCTGCTGCAATGCCAGGGGGCACCATGTGCTGCTTGGCATCCCAGTGTGGCTGTGCTCTGGGGTTTCCAGCTTAGGGCTGCATGCCCAAGCCTTGTTTTGGCCTGTCCTTGGGGATAACAACATTTCAGGGCTGCCCATGCTGGGAGCTCTGGGCCAGGAGCTTCAGGGAGCTGGGTCAGGGCTGCTCCTGAGGGTGCTGGCGCAGGGGATGTGGTGTCTGTGCTCACATCCAGCTCCTCCCTGCAATGCCAGGGCTGGGCTGGGCTGCTCAGTGGCTGCCTGGTGCCTCTGGGGCTGCAGGATGCTCCTCTGGATTGAGGCTTTTCCTCCTCTGTCCCCTGTTTGGCTGTGGGGTCCCACCCTTGCTGTTTGAAGGTTCTCACAAGGATTGCACCTCTGGATGTGTTTGTTGAGTTTGGTTTTGGATTAAAGGAAGCTGCCTGGTTGATGGCTCCCTGTGTCCTGGCTGAAGGGCTCGGCCCCAGTGCTGGCTGTCAGTCTGTCCTTGCTGTGCCAGGGGAACACAGCACATGTGGGGCTGATGGAGAGCGCTGATGGAGGGGCTGGGAGATGCAGGAGAGTAGGTTCCAGTGACACCTCAGAGCCCTTTCCAAGGCCTAAAGGGGCTTCAGGAGAGCTGCAGAGGGATTTGGGACAAGGGATGGGGTGACAGAACACAGGGAATGGCTTCCACTGCCAGAGGGCAGAGCTGGATGGGATTTTGGGAAAGAATTCCCCCATGAGGGTGGGGAACCCCTGGCAGGGGCTGCCCCCTGAGCCACCCTCTGTTTTTCCACCCCTGTGGGCTGTGTGCCCTGCATGTCCTGCACAGCTGGTGCCAGGAGCATCCCTGCAGCCTTTGGCCAATGCTGATGTTTCCATGCCCAAACTGCAGCGTTGCTCAGGAAAATACAGAGTGCAGGAGCTTTTTGGGAAGCAGCTTGCAGGAATGTGCACCAGGCTCATGAGCTGCAGGTAGGAATGCAGGGATCTGCTGGGCTGCTTTATTTCTCTATTTTAAACAGCATAAATTAAACTCACTTTATTTTTTTTTCTCTCCCTCTTCTTCAAATCTTCTCCTTGTGTGCTGGAAACCCAAACACAACAGAATTGGGTTGATATTCAGAGCCCAGAAATGGAAGTGGCCACTTTAATTTGGCCACTCTCCAAAGAGAGCCATGGGGTGGGGGAGAGGGAAATGGGTTTGCAGTGCTGTTTTTCAGTTTGAATCATAAAGGTGTTTAACATAGATAAGGAAATGTTTAACTCTGTGTTATCTTAGCAAAGTTGCTTTAAAAGGTGGTTCTTCCCAAGAGCAGAAGGAAGATTTTCTTTTTCAGCACATCCCTTTCCTGGGTTTGAATATTCATTGCATACTTGATTTTTTATATTTATTTTTCCCCCTTTTCTGCTCTCCACATACTCCAGGTCCCTTTTCTGCCCACCCAAAACCTGGATTTGGCCTGTGCAAATGAAGGGAATTTCTGGGCTGCTCTCTCCTGACTCCTGCCACCTCTCTCCAGGGCATCCAGCCGAGCTTCCCAAGAGAACTTTAATTAGTTTTCCACACAAATTCCTCAGCTCAGCAGCGTGGAGGGGCTCAGGGAGGTGGAGTGAGCTGGGGAAGGGGCTGCTTTTGGAATGTCTTGTTCAAATGCCACTCTGGGGTTCTGCTTTGGGCTTTTTGCCATTTTTTTCAGTGCAAAAAAAATTTCAGATGTGGGCAGGTGGTTCTCCATAGGGAGAAAACCAAAGCCTGCTTGTGCTGTGTCCTGGAAATAACCCACTCAGGGTTCTTAGTGTTACAAGGTGTCTTTTTGTCTGAATTAAGAAGAGTATGTATGTGTCTGAGAAAGGAAAAACATGGGATTTTTTTGGGGGGGTTATATTGTGGCCAGTTGTTGTTCATTCTCAGAGTTGGCCCTTTGGGGGCTGGCAGCTGGAGCACTGCACAATCTATAACATTGAAATTCCACTGGACTAACTTTTGAGCTTGTGTCTCAGCCTTTCATCAAGGTACAGTCAAGATGATTATCTCCTTGCTCTTAAAATTCCTCTGTCTGTTGGATTTGTTAACTGCAGTTCTTTGCTGGTGATGTTGATCCATCCACCCCCCTGCCTTTCACTTGTGTGGGTATTTTTCAGTCTCACTTCACGAGAAGGTCCTGAACAAGCCTCTAATGAATCACAGCTTTCTCCTCACGATGACATCGTGTCCTTTATTTGCATCTCTGTTTGCATCATTATTTTTTTAACCTCATGCCTGCTGCAGCCTTTCTCCCTCTCCCAATCTGGGAGATTTTTCAGCCTTGGGATGTGATTGCAATTAAAGCCCTTCCATTCCAGAGTCTCTCACCTCCCCTGAGGCAGTGCCTGTGCCCAAGGCCTTTGAACTGTGCTGCCTTCTGCAGCTGCTGGCACCAGCAGCATTTCTGTCTGCACCTTGTTTTTCCTGAAGAAATCAAGTTAAGGCAGATCAGGATGACCATCTGTCTTCTCACCTCTCTTTCCTCCTCCCCCAGCAGTATCCTGAGCACTTGCAGGCATCTGGCAGAGGACAGGAGATGTTAAATTTGCTGCAATTAAGTCCAGGGGGAAGCTGCTGAGCCCTGTCCTCTGAGGAAGGTGCTGTTGTGGGACTGACCCTTACCAGGCATCCAGGGACTCACATCAGCTGCCTGTGGAGATGGGATGGTTTTTCTGCCCATATTCCCATTTATTAGGTACCAGGGAAGCTGGAAAACCACTTTTTGTTCCGCTGCCCATCAGTGGTCTGTGCACATCAAGCTCTTCCCTCCTGGGTGGGCTCTGGGCCCTGCCCAGGAGTGTTTGGAGAACAGCCTTGGGTCTCCTTCAGCCCCTCATTTTTTTGGGCATCTCTTTGTGAAACCTCACTTGGAAAAGCAGCAATAGTGACTTTTCCAAGCCTAGGAGTGCCAATCTCAGCATCTCAACAGGCTGGGACTGCTCACAAGCAGCACCACTGAGATCTGTGCCAAAATCCACCCTGCAAATCCCATTTCAGGTGTGCTCCATGGCCCTTCCCTACTTCTCTTTAACCCAGCTCTTGCTCTTCCCACTCTTTGATACCATGCCAGCATCTGAGGGGTTAAAAGAGTCTGGTGGGGGGGCGAGGGGGTGGGGATGAGGTGTTTCAGCTGCTCATTACTCACTGCCAGCTTCCCCCAAAATCATATTAATTTCACGCTGTCACGCAGGACTGCGCTGTCTCTGCCGGCAGCAGCCAGGAGGGTGACAGGGCTGGGGGGAGCGTGGCTGCCCCTCATCCAACCATGGCTGCCTTTTTGGGAGCTCTCTGGTGCCTCTTTCCTCACCCAGGTGCCCACCCAGGTGGGGCTGGGGCCGCTCACCTTGCAGGGGGATGTGGGGAGCGCCGTGCGCTGCCTCCCGATGATCATTTTCCACCCCGCTGCTTGTGCAAAAACCCCATGAAATTGGGTCTGCTGCAGCAGGGAGGTCTGGAGGAGGGAGGGAAGGAGGGAGGGGAGCTGCCAGCCTGCCCTGCCCTACCTGTGCTCAGCAAGGATGCTGCTTAAAAGTTGCTTTTTAACCACTTGCCTCCCTTTTTTAACGGCAGCAAGCACAGCCCAGCTCTGCCTGTAAAGATCGAGCTGCCTTTGCCTCCTGTCTGATTTCTCCCTCTTTTCTGCTGTTTGCTCAGTGCATCTGCCAGAGCTGTCACCTCTGCAGGGACTTACTGCCATCAGCTGGGCCTGTGACAGCTCCCACACAAGCTCAGCATTGCTGAGCCCATCCTGGCTGAGGCTCACTCTCCATGGCAGACATTCTGCTCTGTCCCTGCCATTTGGATTGTTCTCACCCCTAGAACTCCTCTCACCTTTTTCCAGGTGTGTGCTTGCATTTTTTTTGGTGGATTGTGGCTGGAAGGATGATCCCTTCCCCTTTTCTCTCATTGTGGCCACACTTCTTGGAGCTCTTGGCAGGGGAGTTGGGCTTAGATGACCTCCAACCCAAACCATCCAGGGATCCTGTGGAATCTGTGTCCTCTTCATCCTCTTTCTGAGGTGGGTGGAGAGCAATGAGCTTTCCATGAAATGGAGTGGAAGCATCATCACTGAACCCCATGGTGGCTCAGGCAGTGCTTGCACCAGTCACTCTCTGTCTTTTGGGACTTTTCCAGGGACCTGTGAAGACAAATCCCACTGTGCAAAGTGGCCTCTGAGCTTTGCTGTGGTCATGGCAGGTTGGCAAGGGCTGACCAAAGTCCTGGAGCAGGAGGAGAGCCACCATTGTAGCTTGGGCAGCAGCCACACCTCCAGTTTGGGCACAGGATGGGTAAATTGGACTGTTAGCAGTGAAAAGCCATCTCTGCTCCCAGGGCTTTTCCAGCAGGAGCAGAAAATGGGATGTTGTGCTGTCTCTGGAGCATGGTGGCTCCCAGCCTGCCTCACCAAGGAGCTGCTCTGAATGCTTGGCCTTGTTCTGAGCCCTGGCAGGTGTCACATGTGGCCAGCCTGGGCTCTGGGGACAATCCTGAGCTCAGGAGACCTCACAGCCTGGCTGTGTTTGAGCCTCCAGCTCGGCTCCCGCGTTCCCGCTGCGCTTGCGTGCATTTGATCTCCCCTCTGCGTTTCTCTGTTCTCCTGATGAAAATAATTAATCAGGTTATTTTTCTAAGTCATCCTGCAGCTTTACAGGGACAAGACTTAAATAAGGATTCTCTTTAAAGCAGAGCTGTGTTAAAATAGCTGTGTGCCTATAAATATCTCATTGCTTCTATATTTATTCCCCAGCTCAGTGCAGGAGGTTCTACAGCTGAATATAAGATATTTCTTTATTTTTTGGATTGTTGATGCAGCTGGTATCTTAACAGCAAGGCTGCCTTCTCCAAAGGATGCCCTGGGTACACCTTTGGGTTCCTTCTGAGTTTTCTAGATGCTAGTTGTACAAATTTCCTCTTGTCTTTGAAAGGAGCTGACTCATAAGAATCCTCCAGGAGCAGAGATTTGCACCAGACCCTCCTGTGAGCACTATTTTTAGCATAACTTTTTTTTTTTTTTTTTTTTTGACCAGAGCTGCACTCTGATCAGGATTTTCAAAAGAGCCCAGGAGAGATAAATCCCCAAATCTCAGCTCTGTGGGAGCTGCAGGTTCCTTTGAAATCCTGACCCTCTGGTGATTAGGGCAGTGACTTGGTGGCTCCTAAGCCCTGGTGCTGCAAGGTGCTGCGTGCTGGGAGAATTGTGGCTTAGGAGTGTGAGCTCTGAGAAAGGCTTTGCAGGCATTGGAGGCTCTTGTTGGAGGCTGTGCAAGGATTGAGATTCCCTGAGGGTTGGGATAGAGGGGTCTGTAGGTGACTGCTGCATTTGTACATCTCAGCTGCCAGGGAAGCAGGGTTTGGCCCTGGTGTGCTCCAGGGAGGTGATGTGGGGGAAGATGTCCTGATAGAGCTGGTCCTTTCTCCACCAGGCTTGAACGTCTTTTGTTTCCCCCAGCAAAAAAATTTAAAAAAAGTAATTACTATTAGGAGTAACTAGTATTACCAGTAGGATTAAGGAAGAGGATGTTGCATAGGTGAAATGAAGGGATTTGAGAGTGACAGCAGAGGGGACAAGAGCCCTGCTGTGACCAGAACCAGCTCAGAGCTCTGTAGGATTGCCCAAGAGAAGAGAAGCAACAACAAAACCTGAATAATAATAAAGTGGGATTTTCCACCTCCATCCTGCTTTGGGGTGACCTCTTCCACCACACATCCACCAGTTACCTTCAAATCCTCAAACTCTTTTGGGGTGGCTTTGAACTCCCAAACTCACGTCGGTGTTCACGTTCAGCAGTGCTGCTTGAACCCAGGGCTTCCTAAAGCTTGTGGTGTTCCCTGTGCCAGCTCTGCACCTTCCCCTGGCCCTTAGGAACTGGAATTGTAGGCGTTGAGGTGTGAAATTTCAGGAGGAAATCTGTTCCTGCTTTCATCAGACAGTGAATCATCGTTGTCTTTAAAGCACGGAAATAAATGTGGAGAATAGGCAGGTGTCTTCTCCTGGAGGTGTCAGTGAGTCCTGGCTGCTTTTCCTTGATGTCACCAAGTCTAAAATAGATTTATGGCAAGAAGTGGATTTAAAAAATACTTCCCACCCCAGTGGTGCAGGCTCTTCCATCAGCAAGGAGCAGGAACCAAAGCAGGACATGTGCAGTACCCCATGGGGAGGCACATCCTGGGATATTCTTTTGCAGTCAGAAAGATGGGAACAAATCAGGAGATGCCCACGTCCATCTCTCCATCCTAAAGGTGTGTGAGGCTGCTGGGTGGGGCTCTGCACATCCCAGCTCCTGCTGCAGGGGCTCCAGGGCTCTCTTTCCTTTTTCCACACTAAAATTCCAGCGTGGGAGCCGGCTCTGGAGGGCAGAACGACTGTGACAGTCACACCAGAGCAGCTGGAGCTGGAAAATCAGCCTGGATGGGGAGGAGCAGGGGGCTGAGGAGCTGCAAAGGGAGGCTGCAGGGACATGATGCTGCTGCCACCAGTACAGCAAATCCAGGCAAGGGAAAGGCCCCTTTTCCCACCAGCCTTTAAAGCCCATGTTAAAACCTCCCGAAGTCGGATTAAACACAGCAAAATTAAGAAACCAAACCTGATTGCAACACCTGCTTAGAAATGACTTAAGTGGAGGGATATTAAAATTTTAAGACTTGCTGCTGTGCTGCTGATGGAGGATTTAAAAAAATAATAATTACTGTTGGGTGGTTGTTTTTTTTTTTCTTTCTGCTTGGTTTTCAGGATTGGTTTCTGTTTAGCGTGCGGCCTAATTGCGTAATTACACGATAGACTGGAGTAGAATTTAGTGTGTGTAATACCAGTTATAAAGAAGAGCCCTAATTATGTAGATCTTCTCAGGTAAATAATACATCAGGGGCATGGAGTGGCCTAATTACTGTTCTGAAAACCTGCCTAATGACTAATTTGCTTGGAATTTCAGAACGCTTTTGATAAGGTCCCTCATAAGCAACTGTTAAGGAAAATAAATCGAGAAGGGATAAAATGTTTTGCTGTGTTTTTAAACAAGCCAGTTAAGCCACAGGAAGCAGCCACTGCCTTTTGATCCAGCATCTTGAGGAGATGGAAGATCCATCCCCTGGCTGCCTCCTGCTCCGGGGCCAAAGCTGTTGTGTTCCTGATCCTGCTTTGCCATGAGCTCCAAGGGAGGCTGCTGCCATTTTCCACTAAAAATGGGATTTGTGGGTCAATTCCCAGCTCCTTGGAAAGAAGCACATCCATGTCCACATAGTCCCTGGCACTTGTAGTAGTTGTGGTGCTGGGCTTCTAAATAATTCTTGAAGATTTGTGCCAAAATTTGGTAAATCCAGGAAGAACTAAACTTGGAGCTTTCCACAGGCACTGAGGGAGTGAGGGCAATCCAAAAGCTGGAGCAGCTTCCCCAGGACTGTTTTCTAGTGGATCTCATGGACTTCCTCCATGAGGAGGGAAGTCCAGAGCTGGGACCAGCAGCAGTGTTATTCCAGGGAGTGTGTGAGATGCTGCAGTGGTGGGAGCCTGGCTTTGGCCCTGCCCCAGGAGCCTCTGGCAGCAAGGACAGGGCTGCCCAGAAAACCAGGCTCAGGAAAGGATCCACGGAGCAGCTGAGCCTGGACAGGCAGCAGCACAAGGAAAAGGAGGAATCACACAAAGCAAAAACCCAGTTGTGCTGCAGCAGCAGATCAAGGGCCTCCAAACAAAGATGATGCTCCTGGGCAAAGAGGAAGCTGGAAAAACTGATGATCCATGGTAAAGAGCAAGGTGCAGACGTGGCTGTCCCCGTCCCGCTGGCTTTTCACAGGAGCTTTGATAATCCAGCAGGACATGAGTGAAGGATCAGCTTTGCTTCCTGGTGTGGGCCAGGGGGACACTGCTGCCCTGCTCTGCTGCCAATTCCCTCCACCAGAGCTGGAGGGAGCCACAGTTTGACTGGGCTCCAGGATCCAGAGGTTTCCCTCCCACCTTGTCTTCCTGTGCCTTCATTTGCTGATTTCCAGAGGTGAAGGAGACATTATTGATGCTGCTGCTGATAATGGTAATAGGGGAGATGGGTGCCAGATAATTCCTGAACTCTCTAACAGGATTTAAGCTAACAAGAGAGGAAGGCTTTTTTCTTCCCTCCTTCCCTTTTCCCTTCCTCCTTTTCAGATATTTCCTGTGCCGGGGATAACAACACCAAGGAGTGTTAAATTGGCTCTGAATGTCCACCCCTGGCTGTCCACATTCTTGTAACGATTTCATTAGCTTGAATTATCCACGTTATTTTCTTGTAATGGGATTAGCCATCCTGGAGTCAGCTGAAGTCCTGGAGCGGGAGGCGGGAGGGCCCTTCTGCTGCGGATTCCATTAACTCCCTCATGCAGGGGGTGCAACTGGCCATGGCTCAGCCCAGGGGCAAAACCATTTGCCAGGGTCCTGCCTTCCTCAAGGAGGAAGAAAGAAAAAAAGGACCATTACTGTATTTTTTTTTCTTCCCCCCTTTTAATCAGCAAATGCAGCGGCAGAGTGTGGCAGGGCCGTGGTTTTCTGGCGGGGGAAGGTCCTGTTTGGGGGAAAAAGAATAAGGGATTGAGTGAATTCCATGTGGCTGCAGCCTGCTGCTGGGGCTGAGGCTGTGCAGGGAGGGGAGGGAAGGATTTGTGTCTCTTTTGGACTCCTCATCCCTGCCCAGAGGCGTTTGGGATGAGCGGTCACGCTGCTGCCTGAGCTCCGGCCTGCGGCTGCCAGCAGTCACCGGGGGGGAGCTGGGCAGCAAGAGGAGAGAGGGGGAGATGGTGGCAACCCAGGAGAAGGTTGGCAGCCTTGAGAAAGGTTTTCATATTCAGTTTTTCAGCGTGGTTTTGCCGTTTTGTTTTTCTTGAAGAGATATAAACCAGAGAGGGGGATTTAGGACTGCTCTGTGCAGTAGGAACTCTGTATGTCTGCAGAAGACTCAGGGTGATTTTTGTGGTTGTTTTCCAAGATGTTCTGTGGTTTTGGCAGTGGACAGATTCATGGTGTCTGTTGTGCTTGGCAACCCAAGAGTCCTTGACCAGCTCATGGCTTGGGGTGCACCAAGATCAAGTCAGATGAACACACCTGTGTGTTTGGGACTTGAAAATGCCCATCAGGGATGGACAGTCTGGCCTGTCCCAAGGATTTTGTAGTTTAAATGCTGCTCTTTGAGACAGGGAAGGGGTTGCAATGGAGGGAACACTTCCCAGCTGGAGAGATGTTTATGATTTCTTTGGAAGAAACTGTTCCCTGTGCAGGTGGGCAGGCCCTGGCACAGGTTGCCCAGAGGAGCTGGGGCTGCCCCTGCATCCCTGGCAGGGTCCAAGGCCAGGCTGGATGGGGCTTGGAGCCACCTGGGATGGTGGAAGGCATCCCTGCCTATGGCAGGACGTGGAACAGGATGGACTTTAAGGTTTCTTCCAAGCCATTCTGATTTTCCAGCTTCACCCTGGTCTGTCCCATGAACGAGCAGCCTTCAGGGCTGCTTGAAGCTGTGGGGTTTTCTGGAGAGCAGGGAGGAAGGAAGGGGAGGGAAGAGGTTTTCTGGAGCCCACCTGTATTCCCATTCTCCTCTGTCCCATGGCCTCTGGGCTGTGTTGGTGAAGGATATGCAGGCTCCTTCTGGTGACCTGGCAAAGCCAGGTGAGCCGTGGGTTGTCTCCTGAGCTGGAATGTGCTGGTTAATGGCAATATAATGTCCTATAATTAGCAGGCAAAGGACTTGCCTCCCAGCTGGCCTGTGCCAGAAGGATATCATTACAATCCCAAGGAGTGATGTTCCTCTGACCTGCAGCCAGCTTGCAGTGAGGAGGAGAAATCTCCTTTTCCTCCCTGTGTTCAGCCAGGGAAGCAGGATGGCAGCTGGAAGAGCTGCCAAAGCAGCAGGAGAGCAGCTGATAGCCAGCAGTGCCATGGAGAAATGCTGCACCTCTTGTGGGTGGGAGGGAGGGGATGTCCCTGCTGGCATCTCTGGGATGCACCTTGTGTTCCTTCTGAGCTTGGAAGGGGTGACTTGTCAAAGGAGAGCTCGTGGCTGTCTCTGTTCTGCAGCCCTGCCAGGGCCAGCACAGGCTTTTTCTGGTTTCCCAGCAAATCTGGATGGGCACAAAACAAAGGTTCTCATTTAGGAAATAGGAGTTGCAGTGTTTGTGGAGGCTGTCATCCCTCCCAGCCAAGAGCAGGAGAATGTGCCAAGCCCGGGAGAGCGAGGTGTGAGGCCAGGTCTGCCAGCCTGGCTGGCACGGCCTGCAGGGACAGGGGAGGCCAGGCAGAGCCACATCCCCCACACCTCTGCCCTCCCCTCCTGGTCCTGGTTCCACTTGGGATTTCAGAGAATAGCTGTGGGACACCATTTTTCAGGGATCTGTGGGAAGGAAGCCAGGAGCAGCTGGAGCATGGCAGGTCACCAGGGGCTCTGCCATCCTGCTGCCTCTGCAGCAAAACTCTTTCCTTTTGGAGCCCAAACCTTCTTGTGTTAATTGTGAGCAGCTCCATGGGGGTTTCACCAGAGATTTGGGATTGCTGCACACCTTGGCCGCACTGAAATCCCATCCCAGTGTCCTGTCAGAAGCCCAGCTCCAGGCCAGGCACAGGGGGCTGGTGGCCTCCTCAGGACTGAGGTTCTAGTCTTGTGCAGGGTTAGCCAGGCTGACTGCAAACCAGACAGTGTCTCAAGCCTGAAAGGGCTTTGCTGCCACAACCACCAGCCCTGGTGCAGGGGCTCAGGTGCACTTGGAGAGGGCATGGATGGGCGGGTGAGTATAAATCCAGAAACTGCTCTGGTTTCACACTCACTGATGCTGGAAACCTCCCTGTAAACCATGCTGCTTGAGGGAAGGAGCCTGGCCTGGTGCTGTGCTCTGTGCTGGCAGCAGGATTGCTGATCTCTGCCCACTTGGAGAGGAGAGAGGCACCAGCACCCAGAGGAACCCCACCCTGGGCTGCTGTGGGTTTTTTCACTCCATCTGTGCTGGAAAGGGAAGGAGCTGGCAGTGCCACCACGCCTGACTTGCTGTGACTCCACAGCCATCCCAGCCCCTGGGAGCACATTTTCAAACAGCTCCATGACATCTAATGGAAAAGCTTTCTTCCTTCTCTTGCCATTATGCTCTGGTGTCACCTGGGTGATGTGCTCCATGCTTTTCCTCCTCCCATCCCCATCCCCGTGCCTTTGCCCATGGCACAATCCCTGCCTGGCCATCCTGGATGAGCTGGAGTGGGAGCAAACCCATCAGCACCTGGCTTCCCTCTGGCTTCCCTGGGCAGGGAGCCTGCCACTGCAGGGGGTAATTGGGTTTCCTTCTGCCTCTGCCTCGCTCTCCCCCCAAATCCAGCAGAAATAATTGGAAAGGAGAGGTGTGAGTCTGTGCCTGGCACCAGAGAGGAGAACATTAAAGGCCGGAGCTGTGCCTCATTCGCAGCTCCCGCCGGTAATTGCTGTGTTGTGTTTTCTAATTAGCGCCGCAGTGGGGGGGATGCTGCTCCCCTGCACGGCCCCTCTGGGGTCAGCCCTGTCCCCTCGGCTTCCCTCACCCCTCCACCTCGCCTGCTCCCTGGATCCATCCCTCTGGAAGCCCCTGCTGGCTCCCAGTGCCCAGGGAAAGCTCCTGGCCAGCCCTGCTGTGCATCTGGAGCAGGTGTCCCCTCCCTCCTCTCCACGTGTGGGTGGCTTGGACTGCTCTGAGCTGGGGAGGAAGGAAGAGCCAGTTTCTCCCAGCTGTGCCCAGGCTGATGTGGGCCAGCAGAGCTTCCCTGGCACCCTGAATCCAGAGCCATCCTGCTCCTGTGGGTACCCCTGGCCACCCTGTGTGCTGGGTTTTGGTGTCAAAAGGACACGTTGGTGTTTCAGTGTTGTCTGAGACCTCCCTTTGAGCAAATACTCTGCTTCTGTTCCTTCAGCAAATATTCTGCTGCCCCCAGGCAATGTCCTTGATATTTTTCATGGAGAGAGAGAGAGACTGGAGCGTGCCCATGGCCCTTACCTCCCATTTTTCCTAGCTAGATGGGCATCCCCATGGCTCAGGAGCTGTCCCCTTGCCTCTCCCTTCACCCAACTGCAGCATTTGAGGTGCTCCAGGGATCCTGGGAGTCCCTGTCACCCCCACCCCAGGGAAAAACCCCAGGATCCGAGCACTCCAGCAGCTGAGGCTGCTCCCTCTGCTGTGCTGGGGTTTGTTTGTTTGTTTGCGTGGCTCCAGCTCGGAGGGGGCAGCAGGGAGAGGGAGGGAAAGCACCGAGCGCGAGACGTGCGGATTCATTTTGAAGCTTCATAATGGTGCATTTACACACCACGTTGCCTAAGGAAATTGGGTGGATGAATGCCTGGTCATGCTGCCAGTGCAGCAGGTTAACTCCCAGGATTTAGCTTATATCATTTCACGAGAGCGTTTATGGCCTTTACTGTGTTTATTCCCAGGTGCTCTTTGGCACTGCTGTATCCCAGGCTCCTTTTGTGTATGCACGCCTGTGTGGAGATTTTCAAATAAAATAACACATCTCTTCAGACCTGGGCCACATTAAATATTTATTGCCTGCAGTTTGTGCATATGTGTTTGATAAATGGGTGCGAGGGGAGGGGAGGAGAAGGGGAAGAGGGAGCTTGGCAGCAGGGAAAGCGTTGGCTTTGTCCTGGAATTTCTCCAGGGGATGGCACTGGAGAGGGGTGTCCAGCCCATGCTGCCTTTGGGGCTTAAAAACCTTTTTAGGGTTTTTGGACAAAGTGGGATGGCTGCATGCTTTGCTGCTCAAGCCACAAGTTCCTTCTGTGGGACAGGAACCCCCCTTATCTCCCCATTCTTGGCTTTCCATTGACACTGCAAAACTTGTCTGAAATGCTGTTGGATATGGGGGTTGTTGTGGGCTGCTGGATTTGCCTGTTTCCCTTTCTACATCCAGAAAGCTTAGATAAAACCAGTTTATTCCAGTACAGAAGCTGCAGGATGGCAGAGGCTGAAGGGTTAGAGCGAGGAAATCCAATCATAAAAAATGCCCAGGATCCCTGGAGTTGGAGGGATGACACCTCTGGGGATGGAGGAGCTGTTCTGCAAACAGAATCATTCCCTGTGGGGCCATGCTTTGTGTCCTGCCTCTATCCTGTGCACTCCAGCCCCTCTTTAAAGGTGCAAATAATTCTGTTCTGGTGGGATCTGGAGCAGCCCTGCTAACCTGGAGATGCTTTGCCCACCCTGAGCAGGGCATGGCATTCTGGCTGGATCTCCTGAGGGAAGGAGGAGCAAAGCAGTTACATTAAAGAAGTTTTTTGTATTGTTGAGTTTTATATCCAGAATGATCCTCGAAATCCAAGCTGAGTTTTTTAACTGGTTGTATTTGCTTTGGAAATGGGGCTTGCAGGGCTGCAGGACACCACTCAGTGTGGGTGTGCAGCTGGCACTGCCAGGGTTTGTGGGGAAGGGGTGACTCCTGCCTTCATCTCATGCTGTCCCTGCTTTTCCTTGCATCCCCAGCACCTTTGGAGAGCTCAAGACCGTCCGGCTGCCCAAGAAAATGGCAGGAACAGGATCCCACCGGGGCTTTGGCTTTGTGGATTTCGTCACCAAGCAGGATGCCAAGGTGAGCTGTGCCCTTCTGGCACTGCCCCAGGTGGGCAGGGCAGCCTGGAGGCTCTGTCCCACTGAGGTTTAACCCAGGTTTGGGCTGGTAGCCTTGCCCAGGAAAGCTGCACTGAGGCTGAAACCCCCGTGTGGGCAGCAACAAAACCCACAAGCCAAACCCTAAAGGGGATAATTTTGATGCAACCGATAAAATAACTCAAAATTCTTGTAATACAGAAGGACAGGAGCTTATTTTTCAGGTTTGCCAGCAGCAAGGTGAGACAGGATGGTTTTGACCCAACATTAACACCTCAGGAAACCTCTGCACATGCCCCACCTCCAGCACCACCTTGATTTTAGGGGAGTTTTGGATATTGTGGCTGTTCCCTAATTTGTAACCTGTGCAAGGCTTGTGTTCACCAGTTCTTCTGTGCGTTTTGAGAGCCCCCTGTGAGCAGCCTTACCCTGCTGCTTTCCCAGTGACTGTGCCAGAGGATCAGCAGTCATGAATTGGCCTTGTTCATTTATTTTTTGAAAGCTTTCCTGTATCTTTAAGTCCCTTCCATTAGCAGAAACAAGGGGACTGCAGCCTGTCTTATGGTATCCTGCTCTCATCCTTTGCCAGAGGTTCTGGAGCAGGGTGGATTTCATCCTGCTGCTGATTCCTCATGGTTTGGGCAGGGTGTGGAAGGGAGTGGCTGTAAGCACAACCCACGGGATGTTATTGCTGGAGGGAAGGGACCACATGAGTCCCCAAAACTCCAGATTTTCCAGACTGTGAGTGCAGATGAAGGGGAGAGGAGGGGGGAGCCAGCCAGAGCCTGTGTTTATGTTTTTAGACAGCATTCATTGATCCAGGATCACAAGGGACTATTAGATCATCCCTTCCAGCCTGACCTCCTGTATAACACAGTACATGGAGTTTCTTTGTTAGTCCTGTATTGATCCTAACTCAAACTTCCCTCTGCTCAGCTTCCCTCCTCCCCTTGGGGGTCAGCTGGGGGTGCAGGGATCCCCCCAGGAGCCTGGTTCCTCTCCCTGTACCTCGAGCTGTGCCTGTGGCTCTGCTCAAAGCAGCTTTGCTTTCACCTCTGCTTCACTGCACAGTCACTCAGGCTTTGTTCCTGGGGTTTGAATTCATCTTTTTCCCAAGGAAACTTCAGGCTTTGGATGGAAAGGTACATAGAGAGACCTGACTGGTTCTTTACTGCTGCTCTCTGGGGGAAACAGGCACAGGCTCAGTGTTTGCTTCCCATTCCTTTTCATCCCCTCAGGGGCTGATTCCAGCTGCACTGGACAAATGGGAATCTCAGTGATAGGCAGCCCATCTATGGTGAGGGGAGAGAGCCAGGCAGGCTCTGGCCCAGGGCACAGCTCCCAAAGCTCATGGAGGGGAGCATGCAGGAGGAGAGCTGCCCTGTGGAACAGCTCTCAGCAGGGTTTTCTTCTTTCCCAGCAAAGCAGCTCTTCTTCCTTCTTCATATTTTTTTTCCACCCTCATCTCTTTGAGGGATTTAATTGTCTCACAAGTGGCACATCAAGTACACTCCATTGGCCGTCTGGAAGAGGATGCACGGTGTATTGATGAATAGGATCCTGAATATTGTAAACACGCTCATAATTGGCTTAGAGTTTATTGCTGAGTGAAATGAGAGAGGAGGGGAGTGGGCCTGGAGACCTCTGAGCTGAATAGCTCTGACTGTCACTGACGCTTTTGCTCAGAGTGGTAATCTGGAAATTGCTTATAAGCATCTTATAAAACATGATGGGTTTGTAATAGAATAGTTAGGCTGCCTTTGTTGGGCATTTAAAGCCTGTGACCTCCCGTGTTTGTCTTTTTCTCTGAACAAGCACGGCTGCTGTGGGAGCGCACATGGAGATTTTCCACAGCCAGCACAGACACAGGGGCTCCTCCTCCCAACTCCCCGATGCTGTGCCTGCAGATCTGCCCCATCAGGCTTGGCTTGATCTCCTCAGCCTCCCCTGCAACTCTGATGCACTGGCAATACCAAATTAACTCCAGTTAAGGAAGCACTAAACGTTTCCTGACGTTCCCTGTGCAGAATCGTTGTGGAATTGTTTTTATTTTTGAACTATTAACTGGGAAGCTGAGTTCCCACTTTTCTCCCCTGTTGATATAAAAATACATCTGGTCTCCAAATAGAAATTGCCCATTTGGGAGAGACAGCCAATGCTTTCAAAATGCACACACACGGAAGGAAAAATCCTTGTGTGCAGCTGGCATCGCGGAGAGCATCCTCAGTTGGGACCGGCTCTTGCAAGGGAGGGATATTTATCAATCTCCTAATGTTGTTGACCCTTTGTCCCTCTAATGATTCCAGCCTGGAGGCTCTTTGGCTTGAGTATTTAATAGGGCAAGGGGGAATCTGGAGGCAGAGCAGCACTGTCCTCCAAATGAGTGCAGCAGTCAGGGCTGGCGCTGTCACACCCGCGGGTGACAGACGCTGCGCTCCTGTCTCTGCTCCCGGCCCTCCCAGCACAGCAGGCTCTGCTCCACAGCTCTGCCTGCCTCATCCCAGCAGCCTGCCCTTCCTGGGGGGTTATCAGCCACCTCTTCACTTGGAAATTCTCTTTCTGAATCCCACCGACGTTTTTAAGCTGCTGTTCCAGCCTCTCCATTTCCTCTCCCTGCTTTTTCCCGCCATGCTGAGCCGTAATGTTAAGCCTGAACCAAACTTTGCAAAATATGCTCAGAAATGGCATTTTTAATCATGCTCACATCCTATTCTCGAGGAGTAGAAGCCCATAGTGTTTTCATGCAACCCCTAAAGCATCAGGAAAGCAAATAAGGCCTGGGAAAAGGTTTGCCAGGGATCTGCAGGCTTTGGGTGGCCTGGCAGAGGGTGTGTTACCAAATGCAGCAGAATCGGGTTTGGACATTTCCAAAGGAGCTTTTTGTAGCAAAGGCTTTCCTTAAAGGTGTAGGAAGATATGGAGCCCTGGGAATTAGAGGGCTTTTGTGGTGAGTCTCTCTCTTGGATGAGCAGACACCACACCTGCCTTTATCCCTCATTTGGATACAACTCCACAAACCTCTGGTCCTTCTTTGTTCCTCCAGAGAGCTGTCCTGGGAAGGCAGATGCACACATAGAGGAGCTGCGCCCCAAAAATAGCTCCTGCTTTCTCTGAAAGCCAGCCTGCTTCTCCTCATTTCATACTTGTCACCTAATTAAAACATATTTTTTCCCTACCTATCTCTTCATTTGGAATAGCAGCAGTGGCAGATTTCCTCCTCTCCCTGGAAGATTTCCAGCAGTGTGGCTGTATGGGGATGGCATTTCTCCCCTTCATCCCTTTGTCTTTTAAATCATCAGTGCTTTCTCTTTTTTTTTTTTTTCCTGAAAAAGTCTTAATTCCTCTCAGAGCAATTAACAGCTAGTTTTGTCTTTTAGCTCATTTCCAAAGAAGTGACATCCGTGTGTTTGTCACCTGAAATGTGCAGCTTCCCTTCTGCATTCCCAGCTCCTGGAGCCCATCTGGAAGACAGGGAGCAGAGATCCCAGTACAGGCTGGAGCTTTCCTTCATCATGAGTGCAAACCAACTCATTTTGGGGATGTGTTTGGCCAGGAGGGGCCAATGTCACCAGGCTGGTGGCAGATGTGTCTCACCCAAAGGATTTCCTGCACATAACACAACTTGATGGCAGCATCTGCTTTCTCTGTTGCTCCATGACCTTTCCTAGGGCTGCCAGCAAAACTAGAGGATGGCAATCCCATGAGGAGGAGGAGGAGGTGGGGGCAGAGAAGTGGCTCAGAGGAGCAGAGCCCACCAAGTGCCATGTTCATCATGGTCTGCCCTCCTCCATGACCTGTGGAGCACAGATGGGCTGTGTGCTGTCACCCAACTTCCCTCTTCCTTGTGCTGTGAGAAGGGGGAATCCAAAAATAGGAATTAACAAAGGAAATGCAGTGTTTAGAGCCATGGGTTGTGTGCCAGGCTTTGGAAAAGGCTCCTGGTGCCAACATAAACAGCCCTCACAACTCCCTCCCACCGCCTCCCCCCAGTGTTTGTTTAAACCAACACATTGCTCTGCTAATTGGGAGATAGGCCTTGAAAACACAGCAGCAGCGAATAAAAACAGCTGGAGCTTGCAGCTCTTCCAGGAGGAGTGTGCCCCTGGAAAAGGGGGCACTCTGTCCTGCCAGGATCACCCCAGGGTCTGGGGGTGCTGGGATAATGGGAATTTCACCCGTGCCATGGTGGAGCTGGTGCTCCTCATCACTGTTTTATAGCACAGGAGGGTTATATGAGTGAAAGAACTGGGGAAAGAGGAAAGCTCAGGTTACTGGGTGCTGGTTACTGAAAATGGGATTTTTTTGATGGGTTTCATAACCCAGCAGCTCAAGGAGAGTCCTGAGGAGCAGCTGGAGCAGCAAAGCAGGACAAGCCCCTCTGCCCAGAGATGTGGCATTTGGGGACAGTGCAGTGGTTCAGAGCTGCTTTTAGCGGGTGGCTCAGAGGAGAGGTGTGGGCTTTACAGGACAGCTTGGGAGCTGGTTTGGGGACTCCAGATGGGAGCACAGGGCCCTGCTGGACAGCAGGATGTGTGTCTGATCCTACAGTTGCCATTTTTGTTCCAGGGATAGAGTTTGCAGAGCTCAAAACCTGAGCTAATCTCAGCCTTAGCTGGGGTTTTTGAAAAAGCATTTGGGGCATTTCTTTCCCCCTGTGCCCAGCCTTTACTGTTGGAGCACTTTGTGAGCCCCTGGGGATAAAAATATTTGGCCAGTGTGTTTGTGTACTTGCATTGTGGGCCCAGTCCTGCTCAGTCCTGAATTTCCTTGAAATTCTGTGGGAAATAAAGACAAAATCAAACTTCCCTGGACTGAGTCAGTGTTTTCTGGGTGTCTCTGCTGATTGGCTAGGGGCAGAGGAAGCCATCTGAGCTCTGGGCTGGCTGGCATGATTGTATTCAACATCAGCAAGAGATTCCAGCTGTATGGGTGCTACCAAACAGGACCTAACACCAGGAAACCTCTGGGTTTCTGCATTAGAGCAAACCACCACAGGCAGAAAGAGCAGAGGCTTCTGCTCTGCCACATGTGCTGCCACCACGGCCAAGTCACCAAATGGCTGGCAGGAGAAAGGCAGTTTTCCATCTTGCTTCCAGAGCAGAAAGGAACGCCTCTGTCACAGCTGAGCTGTGCTTTCCTGTGTTCCAGCAGGGAACAGGGTGCTGGGCAGTCACAGGGTCACACCCAGAGCTGCAGAGGCTGCAGCACTCCCAGCTCAGGGTGTGCAGCCTGCCCCCCAGGAGCAGAGCCAGCAGCAGTGGTGATGGGAGTGTGCTCTGCTGCAAGTGCAGAGAAGATAAATGACTGAGTCAGAGCCTCTGATGGAGATGGATCCTGCCCCGTCAGAGCAGAGCACTCCCAGTACGATGTTCTCCGGTGGCCTTTCCACCCCGGGGCAGAGGGAGTGACATTTCTGCCTTCCCTCTTGTGAGCCTGTTCTTACTTTCTCCTTTAATTTCTTTTTTTTTCTCTTTGAATTGTGCAGAAAGCCTTCCAGGCCCTGTGCCACAGCACCCACCTGTACGGCCGCAGGCTGGTGCTGGAGTGGGCAGACACGGAGGAGACGCTGGAGGCCCTGCGCCGCAAAACCGCCCAGCACTTCCATGGCAACCCCTGCTCTGCTCACACTGCCACACTGCTGGGGGCTGCCAGCTCCCTGTGCAGCCTCAGCACGCTGGGGGAGGCAGGAGGCAGGCAGGCCAGGGCTTTGTCTGGCAGCTCTGCCTGGGAGCTGTTAACTCTGCGTGTGCCCGGGCACCGCGGTGCCACCTGCCAGCCACAGCGCCTTTGCTCCCTCCCCTGGCTGCTCCCGAGGTGGGGACAGGCTCTGTGCATGCAGCACGTGGATTTAAAAGGGAAAACTCTGTGGTGATGGGATGCAGAAGGGGCTGCTTGGCTTAGGCTGCTGGGAGTGACAGCTCTGCAGATGACAGCACTGCAGGCTCCTATTGACAGCCATCGACAGGCACAAATGCATTGCTTGGCAAATATTTATGTTGGAAGGGCTCCCCTGGGCTGCAGGGCTAAGCTGGAGATCAATGCTCCTCCTCCTGCATCTCCTCCCTGCTTCCCCTCTCCATCACCACATGCCCGTGGCCTGGGGCTTTGGCAGCAGTTGTGGGGCTGCATGTCCCTGCTGAGGGGAGAGCAGCACATCTCATTATTCAGTGATCCTGACTGATCCAGTGATCCCCATGTCCTGAAACAGTGCAGGGGCAGCAGTTGTGGGGCTGCATGTCCCTGCTGAGGGGAGAGCAGCACATCTCGGTTATTCAGTGATCCTGACTGATCCAGTGATCCCCATGTTGAAATGGTTCAGGGCTGCTCATTCCAGGCTGGGTAGGCTGCACTTGGGTGGTGGCAGGGCTGAGGGTGGATGTGCCCACCCAGAACCCAGCACTGGAGTGGGGACACGTTGTGCATGTGGAGAAAACAGCAGGTGAGATGTTTGAAACACCCAGTTTTCTCTTCAGGATCTCCTTTCTCCCTTTCCACTCTGCTCAGTGTAAGGGGAAATAAGCAGTCTTGGCTTTAGGATCCTTGCAGACTCTCAGTAGATGTGGCTGTGAGCTCTGCCACCTCTCCCAAGCTCTGCTTATTCCCAGTTTTTGCCTGCCTTTGCTCCAGCCTCCTTGCCTGGGCTCTTCCTCACCGAGCTGGGGCCCTGGGGAGGGCAGCAGGAAGAGCATTTTTACATCCCAGCAGGAA
>NW_005054330.1:5367440-5371971 GCF_000277835.1 Geospiza fortis
TGCAGCCTTGGAGCTGAAGTGGTTCCAGGGTCTCAGCTGAGAAACAGGAGCAAGGCTGCCACTCCCCATCATTAGGGATGGGAAACAGGATGGCAGCACAATCCCTGCTGTGCCCCAGCCTGTCTCAGGAACATCCAGTGACTCAGGCCTGGCCAAACTGCCAGTGGCTAATGCTGTGGCAGAGCAGGGTGTGCCAGGAGGGGATCTGTGCCAGGAAAGCCAGGCTGGGGCACACCTGTGGGCACCAGGGTCTGGCTGGTGCTTGGGACCAGGTCTCAGCCTCTCTGTGCCACACTGGAGGGTCAGGGTGGGATTTTATTCCCTTGGGGAGTGCCTGCCTCTGATTTCACTGTGGGGTGCCCAGTGGCTCTGAGGTGAGGAGGGAGCTGCACCCTGTCCCTCTGTGGGTGATAGTGATAAAGAGGGGGAAAAAGGCTGGCATCACTCTGCCTGCAGCCCTCTGGAACAGAGATGCTTCTTCAGCTTTCCTCCCTGGAGTGGCTAGAGGCTGCTTTTCCCACATGGAGCAGGGATGGAGAGGATGCAGAGCCCACACAGCACCCAACAGCCAGCTGACACCATGCTTCTCTTTTCACTGGTGGTACAGCCCAGAAACCACGATTTTTCCTACTGATCCCCATTTCCCCAAGCCTCCTCATTTCCCCACAAGGCACAGGAGCAGCTCAGACATCCCTGTGCTGTTTGTCCCATGAGTTCTCCTCTCCCAGCGAATGTGGGTGAACTGTGAGGGTCTTCCCACAGCTGCAGTGGCCAGGTCCCCATCCCAAGCTGGAAATGGGAAAGAAAAGATCCTTTAAGGTCTTCAAGCCTCAGGAAACAATCAAGATTGAGGTCTGTGGTGTCCCCAGCTCTAATGTCAGCCTCATCATCTTTGTCTTAGTATTTCAAGGTCCTGACCTGGGCTGTGACAGATGTGTCCTACCACTCTGCTCTCTGCTACAATTACACACCTTATTTCTAGAGACCATTTAGAGAGATTGGGCTTCCAGTTCCAGGTCTTTGCTGTTATTTGTGAAGGAGAGGTCTGGTCTCCAAAATCTTTTCTCCATGCAGACATTTGTCATGGCAATCAAACCACTTCTGAGCCGACTTTTCAATAGGTCTAATAGATGCAATAAAATGGAATAGGCTTCCTTCCCATTTTGTGTAGTTTTCAGGTCATTCTTTATGGCTTGTTCTGAGGCTTTGTAATGTTCCAGGAGAAAGTGAGGAGCTCAGGAGTGGTCACTGACTGCCACGGGTGGTTTCAGTAGTTCTGTCAGGAGTGAAGCCACAGCCCAGCCCTGAGGCCTGGCACCTCAGCCCTGCTGGCTCCCAGCAGTCTGGGAGAGGTTTAAGGCTTTTTGCTCATTTCTGAGTATCTGCTCTTCATCCTGGGGCAGAAGGCTCTTATATTAGGGGGAAAAAAAAAAGACACTTTGAGTTTTGTTTCCACCCCACTTTTAATTTGGGGGATCCATTGCTTCAAGGTGGCTGGAGGGCCTGAGGGCCTGGCCAGGGACAGGCTGTGACTCTTAAAATCACTCTTAAAATTGGTGACTCTTAACGTGGGAAGGAGCAGCCAGGGAAAGCTTGGCCACCAGTTATCCCTGTAACCTCTAGTGCAGCCCATAACCTGGAGCAGGGCTGTGACAAATGGCACAGCAGGGCAGGGACAGGTGACAAATGCTGGCAGCAGCAGTATCTCGGCCTGGCTTGAGCAGGGGGATGCTCCCTTTGGAAAACAAGGATCAGTGATGCTTTGGAAACCAGCAGGGTGGCTGTCCTGGCTCTGGGACCAAGGGATCCCACTGGGGCAAGGGGCAGCCATGGATGTGTGCCCTGTGCAGGGGGAACCCCTCAGCCCGACCCCTGCATCCCCAAATGTGGAGCCATCGCTCCCAAAGGGCTGGGAACAGCTCCTTTCCCCAGCTCTATCCTGAGGGGAGCTTGGCCAGCACTGCCCCCTCCTCGGCGTGCTCTGCTCTCTCCTGGGAGCCCAGGGCCGTGCAGGGAAAGCTCTGCTCCCAATCCCACTAAATTATAATCCCTCCCTCAGCCCGGGCTGTGCAGGGATAGCTGTGGCTCCCAATCCCACTAAATGATAATCCCTCCCTCAGTTTAGGACCGTGCTCCCAATCCCACTAAATGCCAATCCCTCAGCCCACGGCCCTGTGGGGAAGGCTCTGTTCCCAGTTCCACTAAAGGCCAATCCCTCAACCCGGGCCGTGCAGGGAGGGCTCTGTTCCCAATCCTACTAAATGCCAATTCCTCCTCAGCCCAGGCTGTGCAGGGAGGGCTCTGGCTCCCAGTCCCACTAAATTATAATCCCTCCCTCAGCCCGGGGCCATGCTCCCAATCCCACTAAAGGCCAATCCCTCAACCCAGGCCATGCAGGGAATGCTCTGTTCCCAATCCCACTAAATTATAATCCCTCCCTCAGCCCGGGCCATGCAGGGAGGGCTCTGTTCCCAATCCCACTAAACACCAATCCCTCAGCCCGGGCCGTGCAGGGAAGGCTCTGTTCCCAATCCCACTAAAGGCCAATTCCTCTGCTCCTGAGCCCGCCCCGCCGCTCTCCCGCCAGGCCTAACGGGGGCAGCCAGCTGTGCCGGGCCGCTTTCCTGCTCCTTGCCATCGATCAAAGCATTAAATTGACAGATGGGGAATTTCACCACGCCGCGAGGGGAACAACGACTTGTGGGGGGTTGTGATGGTGTGTGAGGAGGGGTTCAGCTGGGAGGGCCGTGGGGGGCTGTGAAGCAGCCGAGCCCTGCTGTGGCTCATCCCTGGTTATTTACAGCTGTGGCTGGAAGCAGGGGTAGCCAGGGAAGGCACGGTCCTGATCCTGATCCTCCTGCCGGGCTGGGAAAGTCTTCCTGCCTCCATCCCCTCTGCCAGATTGCTCCTCCTTTGGCCTCCATCCCCCAGGTTTCTTTTTCCCTCACCTCCCCACCGCTGGGCTCCCTTTTTTTTTCTCCTTTGTCCTTTCCTATTTCTTTTTTTTTTTTAATTTTTTTTTTTCTCGAGAGCATCTGTAACTAATGCAAACACATGCCGGAGCCGGGGAGTAAAACCCTGCAGGATTAGCGTGGCATCCACAACCCTGCCACGTTCTAATCCCGTGGTAATCCCCCTCCCGGCCCACCCCCGCCGGCTTTGCCCATTGTTTAAAGGAAGCAAATGGGATCGTTAGCGGGCAAACCTTAACCAGCTTGGAGCAGCAGAACGGAAGGAAGCCCAACCAATTCGCTTCCCCACCCTCCTGGGTTTTTATTTTCCCAGTGTTAGACGAGAAGGGGATGCTGCTGGTGCTGCCCATGGCCGAGCTGGTGAATGTGGGGGATGCAGTGGGGGATTGCCCTGCCAGGTGCTGCTCTGCTGGGGGATGTTCCCTGTGCACCCAGCGTCCCATATCCAGCTTTTCCTCTGCTGTGCAGCCTCAGCATCTCCATGAGGCTCTGGTTGGGAAGGGGTGGCAGGTACAGGGCACGCTCCTACAGTGGGTTTGGGAGATGAGACCACGTTTGATGTCATTCCAAAGCAGGAGAGCTGGGAGCAGAGAGGGAGAACTGCTGAGCTGGCACCTTCCTCCAGGGTGGGTTATCCCCGGTGCCTTTGGGTGATTGAGCTGGGAAGAGCTGCTGGAGGGTCTGGGGGTGGCATCTTGTGGCCCCCATGGCTCCCCTGAGCTCGGTGGGGTGTTTGCTGGGAGGGTAACAGGGTCCATCAGCACCCTCATCCCCCTCCTGTCCTCACAGCCCCCAGGGAGAAGGGAGGCAGGTTCTGGCTCTCTGTCAAAGAATTAATTGAAAAATAAAATCATTAGATGGGAACTCCAGAAATGCAAAAATTGTTGGGAGTTGGGGGGAGGCAGAGAGGGGGGGGATGTGAGCTTTTGTCAGGTTAATTTCTTCTGTATTGATGTTTTGTGACATTTACTTGTTGTTTATCTCCCGCAGCAGCTGTAATACTAAAAGAAAATGCACAGCTTGTTCCATTTATTTATTTTACACCTTTTCTTTAGTCCTATGGTATGTTTGTTTGTTTGAGAAACCCAGCGAGGCTTTTGATGTCTGAAAGCAGGATTTAAACAGCTGTTCTCCATGTGCTGCGAGCGAGCTGCGGAGCCAGGGGGGGAGAGGGGGCTGTGCCACGGCTCCTGCCGGGAGGGCACTGCCTGCCCAGCAGAAAGGAGGGTGTCAGCCTCACATCAGGGACCAAATGGCTTTGGCACCTCAGGGCCGGGCTTGGCATGTTCCCTCAGGTGCTGGCAGCCCCCCTGTGCTGCAGGCATTGGGAGGGATGTGTGCAGGGTGCTGTGTGCCACGGGCAGTGCTGGGGCAGGAGGGGCAGAGCAGGGACATGGTCCCACCCAGGTGAGGGGTGTGCTGCTGGGATGGGGTGGTCTCAGCCAGGGGGTTGGTGGGGCTGTGTCCTGCCAAGAGCCCTGATGAGCTCCTGCTGAGGCAGGCAGCCACTTTTCCACAGGGAGATTGTGAATTCCACAGGGATTTGGGGGCAGCAGGAA
>NW_005054330.1:5371981-5373624 GCF_000277835.1 Geospiza fortis
GTCTGGGTGCTGTTTGCGCCCAGCCTGTAAACTAAAGCATGGGTGGGAGGTATTGGAATCCCAGCTCCTTCCAGGACCTGCCTGGGGAGGAGAAGTAGATGATATTGATGACCTTCACCTGGAAGGGTATCCTGCTCCCTGCAGCCCCCTCAGCCCCTCCCAAGGTGGGTCCAGGCTGTAATTTTTGCTTTTCTCTTCCCCCCTTTGCTCCCACCCTGGCCTGGACAGACTCCCCGAAGAAGAAAAAACGATCGGAGCTTTTGAATGAAATCATGGAGCACCTGGAAGAGGAGGACAATAACAGGGATGAGGACATCTAACAGCTGCCTGGGGTCTGCTGAGGTGGGTACTGGGGCAGGGTGGGCACAGCTGGCCCTAAAAGTCTCAGTGTCCTTGCTGTAGGGTTGGTAGCACCAGGAGCAGGAGAAGGTGGAATTCCAAAGGCTCAGCAGCCTCCAGGCAGGACTGGCACCCTTTGCTCTCCCCCCTGTGACCCCACAGGCTCCTGGCTGTGGTCCCAGGGGTTACAGCCCACATTTGGCTCAGTTTGAGCCCAGTGTTGAAGTGAGTGCATGCCCTGGGTGTGTCCTGTGTGCTCCCCTGGCTGTTGGCAGCCCCCAGGGGAAGGCAGCAGAATTTCTGCTGTCAGGGTGTGAATTGTCCCTCCCTGTGGCTGGGGGAGAACACATGGGCTGCCAAAAAACCAAAATCCCTGTTTGGACACCAACCTGCAGCTGCCACCATGTCACAGATAGTTTGGCAAAGGCCTTTTCCCTGCAAGCACCAAAATCTCCACAACTTCTCTCCCTCCAAAAGCACCACACCCCGGGTGAGTCCTGGCTGCCAATCTCTCCTCCCTGGTGTGTCTTGGGGCAGCATCTCAAGGCTGGAAAATGTGGGATGGCAGGAGGGAGCCAGATGAAATGGCCCCTCAAGGTCAAACCCTGCAGTCCTGCCAGCCCCTCTGATCCTTTTGAGACCCCCAAGCTCACCCTGTGTGGGCTCAGGAGAGGAGAGGTGGGCTCGTGGTGTCCTTTGTGTGTGTGTGTGGCCACAGTGGAAACCCCGAGTATCTGATGGGAGCCTGTTCACAGCATCTGAGCTGGGTTAAACCACACTGCCTGCTCCATGCAGGGCCACTGCAGGAGTGCCAGAGCTTTGGGGTGCCATCTGTCAGGGCTTTGGGGTGACATCTGTCCAGCTGTGATTTTGGGGTGCCTCCAGGTGTGTGTGCTGTGCTGCTCAGAGCCCAGCCCTGTGCTCACAGACATGTCCTGTCCCAGCTTTTCTGCAGAATTCCCAGAACAGGGCTCAGCACTGAGCTGCAGTCCCAGGCTGAGCTCCAGAGCTGTGACAGCCCTTGCTGGTCCCCCAAACTGTGCTGCAGCTCCAGAGCCGTGCTGCTGCCACTGAGAGGCTTCCCAAACCCCACAGCAGCCACTCCTGCCAAGACCTGGCTCAGGGGACAGACCAAAATCCAGGAATAGCCCTTTGGGATGTCTCAGGGCTGTGGTGTGAAACCCTCATCCTGTACAGCAGGTGGGGAAACTGAGGCACAGGTGTGGGAGCAGTGCTGTCAGAGGGGGTGGCAGTGTCGCCTGAAGTGGTGACAAGCTTGATTCCCCTTTTTTTCCTTGGCATTG
>NW_005054330.1:5373634-5373936 GCF_000277835.1 Geospiza fortis
GTCCCTGTTCCTCACTGCCTGCACCACCTGCCCCAGCACTGGCACAGCTCTGCACCAGGGGGTCACTGCAGGGAAATCTCAGCCTTAGCTAAGTTAAATTTCAGTCCAGCAGGGATGTTTGACCATCCTGCCTGGGCAGGACCAGCCCAAGTCCAGCACAGAGGACACAGAAGCTGGGCAGGCTCCCCTCCAGGCACATGCATCACCCAGCACATGATTTCAGCAAAGCTCTGCAGCATTGCAGCTTGGGCTTGGATTTTCCTGTGGGGTTTTTTTTTCCTGTTTTTCCTTTCTTTTTTTTT
>NW_005054330.1:5373953-5380129 GCF_000277835.1 Geospiza fortis
TGGCAGGGCAGGTTTCTTGCTGAGTGTCTCTGAGGTCTGCAGCAGCGACGAAAAGGATTAGCACAAGCAGAGCATGTAGGCTTTAGAGAACAGAGCAGAGTTTGGTTTCAACATCTAATTCAATTTGTTCTGCCGAGATTGAAATATGAAATGGTTGCCAGTCAAACGTTCAAAGGGGGAGGAGGGAGGAAAGAAGAGAGGGAGCCTTCTCAAATTTAAATTTTAATGAAAATTAATTTAACCCTTTGATATGTTTTAAAACATGTTATTTCCCAGGCTGGGAACAGGCTGGAAAACATTCATGAGGGTTTTTTTTTTTCCCCTGTACCTTCAAACATAATGAAGATTTTCTTTTTCCCTTAATGATACTTATCTTGTGGAGCAGTTTGACATTGGTTAATTTTTCAGGCAATTTGGTATCAAGGAAATCTGTTTGATGTGAGCAGGGGGGGGCTGTGTATGTGTACACAGATATATATGTGCCTGGACATTAATTATGGAAGTGCTGATCACAGCTCTGGAGAACAGTTGGAGTTAATTCCTGCTCCACTTCTTTGTTACGTATTGAGAATCCCACACCTTGCACCCCTAAAATTACAGCAGGAATTTTCTAAAAACCAGCCTACACCTGAATTAAAATGATCACTTAAGTAGGTCTGCAGAAATTCAGCACTCCCCACTGACTGTTTTCTTTTTTTCCCCCTGATCTGAAGCAATCCTAATGATAAAATAATGCAAACTCTGTTACCTGTCCATGGAGCTAAAGCAGGGAACAGCCTCCCCCTGGTCCTTCACCTCAGCAGTGCTGCTGCAATGCTCTTGTTTGCTTTGGGAGGGGGAACAGTTCCTGTTCTGTTATTCAGGAGGGTTTTGTCTGTACCAAATGATTGCACACTGATGGCTGTGACTGGGCTGGGATGAGCTGTAGCCCTGTCCCCCTCATTCTGCTGGCTCTTGACAGCCCAGGGTCGGTGTCACCATGTGTGCCTGTCACCCCTCAGCTGCCCTGAGCTCCCTGGGCACAGGTGGGCACAGGGGGGTGTGGTGCTCATTTTTGGGGTGTGGGTGCTGTAGCCAGGCTGTGCTGTGGCAGAGAGGATGAGCAGCTCCAAGCTCCAGCTCATCCATCAGCCCTGGCTGTGCAGATGGGAATTGGGCTACAGCCACCCCAGGTGGGCTCTCTGGGCTGTGCTCAGCCTCTGCTCTCCCCTCAGAGAGCCCAGACGAGTGCTTTACACTCAGTTCTGGCTGCTGGGATGCACTGCAGGGTCCCTGGGGGGCTGAAGCCCTCTGCCTTGGCCAGTGGGTGTCTGTCAGGTTGTGACAGCTTCATCCAGGGTGAGACCCTGGTGAGCTGGACAGGAGCAGGAGCTGTGCTGGCTGCAGCTGCTCCCCGGGCACGCTGCAGATCCCCCTCCCCAGGGCCAGCTCTGCAATTGGATTAGGATATTATTCAAATGCAGCTTTTTTACTGAATGAGAGGGTTAAGGGGTTTTAATGTAGAAGCAGCTCTCCCTCATTGCTGCCTGTTGCCAGAGGCCTGTGTGGGCTTTTATCTCCTTTGTGGGGACAGCCAGCGAAGCAAGGCAAGGCACAGAGGATCTCCAGGGAGCCTGGCTGTGCTGGGCACTGCCAGCCCCTCTGCTGTGCCACGGTGCCCTGGGAGTGCCCAAAGTCACCCATTCCCTTTGGAAAACTCCTGACCACCATCTGTGTTTTCCTCTCTGTGCCACAGGAGAGCTGGCAGGGACAGGCAGGCAGCATCTGTGAGCTCGTGGTGGTTTCTTGTCATCACCTCTGCACTGCTCCTGCAGTAACTCAGGAATTCCAGCTCTTCTCATCCCTTCAGGCCCATCTTCCCTGGTCTTCCTCCCAGGTGTGTCCCATGGAATGAGGTCTGGGAAGCACTTCCAGGCCAAGCAGGCACAGTGAATGCCGTTCCCTCACCCTCTGCAGGAAGATGTGTCCTGCCTGCTGCTGCCTCCTGGAGCTCTGGAATCTCCAGAGGGAGGTTCAGGTTGGACTTCAGGAAGAATTTGCAAATGCAGATTGAGAGAGTTGACCTAGATGCTGGCTGGGAGATTTGGGGAGCTTCTCCTTAATCCCAGAATCCCAGGAGAAGCTGAGTTGGAAGGGACCAATATTCCAACACATCTGGACTTTACCCTGGGTCACAGCACCACCGGTGTTTGGCACCACATTCCAGCTTCCAGCAGCACCTTCCTCAGCAGGAAATACAGCAGGAGGAGGAGGAGGAGGCAGCTTCCCTGACTGAGGCACTCTGCCTCCTGTTTTCTCTAAATGTGTGCATTGGAGAGGAAGAGAAACCGCATGGCCGGGCTGGAGAGCTCAGCCTTCGCCAGCCATGAATAATAATCAGGCTCAGTAACTCACAGTAAATAGGGATCCAAATTGGCTAATCAGGGAGGCTTTCACCCCAAACTGGAGCTGGGGAGGGAGGCAGAGCAGAGCTGGGGGTGTGCAGGAAGTGATGGCAGCACAGGAGCAGGGAGGTGGGCAGGATCCTGGAGAAGGGAGGGTCTCACCTCCCTGGGAGCTGCAGGAGCACAGTCCCTGCGTTCCACAGGCTGTAATTAGTGCCATGGCATTAGGTTTGTCTCTCTGTTCCAGCCCCAGGACCACGGTGGGCTGCTGGGGGAGAGTGTGGACCAGGGGGGTACAGAGCCAGCGTCACCATGTCCCCACATGTGACATCATCCCCAACTCAGGGTACAGCAAAGCTGCTGGGACAGAGTGGGAGGGCAGTAAGGGCTGTGGTGTGTGTCAGGAGAGGTGATCTGGAGGAAAAAGGTTTTCTTCATGTTCCCTCAACTAAAATTTGCCGTTTTCTGGTTCATTTTCTCCTGCAATACCAAGTGGGGCAGTGGTGGGAGCTGTGTTCAGCTGCAGTGGGGTGGGGCTGGGGGTCTCCATCTGCCAGCAGCAGGCTCTGACAGGCAGGAAACATCCCAGGGACACTCCTGTGAGCAGGGAATGGCTCCAAGTGCCCAGCACTGGACAGAGCAGGGACAGGCAGAGCCCTTCCCTGCTGCTTCCCAACAAATACCCTTCCAGCAGCATCTGAAGGCACTGTTAGCTCACGTGAAGATAAAACCATGGAAAAACCCCTCAGCCCATGATTTGGGTTATTTAAATACGTGGAGTGGGAGCTGGAAGTGCAGCTGATGAGGAGCTGGAGGAAGGCTGCCCTGCAAGGTGTTTTACAGCTGCTGAGTGACTTTGGAAATTGAGGAGGAACCTCCAGCCACATTCCCAGTCCCCCCAGCTCCCCTGTCTGGGGCACATCACACTGCTGCTTGCCTCCTTTTCCAGCTCTCCCAGTGCTGCTGGCCTGCAGCAAGAATGGCTCTGCATCCACCTAACCCACAGCAGCTCTGTCAGAGGGGATTTCCCTCCTGCCCTTTCCCTCCCTTTCCCTTCTCTCCCCTCCCCACACCACTGGATTAAGAGCACTCCCCAAATCCAGCACACTGGGAGGGATGGAGCCAACAAACCTCCTTCAGCTTCCTTTGCTCTGGGACTTCCTTTCCTCTGCAAGGGGGTTTGGGGTGTGCTGTGCTTCTCCTTGGGGTGTGCTGTGCTTCTCCTTGGGGTGTGATGGGTGCTGTGTGATGCCTCAGCACCTCAGAGCTGATGGCCAGGACCTCCCCATCCCTCCCCTAGAGCCTCAATCATCCCTCACACCCAGAACTGGAGGTGGGGTTTGGCAGGGGTAACAAGGACACCTGTATAAGCCACGAGGGATGAAGAGTAAAGCAGGCCTCTCCCTCATGTGCTGACCCCAAATCTTTTTTGGAGGTAAGAGTAGCCCCTGAGAGCAGCCACCCCCCTGGTGCTGGTGGGGCTGAGAAATCCAGGGCTTTTCTACTTCATCAGCCCAGAAACCAGGCCACAAAAGGCAAAAATAGGAGAGATCTGAGGTTAGGCAGCCACCCCTCAGAGCCATCCTCTGCCCCCAAACCCAGCAGCAAAGCCCAGGCTTAACCTCAGCCCCAGCAAGGCTGAGCCCACACTGGAGCTTCACACCTGCCTGGGACAGGGATTTCTCCTGCTGTTCTGGGCAAAGCACTAATTTTTGCATTTTGTGCTTTGGTTTTAAGCTGATGATGTAGAAAACTTTTCAATTTCTCCCCCAGGCTCTGGGTGGGTGTGTGGGATGAGCTGCTGCCATGGGCTCAGCCTGAGATGGGCCCCTCCACTGCAGCCCAGGGCTGGGAGTGTCCTGTGGATCTGAATGAGCCTGGATTTTCCAGCAGAGCCAGCACAGGCACACACAGCCCATGGGGCTGCTTCGGTGGCCCCAAAGTCTCTGTGACACCCTGGGAACAAGGCAGGAGATGCTTCAATTCCATTTTCAGCCCAGCTCAGCCCAGTGTGTCAGCCCCAGGAAGCAGCAGGGTGGGCTGCCCAGGAGCAATTCCACCCAGGTGGCACAAGAGCTGGTGCAGGGCTGCAGAGGGGGAGTCACAGCCCATTCTGCCCCCCAGCAAGATAAACAGGACAGGCACATCACCCCAGGCAGCTGCTGAAAAGCAAAACCTGGGAAGTTTCTTGTTTAATTTAACAAATGAGAAGCCAAAGCAGCCCAGTGTGGTTTCAGCTGGGGGTCTCAGGCCTGGGTGGCAGCAGGAGGGGGCTCAGCAGGCAGGAGCCTTGGGCTTCGTTAGGATTCAGCCCTTGGAGCTCTCCCTTCCCTCTGATGCCTGAGTGTGATTGACACTTACAAATTACCCAGCCAAAAGTGTCGAGTCTTTGACCCCTGAGTAACATCTTTGGCAAGCCTGAGATTTGCCAGCATTTTGTCATCTAATTACTACAAATCCCTTGAAAATTCACTGGCTGGTGAATTTTTAATGCGGGACAATTTCAATGTGATGCATGGCCCAGATGGGCAGCGTGGGCTCCTTCCCTCTCCCCCCTCTGCCTCCCTGCCTGCCCTTCTCCTGCTTCCCTCCTTCCTTTACCCCCAGTCCCATTCCTTATCTCCCTCCAGCCTCTGTGCATCCCCATCCATGGAAGTGCTCTGGGATCTCAGCCCCTCCTGGGCTCTCCAGCCCAGCTCAGTGTTCCCCCTGTCACCTCTCTGTCCTGCTGAGGGAGCTGCTACATGAAATTCCTTTTTTTTCCCCACCTTCTCAGGTCTGGCTGATGGATGGAGCAGGAGAAGCCTCCATGAGGAGCCAGCCCACTTGTTGCCAGTGGAGTCCACCCATCCTGTGAACCCAAGGGCTGATTTATGCCATGTGTCCAGGTCCTGGGATTCCCAGCCTTTGAAATTCAGAGAGGAAGGAAAACTCTTGTCTGCTGGCAGCTCCTGAGCATCACTTCTTAAATCCAGGCAGGGACTGATTCCCTTCATCTCAGCCCAACCTGAGGGAAGAGGAACTTGGAGCAATGGACCCTTCCCTGCTGACCTGGGGACTCTGACAGAACCTGCTCTTAATGTCTGAATTCAGTAATTCCTGTACATTAAAAACCACATTCTGTACATTAAAAACCATATTTTTAATTTCCCAAGCTGAGCCACGTCTGGATTTCGGTTGGCTTTGTTTCTTCCCCACAGCCAGGTAGGTTTTGGGGCCGATAGAGAGCAATAATTCCCGTACATTAAAAAACACATTCTGTACATTAAAAACCATATTTTTAATTTCCCAAACTGAGCCACATCTGAGTTTTGGTTGATTTTGTTTCTTCCCCACAGCCAGGTCGTTTTTTGGTGCTGATAGGGAGATAAGAGCAATAATTCTTGTACATTAAAAACCACATTCTGTACATTAAAAACCATATTTTTAATTTCCCAAACTGAGCCACATCTGAGTTTTGGTTGATTTTGTTTCTTCCCCACAGCCAGGTAGGTTTTGGGGCCGATAGAGAGATAAGAGCAGTTTTGGGGCTGATAGGGAGATAAGAGCAATAATTCCTGTACATTAAAAGCCATATTTTTAGTTTCCCAAGCTGAGCCACATCTGGGTTTTGTTTAGCTTTGTTTCTTCCCCTCAGCCAGGTAGTTTTTGGGGCCGATGAAAGGGAGATAAGAGCAGTTTAGGAGGGAGGCCTGGGCGCTGCTGTGCTGGGCTTTGTGCCTGTGTCATTTCTGTCCCCGCTCCCAGGCAGTCGCCTCCCGTCTCTCCCTTCCCAGCTTTCAAAGGGAAAGA
>NW_005054330.1:5380151-5384202 GCF_000277835.1 Geospiza fortis
GCTTTACATATGTAGGCAGCTGATAAAGTATTTTCACTTCGCCCCTTTCCCCTCTGGGAATCGCTGTCTTACGGCAAAACTGTTTTGTCTGACAAGGGCTGCAACAGATTACACGTGTTGGCTGCAAACATGGGGCCTTTTTTTACCCCCTCCCCCCCTTTTTTTTTTCTTTAAAAAAAAAATAATAAATCTCTATCTCTGCAGTGCCAGGAGGAGCTCTGCCTTTTGCCTCCAGCCCCCAGGAGCAGCCCGGAGTTGGGATCTGCTGGTGGCATCCAACCCCCCTGGGTGGTGCCTCTGGCCAGATTGGTTTTCTCACCGAGGTTAATTTGAGCCTGAATCCATGAAAATGTCACTGATTCCATCAGGGCTGAGCACATCTGATGGGCTGGCTCAGAGTTTGGGAGGGGGGAGGTTTTAGGAGCCCTCAGCATCCAAAAATGCTGCAGCCACAGCATTCCGTGAGGTCAAGGGGATTCTGATGCTCAGGGCCAGGCTCCAGTGTCACACTGGGGACCACATCTGATCCACTCATGGTGGTCCATCCAGGACACCCCAACCCATGGGCCAAGGGTTTCTCCCATCTCCAGCTGGGATAGGATTACAATTTGCTTTTTAAATCATCTGTTCAGGCATTGAAAACCTTTAAACCCTCAGGTAGCACCAGCAGGAGATGAGCAGCGCTGAGAAACCCCTGCCCAGGTTTGTCCCCTGGCTCCACCTCCTGAGCTGCCCCTTCCAAAAACCATCCCTTGTCCTCCCAGCAGCACTGGCACCAGAGGGAAGGGCTGGGATGAAGGGAACTCCAGGATTCAGGGATGTTTGGCTGCTCTCAGACGTGCCCAGATTGCAGAGGGAGAAAAATGAGGGCACTGCAGTGCCTTGGAATGGGCACCCAGACCTGGGGGTGCCAGAGGGGGGTTTGGAGGAGAGGAGCCCTGGGAGGGGGCAGCTCAGCACCAACTCATCCAGGCTGTGCCTCAGCTCCTTTAAAGGGAAACACAAAAACTTTAGTGATGGGTTTGAAGGATTCGGACCTGGAGTCACCCCAGGGCACCTGGAAATATCCAGCAGTGCCACCACCACTGAGGGACACCTGCCTGCTCCCAGACCTCTGGGCACCCAGCACTGGGCATGGTTTGGGCACATTCCCCAGGGAGAAGCTTCCAGCCCTGGATCACCCAGCCTGAGGGGATCCCACTGACATTCCTGTGGGACAGGCACCCTCAGCAGCACAGTCTGGCTCTGGGCATTTCCACACCCAAGATACCCAGAAGTTTTGTGAATCCTTACCTGCTCCTTTCCACATTTTCCCTTTTCTCCCCCCCCACCCATTTTTACATCCTTGCTCATGAAATCCCATGGAAGCAACAGGTCTGGGCCCAGGGAACACTTTGCTTGCCCCGAGATGTTTGTGGAGATAATTAACTGTGTGTCCTCAGCTGAAACCTGCCGTGGCAGCCTGGGGGCTGTGCCATCCGTGGGGGATGGACTGGGACAACCACAGGTGGAAAACACAGGAGGAACCAGCTGAGAACCACCCTCCCTGGGCTGCCCCTTCTCCTGCTCTGTCCCTGTCCCTCAGTCTGGGCCATTCACATCTGGGGACATCCTTTCACAGCTTCTCTGTGCCCCACAGGAGCCAGGCATGGGCACTGCATCCTCCTCTGCCCATGTGGGAGCAGCTCTGGTGCTTTTCCCACCTTTTCCCAAGGGTTCCTGCCCCTGAGCCCCCCATGAGCTCACCCCACTCCTGTTCCTTGCAGAGCCAGGCCTGGTGCTGCTCCTGGGAGCACGGTGGGTCCATCAGCTCAGGGGGTGACACTGCTGGCCTGGACAGGGCCCCCCACACCCCAACACCCCCCCCAGGGTCTCCCCAAGGCTGGGAAGATCCTGGCACTCCCTGAACCCCCTGCTCTCATCGTGCCTGGCTGAGGCAGAAGTAATTAGTGCCGCTTGCTCCAGCAGGCAGTGCCCAAATGTCAGGGGCAGCAGAGTCATTAGGACCTGGTTTTACTCCCTGTTTGCTCCCAGAGTCTGTGTGTGTGTGTGTGAGAGGAAATTCTGGGGGGTGAACCCAGCCCCAAAGCCCCAGGAAAAGTCCCTTCCCCTGGCTGTGCTGCCCAGCTGCTGCCTGCCTCAGTTTCCCTTCTGTCACCTCTGTAAGGAGCCACCACATCCTCCCTATGGGGACAATCACAGGATTATGTGATGGAGGGGTCAGTGCTGCCCTGGGGGGTGCAAGGGGCACCCCAATACCCCTGGGGTGGGCTGGGGTGCTCAGCAGCCAGGGCAAACCTCCTGCTCCACTTAGAGCTACAAACCAGATGAGCTGCCCATGCTTGGGTGCCCATCCAGGTGCCCCCACGCTCCCAGGGCTGGGTGCCCGAGGCTGTGGGCAGGTTTTGGGGCACAGGCAGGCACAGGGCCCTGCAGCAGGACCGTGCTGCATCTGCTCCCCATCCCTGCACCAGGCAGGAGAGGCAGAGAGCGGCAGGAAGCGGGAGGGAAAGGACGTGTCAAATCAATCATATTTAAACAAAAGCCTCTTCGGCCCAAGGGCCCTTTTAAAAGCTGCTTATTTAATTAAAAGTCCCATTTTCCATATTTATGGCCCTTATTCAGTTAAATATTAACCGCCTGGGCCAGGGCTGGTTTATTCTTTGGGAAGAGGCAGAGTTGGGAGGTTCATTAGGGGTTTATCAGGCAGATGGATGGATGGAGGGATGGATGGATGGATGTGGGACAGCACATGTGGGCTCCTGACAGGGCCTGGGGACTGTGGGGATGACACCACCACTGTCCTGTCACCTTCCAGCAGGACACAGGGTTAAAAACAGGAGAACTGGGGCTGTTGGGATGGTGTGGGAGACGAGCAGGGACAGCTCCTGTGGGAAACCACCTGAACCACACCACCAGGCACAGTTTATGCACCCAGCTCCCCTAAGCTGTGCCAGAATAATCATCAAAACACCTCGGTTTTTCCTTGGGGTCACTGGCTCCTGGCCAAACCCTTGCCAGGACTGTTTTCCCCAGGATGTTATTCCCAGCAGTGTGTGAGCACCACGGCTGTGCCAGACAGGCCCTGCTGGGTTTGGACATCTCAGGGCTGGGCACAACCTCGCTGAAGGCTCATCTGTGGTGTCACTGCTCCAGGCTGGCCCTTGGGACCCGGGAACAAGGACCTCTGGGGGTGTCCTTGGGGTCATGGAGGGGAACAGAGCAGCTCAGCTGGCTGCAGGGAGTGGGAGGTGGCTGCAGATGTGGGAATGAGGAGAAGCTGCAGTTCATGTTTGGGTTGGAAGGGACCCTCAAGAGCCGGTGGTTCCATGGGCAGGGACACCCTTCCCTAGAAGGGGGGAAGGGAAAACCAGGGAGCAGAGGAGCAGCCCTGGGGTCATTCCCTGACTGCCGTGGGGCAGAGGGGAAGCCCTGCAGGGTCCCCTCAGGGCTGCATCCTGCAGCACACCCTGCTCTGGATGGGCTGGGACATCCCTGTGAGAGCTGCAGCAGAGTGGGGCTCATCCAGACCCACCAAAATCTCCCTCTGAGCTCTGTCCACCCTTTTTCCCTTCCTTTTTTGGGAGCCCAGCAAGGATCCCCGTGCAGCTCCTCTCCCTGGAATGCAGGGGGTGATGGGAGCATCACCTCCATCCCAGCACGGGCAGCACAAAGCCAGCCCTCCTTGTCCCTCCCACCCTAAACGCCGGGACACCGGGCTGGCAGCAGAGCCCGCGGGACCGGGGCAGGGAGTGAAACGGAGCCGGTGATTTCCTCCGGGGAGTGGGGGTTGGCTGCTGCTGGCAGGAGAGGGAGAGACACCGGGTTATCAGAGAAGTGTGAAGACAATAATGCAATCTGACATTTCTGAAATGAGACCCCCCGGTTGCCCTGGCAACGGCTCACGTGGGACCAGCTCCCGGGAGACGGCTCCGAGATGTGCTATAAATGATGTTTGATTAGAATTTAAATCATTTAGGCGGAGAGCAGATAGGCCTTTTGTCAGCGCGGGGACCCGCGGGGGTCACCCCGCCCGCAGCTGCCAGCGGCC
>NW_005054330.1:5384227-5389356 GCF_000277835.1 Geospiza fortis
GCAGGGAGGGAGGAGGATGAGCCCCGAGTGCCTCTGAGCCCTGCGGATGGAGCTGGAGTCTGCACCTGAGCTTTGGTTTCAAAGCCACCAGAACTCTGCCGGATGAGAGCCTTGGCTTTTGCCGGGCTCTGATTGAGATAATGACACTTCTGAATTCATTCTGCCTCCCTGGAAGATTCCTTCAGGTGCAGGAATACGGCATGGTGTCACCTGCAAGGGGAGTGCCCTTCCCCAGGCTGCCTCGGGGACATGTCCAGCTTTCCCCCTCACAGGGACGTGTCCAGCGCTCCCCATCACAGGGATGGGTCCAGCTTTCCCCACCACAGGACATGTCCAGCTTTCCCCCTCACAGGGACGTGTCCAGCGCTCCCCATCACAGGGATGGGTCCAGCTTTCCCCACCACAGGACATGTCCAGCTTTCCCCCTCACAGGGACGTGTCCAGCGCTCCCCATCACAGGGATGGGTCCAGCTTTCCCCACCACAGGACATGTCCAGCTTTCCCCCTCACAGGGACGTGTCCAGCGCTCCCCATCACAGGGATGGGTCCAGCTTTCCCCACCACAGGACATGTCCAGCTTTCCCCCTCACAGGGACGTGTCCAGCGCTCCCCATCACAGGGATGGGTCCAGCTTTCCCCACCACAGGACATGTCCAGCTTTCCCCCTCACAGGGACGTGTCCAGCGCTCCCCATCACAGGGATGGGTCCAGCTTTCCCCACCACAGGACATGTCCAGCTTTCCCCCTCACAGGGACGTGTCCAGCGCTCCCCATCACAGGGATGGGTCCAGCTTTCCCCACCACAGGACATGTCCAGCTTTCCCCCTCACAGGGACGTGTCCAGCGCTCCCCATCACAGGGATGGGTCCAGCTTTCCCCACCACAGGACATGTCCAGCTTTCCCCAGCACCTCCACAGCATGGCCTGGGAAATTCTCCACCATCCTGAGCTGTTTTGGGGGCAGGAATTTTGCTGGACAGCCATCCCCTGAGCATCCCTTGCTCTTGGTGCACACAGTGAAGCCATTTTTTGCTGCACAAAGCCTTCCTTGGGATGAAATTTATTCCCCTGGCTCCAGGGCTTGCAGGATTTCACACCTGGAGCAGGGTCAGCAGCCCTGGGTTGTGTTCCTGCCCTGCCTTTGTGGGGTGAGGGAACAACTGCAGGGGCCAGGGCTCTGCTGGGCTGCAGCACAGAGGGCTGGGGTCACCCTGGGGATGGGGACACCACCACAGGCAGCCCAGGTGTCACCACCCAGTTCTGTGAGAAGGTGACCCAAAGGCATCTGGACCTTCTTCTGAGGTCTCATGGGTGGTGGCACCATCAGAGCCAGAGGCCAGCCTGTTTTGGGGAGCTTTGAGAAGCTGTTTATGTGCTTTAATATCAACCAGGGCTGGGGCTGAGTGAGGAACACAAGTTCCTGATTCCCCAGCTGGTGGGAGAACAGTGTCAGAAGCAATCCAGCAACAGGAAATTTATATTCCTAGAAATTTTTACAATTCCTTGCTCTTTATTGTCGTGATTTAGATCCAATGAATCTTTAGAGCTTGCTTTTCAACTCCCCAAAAATGCCATCTGATCATGAAATTAGAGCTAAACTAATAAGTCTCAACAAATATTAATCTAATGAATTTAGCTTCTCTCTGTTTGTGGACCAGCAAAGAGGGGAATTGCAATGTTCTCATATGTATTAATTATGTGAATGTGTTCCACAAACCCTTCCTGACTGCCTTGGTCATGAATATTCTGAGTTTTGTTTTGTGGTTGGGCCCACCCCGTACATTCCACTGTGGGTTTGGGGGCAGAGTTCAGCCAAGGGGAGCCTGGATGTTAAAATCATTGAATGGTTTGTGTCGGGAAGGTCCTTGAAGCTGATCCCAGCCCAACCCCTGTGGTGGAAGGACACCTTCCAGCAGAGCAGGTTGCTCCAAGCCCATCCAACCTGGCCTTGTTTTGCAAGCTCTGAGCTTTGCTGTAGAATTCTCCACCTCTCATGGTCTTCAAATGGATTCTCTGTGGGATGAACTGGGTGGGAGGAGAAGCTTTGAGTGATGCAGGCTCTGGATGTGTTTTGGGGTGAGGGGTGCACAGGGTGGGCTGGAAGAGGCTCCTGGACACCTCTGGGGGGTTTTGGTGGGATCTCCACGACTATAAAATCACCGATGAACATCTGTGGTGCCTCCAGCCTGCTCTGGGGTGTTTGCACTGGGATTTACTGACAGATGTAAATTGGAGTGGTGGTGAGCTCTTCCTTCAGGGAGCGGCTCAGCTCTCAGATGGGCAGGGCAGTGTTGGGGCTGCTCCCCAAACCGCCCCAGCGAGCTCTGCCCCCCAAAACCACTGCTCCTGTGTTTGTGTGGGGCTGCAGAGCCAGCCCAGCTCGGGAACCTGCTCAGCTCAGCCCTCCTTGCAGAGCTCTGCCTCTGGAAATGGGGTTTGGAGCAGGAGATTCCCCTGGCAGGTCCCTGCCTGCTCCCAGGGCCACAGCAGGGCTGTTCTGGAGCAGCTTTTGGATCAAGGCTGCTCTGCCCAGCTCTGGAGCCTCCCTTCTGGGAGGGAGCCTGGCACTGGAGCCAGAGGGTTGGCTCTGGGCTTTGGGGGCTGGATTTCCCTCCTCCACCCCAGCCTCTGGGATTTGGGCACCCCTGTTTGGGGAGAGGGGCTCAGAGAGCTCTGCAGGAGGGTGAGGGTGGGCGGGGGGGCTCAGGGTGACACCTCAGGGTGATGCCTCGTTAATTGGCACGAGCTGGAGGTGCAAACCCAGGCAGGAACGGGCTTGTCATCCCTGGGAAACTGCGCTGGGCATGCACAGAACTGCCAGGAGGAAAAATAACGGGGTTTGTTCCAGATCAGAAGTGAATTAAACACCCCCTGTTCCATGGCCAAGCTGTGGGCCACCCCCCAGAAACACGAAACTGCTTCTTGTTGTGGTTGCTCTCCAGCAGTGCTGTGCCTCTGGGGCTCACCCTGCACACACAGGCCCTGGGGACACTTCCCTGGGTGCCACCAGCTCCTGCCCTCCTGGGTGCTGATCCCTGGCAGGCCAGGAAGGAGCTGAAGTGGCCCCAGGTGATAAAGTCTGATCCAGAACGGACATAAAACTGAATGTATGGCTGTGTCTGATTAAAGACAAATTATTTTTGGCAAATATGAATGTTCCAGCAGGAGTGGCACAGCAGCCACTTCAGCACATCTCTTTATTTCCCTTCAGCTTTTCAGTTTGATGTTTGAAACACCCACCCAGGACTGGAGCATCCTTCTGTGGAAGAGGCCCCTGGGCTGGGGACAAGGACAGGGAGAGGTGGCCTTTGTCACCTCCCTGGTACTGCCTGCTCCCTTTTCCCTGCCTGGAAGTGTGGGGAAAGCTGTGTTTGCTCCTCAGCTGAGGAATGCAGCGCCTGCCTGGGTGTGGAGAGAGTTTCCCCACTGGGAAGGTCGGTGTTATCACAAACTCCTGGCCAGGGACAGGGAAGCTTCTGGGTGTGGTGGTCTGGGAAAAGCTGATCCTTGGGAAGGGCCAGGGTTGGCTGGGGGCTGGGGCTGTTACACTGGTTTGCACTGGAGGAACCTGGAGGGGAACTGGAAATAAAGGCCTGGAGTGACGGGGAATGGATTAAATTGACAGAGGGCAGGGTTAGGGATATTGGGAAGGAATTGTTGCCTGGGAGGGTCAAGTCCCTGGCACAGGGTGCCCAGAGCAGCTGTGGCTGTTCCTGCATCCCTGGCAGTGCCCAAGGCCAGGCTGGATGGGGCTTGGAGCAGCCTGGGACAGTGGGAGGTGTCCCTGCCATGGCAGGGGGTGATGGGATGAGCTGAAAGTCCCTTCCAACCCAAACCATGCCACGATTTCTGAGCCCCAAATCTGAAACCTCCCTGGCAGATTTGAGAGGTGCCAGCTGTGCTCCTGGGGAGGCTTTGGGCCCAGAGCCAGGAGCTGCTGCAGGGCCGGGGACTGGCAGCACCTCTGAGTGCCTGGGGCACCTGGGGAGCGCTAAGGCCGTGGCCTCCCTGTGACCTGTGACATCTGCAGGGAGGCTGAGCCATCTCCCCCTTTGTCTGGCTCCTCAGCCGGCTCTGGCCGGTGCAGGACTCGGGCAGAGGTGACAGAGCCAGCACGGCCGGGACACGCGGGGGAGCAGCTCCTCCCTCTGACCGAACCCTCCTGCTCCCCTGTCCGCCCTCCAGGTGTGTCCATTTCCCCAAACAAACTGTGCTTGACCCTGCAGCATCCGCCTCCTGAACTCGCCTGATTTTTATATATTTTTTAATATGTATTTTTTCTTTATCTCCAGACATTTGCTGCTTGCCCTCGTGCTAATGCAGGCGTCTTCCATCAGCAAATGCCTCGGGGGCAGAGAGAAATGGCACCGAGAGCTCTGCAGGCTGGGAGGAGGGACAGGGGACACCAGGAGCAGATGGGGCCACTCCTGCTCCTGCTCCTGCTCCTGCTCTGCTGCCCCGAGCCCCCAGCAGCTCCGGCCACTCTCAATTCCTCCACCCCTGACCCCCTCAGCGCTGCAATTCCTCCTCTTCTCCCGTTTTTTCTCTTTTCCCAGCCCAGTTTGCTGTCCAGCGTTTGCTGCAGCCCTTTGGCAGATGAATATTCGGTTTGGGAGCCCAGGCTGGGGCTGGTTGGAGCTGCAGCAGCCTCAGAGCCCATCCCGGTGCCCATCCTGGTGGTTGGCCTGGGGATGGGTGGGATGGGGTGGAAGGCAATGCATAGTGGGGAGGGAGAGGGAAGTGGGCAAAGCAAACCCATTTCTGCAATTGTCCCCAGCTCAAGAGCACAAATCCCTTCATTTCTCCCAGGGAAATCGGGGCATGGATCTGTCGGGTCCTGCTGAGGCAGCTGTGGGCGAGAGGAGGGGGATTTGGGGTGGTTTGGGGGTCCCACAGCTGGCAGTGCCATGAGGAGCTGGCACCAAGGCCTGAATCCATCCCATGGGGTCTGCAGGGATTCCCTGCTCCTGCTGCCAGGGGGATGGAGACCTGGAGGGGTGGCAGGGGTGGGGGTTCTGCCTGCTCAGGATGACAGGACGCATCCAAAAAACCCCTCTGGAGGCAGGCCGTGCTTGGATAGCCACGCTTTGCTGCTGGGCCGTGCTCCCAGCCCTCCTCCAGGTGAGGAA
>NW_005054330.1:5390049-5392510 GCF_000277835.1 Geospiza fortis
AGGAGCAGCAGGATCCATCCCACAGCTCAGGGATAATGTGGGATCAGGGAGGAGCAGCAGGATCCATCCCAGAGCTCAGGGATAATGTGGGATCAGGGAGGAGCAGCAGGATCCATCCCAGAGCTCAGGGATAATGTGGGATCAGGGAGGAGCAGCAGGATCCATCCCAGAGCTCAGGGATAATGTGGGATCAGGGAGGAGCAGCAGGATCCATCCCAGAGCTCAGGGATAATGTGGGATCAGGGAGGAGCAGCAGGATCCATCCCAGAGCTCAGGGATAATGTGGGATCAGGGAGGAGCAGCAGGATCCATCCCAGAGCTCAGGGATAATGTGGGATCAGGGAGGAGCAGCAGGATCCATCCCAGAGCTCAGGGATAATGTGGGAGCAGGGAGGAGCAGCAGGATCCATCCCACAGCTCAGGGATGTTTTGGGATCAGGGAGGAGCAGCAGGATCCATCCCACAGCGATCCCTCCCGGTGCCAGCAGCCCCTGGGGACCAGTGTGTCACAGTCCCCACGGACTGGGGCAGGGCTGTGCCCATTCAGCCTTTTAAAGGGATTTTTACAGGGATTGCTGCCAACTTTGTGCAGCTGGATTCTCCTGGAAGCCAGGGTGCTTCCTTGTGTCTCCTGGTTTTGTCTCTGTTCCCATCTCCTGTTCGAGTGCCTCTCACCTGTTTGTTTCCTCTAATGCCATCAGGGACAAGTGGCTGAGCAGTTAAAATGAACACCATCACCATGGGTTTCTTTTTTCCTTTCCCTGGCAATGAGGATTTTTGCTCTCCTCCGGCTGCATTCCCAAGGGATTGGGCCTGTCCCTTTCCCTCTGTCCCTTCTGAGAGATTGTCAGCCCAACTCCAGGAATGCAGAGAGATCTGGAAATGCTGAGATCTTAAAATGTGGTGCTCCTGTGCTTTGGGGTGCTTGCAGGGAGCAGATCCTGTGATGTTTTCACCAAATGGAGCTGGGGGAGCAGTGCTGGGGCCGGGTGCCCACCCCTCCTGCAGAGAGAGGAGCTCTTGGCAGAACAGGGAATCAAATGGGGTTTGAGGGAGGGGAAGGGGCTGTGTGGATCCCACCCACTGCTTGGTGCTCCCAGTGCTTTCCTGGCCCTCCTCGAAATCCCCTGCCCCCCATCCTGCTGGGGTGGAGGTGCTGTGCTCCTGTGAGCCATGGGAACCACTGGGGTTCGGGTGCTGGGAGCACTGAGTGCCATGGAAACAGCTCCTGCCTGGGCTCTGCGGTGTTCTGGGGGACAAAACATGGGGGGTTCAGGCTGGAACCAGCCCTGGGGTGTGATGGGTGCTGGCACAGGCTGCTGTGACCCTGAGCTTTCCCTGCACCATTACATAAATCCATATCCACATATTCCAGCTGCCTCAGTGATTAATGCAGCTCAGCCCCTCCAAGTTTACTGCTCAGAAGTTCAGACCAGCTCCAGACCCCAAAAAATGTTGGTTTCCCCTCTCTGAACTCTTTGTCTCTGGTGCTGGCAATCAGCAGCTGCAGCATCCCAAACCTTGGGAGGAGGGTGAGGGATCTTCCTCCTCAGGCCAGGCTGAATGAGGGAAAACAAACAAGATTGCAAACAATCCTCTTGTAATTTCTGGGGTTAATAGAAACATCTCTGCTGGGTTTGAAGGAAACACATACCACTGCCAGGCCCTGTTGTGTATGAAACCCCCTTTCTGCTGTCCCTTCCTTCTCCCCACTGTCCCCAAACGAGCCATGAGTGAGCCCACAGCTACAGGGCTTTAACACACTCACAATTAAGTGATTCCTGAGGGCACAGTGTGTTTGGGAGAGGTGGGAGCTGCTGCAGGAGATCCAGCCCCTCCAGCTCGGGGTGCCAGGGCAGAATCTGGTGCCAGGGCTTGGGGACCATTCCCAGGGTGGCAGCTGCTGGCTCTCCATGGGTCCCAGGCAGGCAGGAGCCCCTCACTGTGCCCTTGGGCTGCCTTGGGAATCGCTGTGGGCTGGTGCTGCACAGCAGGGACAGGGAAACTCCCACTCTGCTGTGGGATAACGGGATTTAGGGGATCTGGATGGTGCTGGGGGGTTCCCAACAACCTGAGCTCACAGTCCCCGTGTCCCCCCAGCCCAGACCCTGCACCCCATCTCCACACTCACCCCCAGCCCTCAACCACCCCCATCTCCTCATCCACCCCCATCCCCTCATCCACCCCCAGCTCTTCATCCAACCCCAGCCCTCACCCAGCTCATCACCCATTCCCAGCCCTCATCCACCCCCAGCCCTCACCCATCCCCAGCTCCTCATTCACACCCAGCTCCTCACCCACCCCCAGCTCTTCATCCATCCCCAGCCTCCATCCACCCCCAGCCCTCACCCCCCCAGCCCGCATCCATCCCCAGCTCTGATCCACCCCCAGTTCCCCATCCATCCCGCAGCCCTCATCCATCCCCACATCCTCACCCACCCCAGCCCTCATCCACGCCCAG
>NW_005054330.1:5392558-5392957 GCF_000277835.1 Geospiza fortis
TTGTTGCCTCGGGCGCCTCTGCCGCCCTGGCTGGGCGTGCTCCATCGCCATCCTCCCCTCCGGCTCTGCTTTCCTGCTCCTTCCCTCACAGCTGCTTTCTCCTTCTGCTCCTGCTCCCCTCTCGCTCCCTCCACTCTGCCTCAGAGACACACATAACTCTCCCGTGAAATATATACAGTGTAAATATATAAAAAGCCGGCGTTTGCCTGCTGCTTATGTATTCATGAAATAGTAAATAAATTTTATGGGATAATGTGAAGGCTGCCAGGGAGCAGGAGGATGAAAACTAACCCCTAATGAGGCTCCGTGTCAGTTTGGCACACTCGGGATCGATCTGCCGCTTCCATTTAGCGCCCGAGCCTGGGGGGGGAGGAGGAGGCGCTTCCCCGGCGCGGCCTC
>NW_005054330.1:5393380-5399157 GCF_000277835.1 Geospiza fortis
GAATGCAGGCTCACACAAGGAGGGATGCAGAGATACAGTCAGGGATGCAGGAAGGGATGCAGGGATGCAGGAAGGGATGCAGGGATGCAGGGAAGGATGCAGGGATGCAGGGAAGGATGCAGGGAAGGATGCAGGGAGGGAGGGAGGGATGCAGGCTTGCACAAGGAGGGATGCAGAGATGCAGGCAGGGATGAAGGCTTGCACAAGGAGAGGGGTGCAGGGAGAGATGCAGGGTTGCAATCAAGCTTGCACAAAGAGGGATGCAGGGGTGGATGCAGGCTTGCATGAGGAAGGGATGGCAGTGGGAAGCAGCTTGCACAAGGAGGAATGTGAGGAAGGATGCAGGGGAGGATGCAGGCAGAAATGCAGGGAGGGAAGGAAGAAAGGATGCAGGAATACAGGCAGGGATACAGGGAGTGGCACGCAGGGATGCAGGCAGGGATGCAGGCAGGGATGCAGGCAGGGATGCAGGGCTGCAGGGAGGCTTGCACAGGCCTCCAGGCCACAGAGAGGCCACTGCCCTCAGCAGGCAGGAGGGGAGCTCTGGGGTGCCAGCGTGGGGAGGGCTGCAGAGCTGGGCACAACCAAACTACAGCTCCCCTGCCCAGCTCAGGAGGGGCTGGGCTCCATTCTTCCACTGAGACCCTCCCATGGGAAAAGGCAGCTCCTGGCTTGCCCAGGGCTGAGCAGAGCTGGGGCTCTTCCCTGCCATGCTCCCCAGGGAGCAGCAGCTCCAGCAGGGATGGAGGAGGGTGATGGCTGCCCCGGCCATGTGGAGATCCCCTTCATCCCTTTCTGTGCTCCCAGGAGGAATAGTGGGGACCCAGGGTGTGGGGAGCACTGCGAGGGGCAGGGCTGGGCTTTGGGGGGACCCACAACAGCCAGTGAGACCCTGGGCACCCCACAGCCCTGTGGGGCTCAGCCTTCCCACAGGGACTGCCCTGGGTTTGAGGGGCTGTGGGTGCAGGACAGCAGGGTTTGCCCCAGGGCTGGGCCCCCCAGCCCTACCTGCTGCAGCAGGGCATGGTGTGGGGTTATTTGGGGCATGGTATGATGGTTTGGGGTTATTTGGGGTATGATTTTCCTTTAATTCAGTGTTTGAGGAATGGGGTCATACATAACAGGGAGAAAGCAGGAAAAATGAGTGTGTGCTTCCAAACACCTGGGGATGTGGGAATTATGGGGCACACCTGAGAAGCTCCCTCACCCAGGGAGGGATTTCAGGATTTCTGTAGCTAAAATCCCAGCCTGGGTTGGAAAGGAAGCAGAAATGTTGGTCTGGTTAATACTGGGAGTCAGCTGCAGGTCAGCAAAGTGGGACCAGCACACCAGCACTGAGCTAGGCCTGCATCTTCCCAACATCCCTGAAAAATGTTAGAGCTTCGTTTAGAGAGCAGCCAAAGTGTCTGATGGAATGCCAGAGGGGATGAGAACTATTTACACACATAAATACATTGAAGTTTTATCCTCTTTGGTGTGCCCAGTTTGAAAGCACCACTTGGTGCAGCGTGGGGGAGCCCAGCAGGGCTGGGGGATGCAGGATGCTGCTGCTGCTGCTGCTGGAATTTTGGCTTTGGATGGGTTTTCCATCAGGGATTTGAGGAAAAGCAGGCAGAGATACAGGCAGGGATGCAGGCAGGGATGCAGACAGGGATGCAGGGAGTTGGGTGAAGCAGCAGCAGCTTTTCCCCTCCATCCTCACCCTGCCAGCATCCTCGCAGAGCTGCCCCACGCGAGACACGGGGCTTTGGAAAGTCACAATATTTGGGGTATTTACAGCGCTGTTTCATTCCCGATTACCATCCTCACCCGGAGAGAGCTGCAGCCTGCATCTCCGATGTTCCTGCGCCTCGTGGGCAGCTGCAAACAGCGCCGGGCTCAGCCCCAGCCCCGGTCCCGCAGCCCCCGCGGCTCCCAATCAGGTACGAATTGCCATAAATCTCAGCAGCCGCCTCCTCCCTCCCTCCCTCCTTCCCCCTCGTATTTTTTTTTATGGACGGAATGAGATGGAGAAGTAAAAATTATTAACCCCGAGGTCAGCGCTGCCTGCCTCATTCCTCTCTAGCTTCAAGCACTTTCTCCCTCATCTGTTTCACAGACAGCGATGTTCGGCTCAACACATTTGCATATACTTATTGCATTTTTTTTAGTCTTTATCTATTTATTTATTTTTAAAGAGACAGAGCTGCTCCTGCCTCTTTTTTTTTTCTTTCTCCTCCCTCCTGTGAGTTTTCTCCAGCTGCTCTTTGGGATTTGATTCAGCTCGCTGAGGGAGGCAGGGGAGTGCAGGACCTGCAGGGATGCTGGGCTTGCCTCTCCTCCTCCCACCTTGATTTCACCGCTGCTTTTTCCACGTTTTCCCTAGAAAATGGCTGAGCCGTCCCTCTTGGCTGCCGAGGGAGCAGGAGCAGGGTGGAGGATGGCCAGAGGGATGGATCCATCTTGCTCTTCATGGCCATGCTTCCCCCGGCAGGAGCGATGGGGAAGGGCCCCAGGAAGCTCCTGGCGGCCCAAAGCAGGGTGGAGATGGAAGCTGCTCACCATTGCAAGGCTTTTCATGGATGCCAAGCACAGCTGGCTCCTCCAAAGTCATCAGCACGTGGCAAAACCTGGACCCTCGTTTAGGAGGCAGCACCCTGAGGCTCAGCATTCTCCTCCTCTTCAGCACAGCAAAGCTTCTCCCATCAACCCCAAGGAATACCAGGGAGGGGGGAAGAAAAAAAATAAATAAAAAATTGCCATTGTTACATCCTAAGCTCAGCATCTCCCCAAAAATCCCTCTCGGATATCCATAATGGTCCGGCAGCTATTAGAGGTGTAGGAAGGAGGGAAGGGAAGGAAATGAATGCCGGGTGAGAAGGGAAAATTCATAGCCCAGCTGATACGCCATGATAAATAATTATGAGTTATTAATTTTAAATTACATCTTTAATGCGTTGCATGATTTTAATTCCCAGCACAGTATTAATATAGGGGCTGTGGGTTTGATTAATTTAAAGTGGAACAGAAAGGTGTCGATTCCCAGCGCTGCCGGTGACCTCACGGGGCTGCACAGGGAGGGCCCTCCTTCCCTTTATTCCCTTCATTGTGGGATCAGTGCTGGGATGGCTGCGCTCTGGGGTGGGTGGGAAGAGTCCAAACCAGGGTGTGAACAACAGCAAGGTGTTGAAGAGCCCCCAGCTGCTTTATTTCGGGGGGAATCCATGAGGGAAGAGCATCACAGGAGAGCTGGGAGCACCCATCCTGCTTCCAAGGTGGGTGAAAACCAGCAGAAATCCTCCCTCAGCTGCTGCTCATCCCAAATCCACACCTCCAAAACACGGGGACCAGCATCACCAAAACCCTCTGGGTGCCTCCACCTCAGCCCCCCTCTGCCGGGGCCGGGAAGCTGCTCCAAGTTTGCTTGGCCAGTAAACTTCCCCTAAGTGTGACAATCGCTTTAGCTGCCCAGCGAGGATTTACCGGGCTTCTGTTATCTCTTTGAAAGTCGGAGTTCTCCAAATGGCCATGAGAGAGCAGCCGGAGAGGTCAGAGCCAGTTAGGCTGCACAGCCGTTCAAAGCCCCCTTGCAAGCGGCATTAAAGACGGGATTAAGTCTAAGAGGGTTATGGAGGGAGGAGTAAACCAGCCTTGTCCTGCACACAGCGCCGAGATAAGGCTCTGTTCTCTAGGTGTGAATTCCCGCGTGTGCAAGCGCAGGCACTCCGGGCTTTGCGGCAGAAATTGGAGGGATAATTCCGGAGGCGCGGGGATCAGGCGGGAGCGGGGCTGGGGCGGTGCCGCCGCCCCGCTGTTTATGGGATTGTTTAATCCGGGCACAAACAGCCTCCTTTCCTTCTCATTGGGGGCACACCCCGCTATTTATGGGATTGTTCAATCCGGGCACAAACAGCCTCCTTTCCCTCTCATTGGGGGCACACCCCGCTGTTTATGGGATTGTTTAATCCGGGCACAAACAGCCTCCTTTCCCTCTCATTGGGGGCACACCCCTCTATTTATGGGATTGTTCAATCCGGGCACAAACAGCCTCCTTTTCTTCTTGTTGGGCACGGGGATGTGGGGGCACACCCCATTCCCATCCTGCCTCCTAAAGAAAGGCTTGGGATGGATTTGGAGTCAAGGCTGGGCTGGGTGTTGTCCTGAAGCATCCCATGCTCCTGAAAGATCTTCTTCTCCTGGAGCATCCCGTTGTCCTGCTGCGTCCCCATGGCCAGCACGTCTGTGGGGTCACACAGTGCCCAGGGTGAGGGGTTCCCTTCCCTTTCCCCCTTCTCAGGGCTGGAACTGGGTTTGGAAAGGTTTCCCACGTCCTCCTGCACCTTCCCAGGTGTGCAGCCTGATGCAGCTCCTGTGCTCTGCCCAGCAGGAGAGTCAGCCCTGAAATCCCCATGGAAGGGGGGATTGGGATGGGATGGGATGGGATGGGATGAGATGGCATGGCATGGCATGGCATGGCATGCAGCACCAGCTGTGTTTACCCTCCCAGCCCCTCAGAGCAGTCAGGGAAAGGCCCAGCCTGGGGGATGCTCCTCACCAAGCACCTCCAAGGCCAGTGGGATCCCTCCCTGGGGGCTCCATGCCCGTGTTGCTCCACCACCCTCCGCGTGTTCCACAGCCCCCGGAGCTGCAGCCGGCAGAGGGAGCAGGAGCCGAGCGGGATTTGAGCCTTTCCCAAGTACAGCCTTTGCATTTTCCCTTTTTTGGCCGGGTCCCGAGGCCGCCCTGGGAAGAGCCAGGTGCCAGAGCTCTGTCTGCACGCTCAGAGCCCGTTCAATTAAACAGTTCAGGGAATTAACTGCGTGCCACGAGCTGCAGCAAACCAGGGACGGCTGGATTTGCTCCTCGCCAAAAAAACCTGGGAAAACAAGGCTAATAAAGAAGGATAACTGAGTCCCTGCCTGCTGCACAGAGCCTTTTCTTTGCTCTTGTGCCTCGTTTGCTGTCTTTGCCCAGCTGGGAGGGCTCTGTGCTCAGGATGCTGCTCCCTCAGGGGATGAGCGGGATGGGGATGCCCGGAGCTGGGGTTTGCCTGGAGCCTCCCTTTCCTCAGAGCCCAGGAGGGATTTGCCAGGGCTGGGGATTTGCTGCAGGCTCAGCTGGGAGCTCAGCCCAAGGTCACAGCCTGGCTGGGCCTGTCCCAAAGCAGGCAGAGCTCAGCTCAGCTCAGCCAGGCCAAGCATTGGGGTTTTGCCTTCCCAGATGGTGTTTGGAGCATCGCCTGGGGCCTCATGCCCTGACTGCTCATGGCCCTGTCCCAGCACTTGGCCCCACTCTCCCCTCACTCCTGATGCTCTGTCCTGCATCTCCCATTGCCCTTCCCTGTGCCAGGCAGGGCTGGGTGCTCCTGCTGCCCATCCCCAGGGTTTGGGCACACAGAGCATCCCCATCCTGCCCATCCCAGCACAGGGAACAAACTGGTTTTTCCCAGGGAGCTCAGAGGCACCTTTCTACTTCAGTTTTCTCTCCAAAGACAAAAAATTAAATTTTGAGTGAAGGGTGATGAGCATTTCCACACCCACAAAGCTCACTGACGGGATTTCCCAGGGCAGTTTTCCTTGGCACTACCTTGGGATGCAGGGATGGAGCCCCACTGGCTCCACACCCACCTTGGGATGCCCTTTTGCTGCATCCAGGGGCTTTTTATCCTTGGATAAGGATCTCCAAGCATTTTGTGTGAAGGGGCTGGTCGAGCTCCCTGCTTGCCCCCAGGGCTCCAAGCCTGGATTTGGGATCTCTCCCAGCCTGGCCAGAGCAGGCTCCCTCCCCAGGCCTCTGTC
>NW_005054330.1:5399174-5400322 GCF_000277835.1 Geospiza fortis
GGAAGATGTAGAGCAATCACAGCTCTGTGCTGCAAATATTAATTATCCACTAACTGCTCTCCAGGCAGCCATTAGATCTCGGCTCTCAGACAGCTGTTCCCAGCCCGAGGGATGCTCCAGAGGGGGAGCAGCAGGGAGGTGCTGGGGCTGCCATGGGAGGGGTCCCCACGCTGCTGTGTCCCCAAGGCTGCCTGAGCCACTGAGGGCAGCCAGGGTTTGGGTGCTGGCACTTTTCTTTCTGTGGGAAATGTTCCCATTCCAGCGTTTTCAGGGTTTGTTCTTCCCATCAGCTTTCAGCCCTGCCCCGGGAGGATGAGGAGGGTTTGCTGTCACAAGGAATTTCCCCTTTCCAGAAGGATGAGGAGGGTTTGCTGCCACAAGGAATTTCCCCTTTCCCTGTTGTTTTATCTCACTAACAGGGCCACAAGATCTCGCTGTGGTCACTTGAGACCTCCTCATCCTCTGGCTCATTTTCCAGATGTTTTTTGGTCAGTCCCTCCTTCCAGCACGTGCTCCCACTCCCACCCTCACCCTGATGCATCACAAACCTCTTCCATTTTCCTACTTCTTGGGCAAATCCAGGGGTTTTTTCCCACTGATCCCCCCAGGATCAGCTGTTGCCCACAGTCAGGGTGAGGCCACCCCAGCAGGGAGCTGTGGGCAGTGCCCTGGAGCCCCCCAGCCCCAAACCCTCCATCACCTCACAGATTTTGGCCCTGATTGGACCAAGGAGGGGGAAAATTCCTCAACATCCTCATGATGGGATGGGATGGGATGGGATGGGATGGGATGGGATGGGATGGGATGGGATGGGATGGGATGGGATGGGATGGAAGGCATTGCCCAAGCTTAGTGGGGCACATGGAGCTCCCAGAGCTCAGCAGCATGCATACCCAGGGATGATCCCACCATGGATCCCATATCCCTCTTTCCACCCCTCTTCCCCAAGCAGAGACACCAATGAGGAGCTCGTTAAGGAAATAAACGAGCGAGGTGGGCCCGTGCTCATATCAATCTCTCTGAGAGAGCATTCAGACATTCCAGATTTGAGCTGGCCATCATTTAAATTACTGCTCTGCCTCCCCTCAGCCCAGCCCCTTATTACCAGGGGTTTAATGCTCAGGGCTTAATTGCAATGGCTGGCGAGC
>NW_005054330.1:5400759-5402514 GCF_000277835.1 Geospiza fortis
CTCATTATCCACCCAAGCCAGCCAGGGAGAAGGGCTGGGTGCCTCCCAAGGGGCTCTCTGGGCTCCAGGGAAGAGCCCCTTAGCTTGGGAGTTGCCTGGAGAGCTCAGAATAATTCTGTTTAATTGAATGTTCTCCTCCAATTGCTCCAGGGAGCACCTGGGAATGCCTGGAGGAGCTGTTGGAAGCAGGAGATGTCTTCTAAAAGGTGCTGAGCTGTGGGGATGGATTCCACCCTCCTTTTCTCACTATTTATCCTCCTGTCCTGGGTGATTCACTGCCATAACCCTTCCTTACCCAGCAGAGACAGAAATTGTCACCCAAGGGTTGGAGCTGTCCCATCCCTGGAAGTGTTTGAGGGCTTGGAGCAACCTGGGAGAGCGGGAGGGGGGTGGGACAGGATGGGGAGGTGCCTTCCAACCCAAACCCTCCCGTGGTTCTGTGATTCTGGGACTTTTTCCCCTCAAAAAGAGGCAGGGAGAGGGGAAGGGGCTGTGCAGCACCAGGCTGGGAGCAGGGAGATGGGGCCACAAGGGAACAGTGTTGCCTCTCTGGAAAGTGAGCCAGAGGAGGAGGGATCACAGCACCCTGGCAAGGTGAGATTGTTCAGCAAGCCAGGAGGGAAAGTGATGGCAAAAGGTTAAAAAAATAGTTAGGGACTAATACATACATTAAAAAATACTCTGTGTGTTCATCTCCTGAGGGGGAGGATCCCAAAAGAGCACCAAATTCAGCCCAGCTTTGCCAAGGGGCCCAGTGCAGAGTGGGAAAAAAAAACCTATGAAACCCCAGGAAAAGGCAGATGGTTTTGGGTTTGGAAATATTTGCCCACCTTGTTGCACAACCAGAGGTTTCCTTTACCAAACGAACCCATCCCAAACCCCCACCAAGGGCACAGCAGTGATTTTTGTGTGCCCTGCACCCAGCCCAGGGCCAGGCAGGGGGCAGAGGGCACAAGGAGGATGCCAGGGTGGGCAGGGGGTCCCAGGGAAGCTGATCCCAGCCTGGCACAGGGGGAGGCATCAGTAATTGGCATTGTGGGCTCTGCTGCCCTTTCGGTGGCACCGTGTTTAATTGCACTGGCTGCCAGTTCAGGGAAGAGCTGCTCGGGGGCCTTATCTCTGCTTTCACCATTTTTCTTTCTGGGAAATGAAGTTAAAAATCCCTTCACAGCAGCTCCAGCGGAAAAAAAATTAGTCCCATATCACTATTTAACATGCACTGCTAAAAACTAGATAAACACAGGCCGTCACTTGGAGATTAGCTCCTCACATGACTAAATGATTTATTTAGAAGATTCCTTCTTTTCTCTCTCTCTCTCTCTCTCTCTCCCCTTTCCTTGGCTAAGAACATATTAATCAGAAATTAGAGGCAGGCTGAGGGATGGAGAACAGGCTGACAAAGAGCAAACAGGGAAAAGGGGGAAAGGGGAGCAAGGGAAGGACGGGGGTGAGGAAGGTAGGGGTGAATATGGGGTGAGGGAATGAGGCAAAAAAGGCTCCAAAAATGGATAAAGAGGGAAATCTGAGAGGGGGGAAGAGGATGGGATGAGAGAAGGAGGTGGAAAAGGCTCCCAGAAAATGGATAAAGAGGGAAATTTGAGAGGGGGAAAGAGGACAGGATGAGAGAAGGAAATGGAAAAGGCTCCAAAAAGTGGATAAATAGGGAAATTTGAGAGGGGAAAATAGGATGGGATGAGAGAAGGAGGTGGAAAAGGCTCCCAAAAAGTGGATAAAGAGGGAAATTTGAGAGAGGGA
>NW_005054330.1:5402649-5407936 GCF_000277835.1 Geospiza fortis
GGGGATTTGCGCCCCCAGCCCCGCTCCCCGCTCCAGGTGCGGGCGATAACAGCATCCCGAGCATCCCTGCTCGGCCCCGCGGGCGCGGGATGCTCGCCGGGGATTTGCGAGAGGCGGATAAAGGGAGAAACAAGGCTGGCGGGATTAGAGGGGAGGGGTCTCTGCTGGGATAGGTGCTGTGCAGTGTCCCTTCTCTTTTATCCACACAGATAACCAGGCCCGGAGGCTGAGGCCTACAACGATAAGGAGATTAGGAGGATTGGCTCATTTGTAGTGAGATCCTCCAGCAGGGATATTGGGCTCTCTATAGACCCACCAGAAGGTTATCTAAATAGGCTAGACTTGAACTAACCCCGAGCTGGGCCCTGGGGGAGCTCCTGGGACAAAGCAGGGCTGGAGGGACGGGGGCCAGAGCCGTGCCAGGGCCGTGGGGAGGGTGGGCAGGGGATGCTGGCACGGTCCAGGGGTGTCCACTGAGCCATTCCGTGCTGCTGGCACACCCTGGCTATTCCCTCCTCTGGGATGCTCCAGGAATGGTGGGCAGGTGTTGGCAGAGGCAGGAGAGCAGGAACTCACACCCGTGGGCACCGGGAGGTGTTGGTGTGCTCACCTGGCACTGCCAGCCCACCCCATGCCCAGAGTGCCCGGCAGCTCTGTCCCCAAACCTGGCCCTGTGGGTCGTTGTCAATTTTTCTGAGCACCAGCCAGATGGGAATTGGAGTTCCATGTACAAAAATAGGAATTCACATTTTTTACGTGCATTAACCAAATCTCGTATAAGCTGAATAGATCAGAATAAAAGGACTTGCATTTCCTACACATCAAACAGGATCAGCTCTTGGAAGGCTGGGAATGCTGTCTGCAGCAAGGGAGCCAAAGCTCTCAGCAAACCACTCCTCACTCAGCTTTGTCCTGCCCAAGTGGAAAGACAAAACCACATTTTCCTGCCTTCAGCCTTCCAATTCCCCTCCCAGCCTGGACAAATCAGCCTTTGAGCAGCACCCATGGAGGAAACTGAAATAAAATAAGAAGTATTTTATACGCTGGATGTTATTAGCAAAGGCCACTCTGGTAATTTGGGGTTGAGGTACTTAGCAGACAACTTTTGGATGGTTCAGTAATTTAACTTCCTTTAAAATTTCAGCAGCAAATATGTGCAGTTATCTTCTTACATATGTACTTAAAATTGTACATATATACTTCCTTTCAATGTGAATAGATTATGCTGACTTCAGGCTTTAACATAGGTTTACCATAATGTTAACTTTAATTTTAATTCAATTAAGTTTTTAAGGCAAATGTAATTCATTTAAATTAAAAACCCAGCTTCAATGAAAAATCAGCTTTTAATTATAACATCCACCTTTTCATTCCTTTTTTTTAATTGATTTTGATCCCCCCTTTGCTCAGCATTATGAGCAACTGTCCTCGAGCACCGTGGGGGTGACTGTGGTCCCTGGGGTCAGTCCCCAGTCAGAGCCAGGCCAGCCTCAAGAGATTTCCACCCCCTCCACTGGCAGCATCTCTTCAATCCCACATCCACGGGCCGGATGTGGGAGGAGGAGCAGGGACTGGAGAGATCCAGCCTGGCCTTGGGCACTGCCAGGGGTGCAGGGGCACCTCAGCTGCTCTGGGCACCTGTGCCAGGGCCTGACACCCTAATTCCCAATGTCCCATCCATGCCTGCCCTCTGGCACTGGGAGCCATTCCCTGTGTCCTGTCCCTCCAGCCCTTGTCCCCAGTCCCTCTCCAGCTCTCCTGGAGCCCCTTTGGGCCCTGCAAGGGGCTCTGGGGTCTCCCTGGAGCCTTCTCCTCTCCAGGGGAGCACCCCAGCTCTCCCAGCCTGGCTCCAGAGGGGCTCCAGCCTTGGAACAGCTCCGTGCCCTCCCCTGGGCTCTCTCCAGCTCCCTCCTGAGCTGTCCCCGGGCTGGGAGAGCTCCGCAGGCGGGGCCTCACCTGGGCAGGGCAGAATTCCCTTCCCTGCTGGGGGCTCAGCACAGCACAGGGAGGGAGGGATGGGATGGGATGGAGGGATGGATGGGATACAGGGAGGGATGGGATACAGGGAGGGATGGGATGGGATGGGATACAGGGAGGGATGGGATGGGATACAGGGAGGGATGGGATGGAGGGATGGATGGAACGGGATACAGGGTGGGATGGTGGGATGAAGGGAGGGATGGATGGGATGAAGGGATGGATGGGATGGAGGGAGGGATGGATGGGATGAAGGGATGTGGATGGGATACAGGGAGGGATGGATGGGATGGAGGGAGGGATGGTGGGATGGAGGGACGGATGGGATACAGGGAGGGATGGGATGGAGGGAGGTGGATGGGATGGAGGGAGGTGGATGGGATGGAGGGAGGGATGGATGGGATGAAGGGATGTGGATGGGATACAGGGAGGGATGGATGGGATGGAGGGAGGGATGGTGGGATGGAGGGACGGATGGGATACAGGGAGGGATGGGATGGAGGGAGGTGGATGGGATGGAGGGAGGTGGATGGGATGGAGGGAGGGATGGATGGGATGAAGGGATGTGGATGGGATACAGGGAGGGATGGATGGGATGGAGGGAGGGATGGTGGGATGGAGGGACGGATGGGATACAGGGAGGGATGGGATGGAGGGAGGTGGATGGGATGGAGGGAGGTGGATGGGATGGAGGGAGGGATGGATGGGATGAAGGGATGTGGATGGGATACAGGGAGGGATGGATGGGATGGAGGGAGGGATGGTGGGATGGAGGGACGGATGGGATACAGGGAGGGATGGGATGGAGGGAGGTGGATGGGATGGAGGGAGGTGGATGGGATGGAGGGAGGGATGGATGGGATGAAGGGATGTGGATGGGATACAGGGAGGGATGGATGGGATGGAGGGAGGGATGGTGGGATGGAGGGACGGATGGGATACAGGGAGGGATGGGATGGAGGGAGGTGGATGGGATGGAGGGAGGTGGATGGGATGGAGGGAGGGATGGATGGGATGAAGGGATGTGGATGGGATACAGGGAGGGATGGATGGGATGGAGGGAGGGATGGTGGGATGGAGGGACGGATGGGATACAGGGAGGGAAGGGGAAGGGGAAGGGAAGGGAAGAGAAGAGAAGAGAAGAGAAGAGAAGAGAAGAGAAGAGAAGAGAAGAGAAGAGAAGAGAAGAGAAGAGAAGAGAAGAGAAGAGAAGAGGCAAAGGAGGAAGAGAAGAGAAGAGAAGAGAAGAGAAGAGAAGAGAAGAGAAGAGAAGAATAATAAAATCTTGTAACTGACCAGAGTTTGAGCCAGCTGACTGTGATTGGCCATTAATTAAAAACAACCACATGAGGCCAATCAAAGATTCACCTGTTAGGAGGAGGAGAAAAGGCAAAGGAGAAAAGAAGAAGAAGAGGAAGAGGAAGAGAAGGAGAAAAGGCAAAGGAGAAAAGAGGAAGAGGAAGAAGAAGAGGAAAGAAAAAGAAAAAGAAAAAGAAAAAGAAAAAGAAAAAGAAAAAGAAAAAGAAAAAGAAAAAGAGAAAAAGAGAAAAAGAGAAAAAGAGAAAAAGAAGGAAATAACGGGAAAGAAGGGGAAAAAGAGGAAAGAACAAGATCAAAAGAAAAGGGGAAAAAAGAAGGAATAAAGAAGAATACCAAAGAAGGAAAAAGAAAGGGGGGAAACAGAAAAAGGCAGGAAAAAAAGAAGAGCAAGATGACCAAAAGAAAAGTGAGTGGGGGAAGAGGGGGGGAAAAAAAAGAAGGAAAAGAAGAAGGTCGAAGTAAAGGGAAGAAAGAAGAAAATAAAAGGAGGAAAAAAGAAGGGGGGAAAATCTTCTTTGAGGAGAGAAGATAGTGGAAAGTGAAGGGAAGAGAAGGAGGGGGCAAAGAAAGAAAGAGGAAAGTAAAAAGAAGAAGAATTTTAAAAGGAAAATAGAAGGAAAAAAAGAATGAAACAAGAGGAAGGAAGGAAGGAGGAAAGGAAAATAAGGGGGAATAGAAGAAAAAAGAGGGGGAAGACAATTTTAAAAGGGATGGGGAGAGAAGGGAAAAAAGGAAAAATGAAAAAACAAAGGAAGGAAAATAAAGAAAGACAGAAGAAAGCAGAGTAAAAGGGGCAAAGGGCCCAGGTGGGCTTTGAACCATGCAGGACAGGTGGGGACGGCTTGGGCTGCTCCCTGTCCCGGGCTGGAGGGGGACACGGGGACATCTCTGTCCCCATGGATGCCAAGGGCAGGTGGCACTGGGACATCCCTGTCCCCATGGGTGCCAGGGGCTGCCCCGGGGGTCTCTCCGTGCCAGGGGCTCTTCTCTCCCCTCTGAGGCAGCTGCCGTGGGTGGGAGCCGGCCTGGGCTGCTGAGGGGCCCAGCTTTGGAGGGCCCAGTTTTGGGAGGCCCAGTTTTTGGAGGGCCCAGGCTGCTGAGGTGGCCAGAGTGGTGTCACCCCACAATTTCCCAGTGTCCCCCCTGGCTGCCCCCTCCCCGCAGCCTTCGAGCCCATCAGCTCCCGGCCGATGGAGGGGGCAGGGGTGGTGCTGGGGCTCAGCAATCCCCGGGAGGGCTCGGGTGGCGCTTTGGGAGTGGGGTGTGACAACAGCTGCCCATCCAGGGAGGGGGCCAGGGCCAGCAAAGGGCAGTCCGAGGGCTCCTGGGGGTGTGGGGGGTCTGCCCTGCCCTGGGGCACGCACGGTGATGCCAGTGCCCGGTGCTGGGGCACAGGAACAGCCCGGATCCTCCTCCAGCACCCCTGGGGGTGCTCGGGGCTGAACCCCACCCTGGAGGGCTCCACGGGGGATGTCTCGAGCCGGGCAGGCTCTGCCATGGCAATGTGGCACCGGAGCCCCGTTGGTGCCCCCAGCATCGCCCCGGCTGCTCCCCGTGCCGGAGATCCCGAGCAGGGCAAGAAGGCGGCAACGCTTTGGGCTGAATTCTTTGAAATTTGGGGTTTTAATTCCTTCTGTGACCGCAAGGGCCTGTGAAAGCAGCGACACCAGCCCTGTGAGAGGGACACTGAGAGGGAGGGCACGGGACAGAGGGGACAGGGCAGGGCTGGGAGGACACACTGGGGACAGAGGGGACACGCTGGGGACAGTGGGGACACGGCAGGGCTGCAGGGACACGGTGGGGACAGAGGGGACAGGGCAGGGCTGAAAGGACAAGGTGACGACAGAGGGGACACGGCTGGGACAGAGGGGACACGCTGGGGACAGAGGGACACGCTGGGGACAGAGGGACACGGCAGGGCTGCAGGGACACGCTGGGGACAGAAGGACACGCTGGGGACAGAGGGACACGCTGGGGACAGAGGGACACG
>NW_005054330.1:5408047-5409892 GCF_000277835.1 Geospiza fortis
GCGGCCGGGGGGCCGGGCGGGAGCGGCGAACGGCAGAGGGGGCTGCAGGTCAGGAGGAGCGGGGACACGGCGGGGACACGGCGGGGACACCGCTGGGGACGGGCACGGAGCAGCTCAGGGGGCTGGATGTACCCGGGGGCACCGAGGGCACCGGAATCCCGGGGTGCCGCTCCTCGCTGCCATCTGTCCCCGGCCGGGCTCTCCGGGGGGAGCTGGAGCCCAAAAAGCAGCAGGGCGGTGGGAGGCAGAGCATCGCTGCTGCGAGCTGTGCACACAAGGTGAGAGGCGCTGAATCGCTGATTTCCCCAGCGGGTTCTGCTCCCGCTCGCTGCAAAGTTGTGAACAAAATGACCGGCCATGCATTGAACGGGCTTACATCGCTCTCCATATGGAAATGAAGATAATCCAAGTCTCAGCTTTGTGTTCTCCGGGAGGGAGCGGGGGCCGGGGGGATGGGGCAGGCTCCGTGCTGGGGGATGGATCCGGCCCTTGGCTCCCTCCCTGCTCTGCCACCTTCATCCCGAGCCAGCGCTGCCACACGGGCCTGGAGAGGCTTTTTGGGGACACATCAGCGCCAGCGCCAGCGCCCGGGCAGCCCCGCTGGAAGCTGAGAGGGATGGTGCTCGCAGTTAAATTCGAGCCCGCTGTCCTGACATCCCCTCTGGAATATTTCGTTGCATAATTCAGCCGGTCTCTCCCTCTCACACACGCACACATCCCACCCACCCACGCCTGTTTGTTCCAAATAATAACAAAGAAGGATTATTCTCCCTAAACAAAGTCTTGCTAATTAGAGGGACTTTTTTATTTGTCACTTGTAAAACCCTTGAAGTGCTGTTAACAACTCGTTTAACAGAGAAAAAACCCAATGAGCAAATAAATAAATTATTTGGGGTTATATCCGAAATGAAATCATCCTTCACTGGGCAGCTTTTGAGGCTGTGGTTTGTGTGTTTTCCTCTGGATGTTGGTTGGAAGGGACGGTATCCTGCAGTGCTGTGTTGGTTTGTGCACTTTGCCATTTGTGTGGCTGGGTTTCAGCTCAGTTCCTCTCCTTTGGGTCCCTTTTTGCTGCACAAACCTGCAGGAACACACCACTGACGCCAGCAAGAGCTGCTGGATCGGCCTCGAGGGGGGCCAGGGATGGGATGTCAGGATCCTGCCCTGCCTCGGAGTGTTTATGATCCGTGTCACATCTTTGATTTCCCTTGGCCACGCCAGCAATGAGTGCAGGGCTCCGGGCTGGGGACACCCTGCCCTGCTGGGAGTGTCCCCAGTGCGGGGCGCAGTGACAGGCGGGCACGGGAGCTGAGCGCCCGCCTGGGTGCCCTGCTCCAGCAGCAGGGCCAGCTCTGCCCTGCAGGAGCCATTCCCCATTGGGGTCACCCCAAAAACTCCTGTGCATTCTGCAGCTTTCCCCCAGCAGGTCCCGGTGCCAGCGCGTCCTCAGCGGGAGCTTTCCCCACCTTCCTGCGGGGATAAAACGCACATCCCGGCTCAGCTCGATGTCTTGGCTCCCCCTGTAGCCGGTGGGGAGAGAGGCATCCCCTGCCCCCCAGGGCTCCCCTGGGCCCTGCCAGCCCATCGGGTGCCCCCAGCTCGGGCTGCGCCCCAAACTCCTCCTCTGGGGGCTCCTGTGCCTGCCCCAGCACGGGGACACTGCCCTGGGGTGGGGAGCTGCAGGTGACACGGCCACTGAGGGGAACCCGTGCTCCCCAAACAGGGACAGGGACAGGGGCAGGGACAGGGACAGGGGCAGGGACAGGGACAGGGACAGGGACAGGGACAGGGGCAGGGACAGGGACTGGGCAGGGGCAGGGGCATGGGCAGGGACAGGGACAGGGA
>NW_005054330.1:5410344-5412504 GCF_000277835.1 Geospiza fortis
TCCCATCCCATCCCATCCCATCCCATCCCATCCCATCCCATCCCATCCCATCCCATCCCATCCCATCCCATGGATCCCATTCCATCCCATCCCTATCCCCATCCCAATCCCCATCCCATCCCATCCCCAAGGAGCTGTGTCCAGCCTGACAAGCCCCTCACTCTCCCCAGGCATTTGGGATTTTCCACGATCACTTTGTGCCTTGTGTGGTAAGATAGCAAAGGTTTGGAGTAGATCAGGGGGTTTTGGAGCAGAATCCCATCCCCATCCTGAATTTTATTTTCTGTGGGATTGTCCAGTGGGGTGCCCACATGGGATGGGCTGCTCCTTCCTTCCTTCCTTCCTTCCTTCCTTCCTTCCTTCCTTCCTTCCTTCCTTCCTTTCTTTCTCTCTTTCTCTCTTTCTCTCTCTCTTTCTCTCTTTCTTTCTCTCTCTCCTTCTTTCTTTCTTTCTCTCTCTTTCTCTCTTTCTCTCTTTCTCTCTTTCTCTCTTTCTCTCTTTCTCTCTTTCTCTCTTTCTCTCTTTCTCTCTTTCTCTCTTTCTCTCTTTCTCTCTTTCTCTCTTTCTCTCTTTCTCTCTTTCTCTCTTTCTCTCTTTCTCTCTACAGAAGAAAATGGGACAAAATCAAGCTGACCATGACACTTTACCCAGGGCTGTGGCAGCTTTTCTGCCCTGAGACAAGAACCTGAGTGATGCCCATGGAAAATCCCCATCCCTCAGCAGGGAGCTCGTGTCACTCTGTGTCCTCACACACCCAGGGCCGGGAGGGGACTGACAAATGACCTGGGACAGGAGTGCCAGAGATATTGATAAAAGCCATTTGTCCACGTTCCTGAGCCCATGGGCACGGCAGGATCTCTCTCTGCCCAGCCAGGAGTCGTTCCCTGAGCTTGGGGTGGAGGGAGAAGGGGATTTGTGTCCAGCAAAACCCAGAGTTAACGGGATGAGCTTCCAGAAATTAAGAAAAATGGACCAGCTCCTCCTGCAAGGGCTGAGCTCTGGGGACACTGGTGCTCACCCCTCCTGTCACCCTGATGTTGGGGACACGAGTGGCAGGGCCAGGCTGGTTTTGCAGAGGAGGGGGAGACCTGATGTCCCCGAGGTCTGGGCCACGCTGTGACAACGTGGGTGTGCACTCAGCCCTGCTGCAAAAATCAAGGCTGGCTGGTTAATTAAAGACCTGGGCCCCGAGATCTGCTTATTCAGGTCTGTGCTAGCAGTGCCATAAAATTGTCACGCCCCATTTCCCGGCAGGGACCCAGGCAGCTCCTGCAGGAGCCGCTGCCTTCCCCCGGGGTCATTTCTCATGTGCTGCAGCATCACGGGCAGGTTTTGTCCTGGCAAGCTCAGCAACAGCTTTTACCTTGTCTGGGCAGACCTCAGAGCCTGAATTTGGGCATCCATCCTTCCCTCCATCCCTCCATCCATTAGTGAGGAGAAAGCAGCCAGAAAACCTTGGAGCTGCGCACGATCTCCTGCCAGCACATCCAAAAAATCCATGTGCAAACACAGCCCCCCGTGGGATGTGCCCACCACAGAGTGACACCCAGAGCTGGGGAGCTCACCCATCCCAAACCAGGGGGTTTGCACCCAAATCTGGCTCAAAAAATTTTTAAAAACCCAAAAAAATCCATGTACAAACACAACCCACCACAGAGTGACACCCAGAGCTGGGGAGTTCGCCCACCCCAAACCAGGGGGTTTGCCCCCAAATCTGGCTCAAAAAATTAAAAAAAAAAAAATTAAAAAAAAATCCATGTACAAACACAACCCACCACACAGTGCCACCCACATCTGGGAGCTCATCCACCCCAAACCAGGGGGTTTGCACCCAAATCTGGCTCAAAAAATCTATTTAAAAAAATCCAAAAAAATCCATATACAAACACAAATTCCTATACAAAAATCCATATACAAAGCCCCCCATGGGCTGTGCCCACCGCAGAGTGACACCCAGAGCTGGGGAGCTCTGCCTCCTTCCTCATCCACCCCAAAGCAGGGTGTTAGCACCCAAATCTGGCTCGTTGCTGCAGAAGCAGCTCCCTGTGCCTCTCCCATCCCCTCCCTGCCCGGCTCCAGAGCAGCCCCCAGCCCCGCTCGGCACCACCTGACCCCGGGAGGGGCGATTTGGGGTGGGGGAGAGCCGAGCAGGGCAGGGGA
>NW_005054330.1:5412526-5412864 GCF_000277835.1 Geospiza fortis
GTTGCCATGTATGCTTTTTATTTCAGTAATTCTTTTATCTTGTTCTCGCACCCTGAACAGTAGAAGCGTTCATCAAAGTAATTGACGTGGATGAAATTAGCGCTTCCTGCTATGTCGGACAGATAAACTTTGCTGAATATTGATTTTGCACAAAGAAAATGACATGTGCTTGGTCCTCACCCTTTATCTGGACGGAGCAGGGAGATGCTGGGGGAGGCAGGGGGGAAGGAGGCGAGCCTCCGCTGGAGAAGCATCCATAAGAATTACTTTTATCTCTTCTTCCACGAGAAGACAACAGCAGATAAGGCGGGGAGACGGTGGGGAGGGAGGTGAGGGGG
>NW_005054330.1:5412987-5418889 GCF_000277835.1 Geospiza fortis
AAGAGCGGAGAGGAACGTGGGGCTGTGTTTCCCCTCCGCGGTGTGTGACAGGGAGGAGGGACAGCTCCTGCGGGGATGGGCACCCTGAGGGACACGGGACAGGGATGGGACAGCCCCTCTGTGCCCCTTGGGCTGGGTCTGCAGTGCTTGGGAACGCTGGGAGTGGTGGGGAGGGGAAAGGAACCCACGTGTGAGCAGGGAGCGCTGCCAGGAGGAGACTGGGGTTTGGAGCCACTGAAAAGCAAAGCAGCTCTGCTTGATCCCACCCTGTGCTTCCCTCTGGCCAGGGGTCACCCAAAAAAACCACCCCAAAAGGTCCCTCTGCTCCCTCAGGGACCTGTCCCTTGCTCCAGCCCTGGCTCAGCAGAGCCACATCCAGCCCTGAGCTCTGGGGAAAGGTGCTGCAGGGAACAGAGCTTGGTTCTCCCAAAGCAAGAGGCAAAGGTGGCCTTGGAGAAGCACACGGGGTATCTCATGGGGTGAACAACAAACCAGCCTTTGATCTTTTCAAAGGCTTCAGGGAAATTCATCCATCCATCCATCCATCCATCCATCCATCCATCCATCCATCCATCCATCCCTCCATCCATCCATCCATCCATCCATCCATCATCCATCCATCCATCCAATCCATCCATCCATCCATCCATCCATCCATCCATCCATCCATCCATCCATCCATCCATCCATCCATCCATCCATCCATCCATCCATCCATCCATCCATCCATCCATCCATCCATCCATCCATCCATCCATCCATCCATCCATCCATCCCTCCATCCATCCATCCATCCATCCATCCATCCATCCATCCATCCATCCATCATCCATCCATCCCCCTTTTCCATCCCTCGGTGCTGAGCCCCCCTGGAGGAGGCAGCCAGGGTCACCTGCTGGCTCAGCTCCTGGGGACACCAGTGCCAGTGGCACCACAGGGCTCCTTCTGCACAGCCTGGCACTCCTGGCACCACAAACTCACTCAGGAAGTGCTTGGGATACTCAGGGAAGTGTCCAAAATCTCCCTGTGCGAGCTCAGACAGCCACCAGGATGGATATGAGAAGGAAGAACCTGGGCAAGGAGCAGCTCCTGTTCCCTGAGGGGACCAGTGGTGATTTTATAGCTCATCTGTGGATGTTTCACACAGAAAGGCTGAAACAGGGGCATGCAGAAAGGGATTATCCTGAATTTCCCACCTCGTGCTGAGCAGAGCTGGGCATGGAGCAGAAGGCAAGGGGGGAGAGGCCAGGAGATGGATTTTGGGGGAATTCACCCCTTCCCTGAGCACATCCATCCCCATGTGGAGCCATGGGTAGAGCTGAACATTTTGGTTCAGTTCTGAGGGAATAGCGTGGTCCAAATGAGCTTCTCTGGGTGATGGTGGCAGGTTCTGCACTTTGATTTACTGAGACGTGGGGGTGGGAAGGTCCAGCAAACCCCCCTGTCCCTCAGCAGCTTTGCAGAGGACAGCTGCTTCCTGCACAAGGTCCCCTTGGCATTTAATTCTTTTCTACAGGCTAAACCACAGGTGCTGGGATATTTTCCAGACATTTCCAAGGATCTGGGCTCAGCACCTGAGCTGAAAAATCCATGTTTAATGGCTAAAAATCAAAAATGTCACTGGTGGCCTGCAGATTCCCCAGGTGGAGATGAACCCCCCAAGGACCCCCAGACCTTCCTTCAGCCTGGCTGTGTTGGTGAAATGCTCTGCTGGGCCAACACCACCCCCAGCTCTGCTGCTCCCCCAGATCTTGCCAGGGCAGAGCCAGGAAAATCTATGGTGTCCCAAACTGTGGCATTCACATTCCCTGAACACGATTCCTTCTCCCAGGATTTTTCTCCTGGGAAGCAGAGAAGCCTCAGAGAAAAGGAAAACAATTTTAATCTCATTTGCTTCTCCTGTGTTGTGCTCACATGTGGAATGTGTTTGGAGATTGTTTACCCACAGGTGATTGTTCCATTGGATTCTACTGTGAGTTGTTTTCACTCTGGGGCAAATCAGGGCCAAGCTGTGGCAGGACTCTGGAAAGAATCACGAATTTTCATTATTATCTTTTTATCATTCAGTAAGTATCCTTTCTGTGTTCTTTAGTAGAGTATAGTATTCTTTAATATAATATAATATATATATAATGTTCTTTAACATAATAAAGAATATTATAAATAAATAATATATTATTTAGTTTAATATATATGTAGTATTCTTTAATATAATATAGTATATTATAATATACTATATATATAGTATAATATAGTATATTATATATACTATATTATATTAAAGAATACTCTACTAAAGAATACAGAAAGGATACTTACTGAAGTATATTTATTATAAAGTAATAAATTAGCTTTCTGAGAACATGGAGTCCTCCTCATCATTCCTTCCTTCATTGTTGGCCCTGTGTTTACAATACCAAACCACTAAAAATGACTCCTTAAACCACCATGGGTATGAGCCAGCCCAGCCCAGCCCAGCCCTCATTTAACTTCCCACCACCCCAACAGCAGATCAGGTCACCAGCACAGCATCCAGCTCTTTATCCTGGGAATATCCACCCTGATCCCGTGCCACAAATCACCTTCCATCTGCGGAATAAGGAGCCATTTCTGTGACTGTTTCCCCAGGGAGATGTTCTCTTGGGAAGGCTCCATTTAAACCCTTTGCACCAGCAGAGAATCCACACCGCTGGTGGATTTGTTCTTCCCATGGGGGTTTCCTCCATCCCTGGGAAAAGGGAAGCTGGGTTTCATCTCAGCTGGATCATTACAATTTCTGACTTACCTTTTTTTAATTTTTTTTTTCCCTAGATATATTAGACCTTGGGAAAAAGAATAAAAAATGCAGCCTTTGGTTGCTGCTTGTATTTTCTAGACACAGTGCCCTGACATTGAGAGCAAACAGTTATTAAATAAAAGCATTGTTAGGCATGCTTTTAGTCCTGACACCTCTGGTAAATCTGCATTTATTATTTAGTGAATTAAGTGGTTTTAAATCAAGTTATAATCGGTGGGTGCCCTTGTGCTGGGTATTTTATATCCTCCTGCTTTGTTTGCAATTTCTGTACTATTTCTTTAGGTGCATTATATCTTTTCTTTGAAATAGCATCACACACTACTCATGTGGGTCCCCAGCTTCCCAGGAATGCTCCTGCCATTAACAGTTTGATGTCCAGCCCTGTCCCCTGTCCCTGTCCTCCTGTCCAGGTCCATCCCATGAAAAGAGCCCTTTGTAAAATCCTCTTTATTGCTCAATTTCATTGGCAGGTGCCCAGTTTGTGGGCTCACAGCTTGGAAAGGTTTTCCTGCAGGAGACTGAGGATGCTCAGGGGTGGTCATGGACCCCAGGGCAGGTGGCCCCAGGGCTCATGATGCAAAGGGGAGGTGTCACCTGGCATGGCCCAGGCTGAGCCTGACCTCAGGAGCCTTTTGGGTCTCTCACTCTGCGTTTCTTCTGTTGAGAAGGTGCTGGGGAGCAGAAGCTGACTGAGAACTGGGTCAGCCCAAGCTCTCTCCATGGTGTGGTCACCCCCATCCCCCCATGGTGTGCTCACTTCCATTTTCATGGTGTGGTCACCTCCATCTCCCCATGGTGTGCTCACTTCCATTTTCATGGTGTGGTCACCTCCATCTCTCCATGGCCTCCTCTGGCCTGGAATGCTCAGAACACAGCCTGCACATGTCACCCAGCATGGCACCACCCTCTGTGCCCAGGATCAGGTGTAAGAACCATCTCTCACAAGTTTTTGGTGTCCTTAGTGAGCCACCAAACCCTGACCTAGCTGAGCCCTGCTTTAGAACCCCACCTGTGATGCTGCTTGACCCCCAGATGTGCAGAGGAAAGGCCTTGCCCCAAACCCCATGGTTTTCCAGGCTGATTTCCCACCAGCCTGGCAGGAAACCCTGCCCTGCCTCTCCTCCTGGGCCCTGCCACTGCCCAGGTGCTGCTCTTCCTCCCCCTGTCACACTCCTGACACCCAGCTCAGGGTGCCCACACGCTGCCCCTCCTCATCCTACCCTGGGGCTGCTGCATCCATCCTCCCCCCACGACCTCCCTCCCTCCCTGTCCCCCTCTGAGCCTGTTTTCCCATTTATCTCCTTTGCCTGGTGAATATACATAAATATGAGCAACTGTGTCTGCCAGTGACCTTACCTGCCCTGACTAAATTCATGTAGTGTCTGTGAAGATAATTCGAAAGCCATAAGAAGATAATAAAAAAAGGAAAGATAAAAAAAGAAAAAAGAAAAAGAGAAAAAAAAAAAAGGGCAAGCATTGTGGTTTGTATTCCCTTATCTAACCTTCTGCAGGCCCCGGGTGGGAGTGCAGTCCCTCGCTATTTAAAGGGATGCTGCACTTGGGAACTGCACGAGGCAGCTGCTCACAGGGATGGGGATGGCACAGCCAGGGCTGCCACCAGGGACAGGGCTGCCCAGCTCCTGGTGCTCTCTGCAGGGCTCACGGTGTCCCTCTGGATGGGGAGAGGAAATCCTGCTGCCAGCAAAATCCCCTCCAGGAATATCAGCCTGGGTGGTGCTTCCCCCTCCCCAAATCCAAGGGGACATCCCAGCAGGGAAGCACATACATGCAGGACCCCAGCACGAGCAGCTGCTGCAAAGAGTGATCTTGGAAAGAGAAAAACACATCTCTGGGTGTGATTTTTATGGGATTTTTCATCTAGAAATCCCGCTGCAGCTGGAGGCAGGAGAGGGCATTGATTGCAGGGACGGAGGGAATTATCGCGGGCATCATCGCGGCGGTGTCATCTGGGAGCAGAAGGGTTTGTCAGATAGACAGGAGCCAAAATGATCCTGCAGAGCAAAATACAGCAGCGAGACCCCCAGGAGATAAAGCAGCAGGCTGGGGAGAGCAATCCTGAGATCTCCCCAGCTCCAAGGAATGCTGTGATCTCTGAAATTGCTTCCCACGGAATTAAAGCTCTGCTGTCCGTGCTGGGCCTGGTGTGCCCACCCTGCCCTACCCTTGAGGCACGAGGCTCACATCAAAACCAGCCCAAGCAACCCCCAAATCCCTCAGAGCTTTGCCCAAAACTTTGGGGTTTTTCCCCCTGAGCTTTGTGGTTTTGCACTGCTGGGATCTGAGCGTGACAAACCAAACCATCCCAGAGCTGGGAATAAAAAGCTTTGGAAGAAACAAAAAAAACCAAAGTCCTCAATGTGCAAATAAAATTCGTGGTTAGTGGGGTCACCACAGCTCTGGGTCCTGGTCTAGCAGGAGCAGAGGGATGCTTGCAGGTGCTTTATGGCTCAGGCTACGATGCTGAAGCATCCAGAGCTCCTGGGGTGCTGACATTCCCTGGGTGAAGCTTCCCCCTTGTCTGAGCTGCTGCTGCTGCTGCAAACCCCAATTCCCAGAGGAAGAGGAGGTGGGGGGACAAAAATCTCCCCCTTACAGAGCAGCAGGTAGGACCTGATGGGGAAGATCCTGGTGGGAAAGGGACAGGGACAGGGACAGGGACAGGAGCAGGGGCAGGGAAAAGTGCAGGGACAGGGGAAGGGACAGAGACAGGGACAGGGACAGGGAAGGAACAGGGACAGGGACAGGGGCAGGGACAGGGGCAGGGACAGGGACAGGGAAAAGGGCAGGGACAGGGAAAGGGACAGGGACAGGGACAGGGACAGGGAAGGAACAGGGACAGGGAAAAGGGCAGGGAAAAGGGCAGGGAAAAGGGCAGGGGCAGGGACAGGGACAGGGAAATGGGCAGGGGGAGGGACAGGGGCAGGGACAGGGACAGGGACAGGGGCAGGGACAGGAGCAGGGGCAGGGAAAAGGGCAGGGACAGGGACAGGGGCAGGGACAGGGACAGGGGCAGGGGCAGGGACAGGAGCAGGGGCAGGGAAAAGGGCAGGGACAGGGACAGGGGCAGGGACAGGGACAGGGACA
>NW_005054330.1:5419117-5420985 GCF_000277835.1 Geospiza fortis
ATTATTTATTTATTTATTTATTTATTTATTTATCATTTATTTGGATTTAACCCACTCCCTGCCTCCGGCGCTCAAGTGGCTGAAACAATTCTGGAAGTCAGCAGGGCGAGGTTTGGGGAAGCACCAGGGGAGGCAGGAGGAGGGCAGAGGGGTTGGGATGAGCCCAGCTCTCCATGCCCACCCCGTGGACATCACTCCGGATGTCCCACCTTGTCCCCACCCTCAGTCCCCCTCTATTTTTGCAGCTCTGGAGCAACTGATAATCCAAAATTCCCCTTCATCCTTGCAGAAGCAGATGCAAGTGGAAGGAAACCCAGTCCCACTGCTCTCTCCCCCTTCCTGCCTCTGCCCAAACCAATCCCTGGGTTCGCTGCCAACGTGAGAAATTTTCACCTCCAGAGAAGGTGTGAAACTTGGCAGTTTTGTTCCCTCCAAAGGGAATTACAGCCCTCACAGAATGCAAACAAACAAACAAATGCAAATTAACCAGGAAAAGCACCGAGGGTTTTTTTTTTTTTCAATACACGTTTTAACATTTGCTTCAAATTAACAAATCCAGCTGGAAACTCTCAAGTTGTAATTTTTTTTTCCATCCAAATCCACAGCTGGCTGTCCCTTGAGATGCCAGTGTGGGGTGGTGACAGTCACCTGGCAGCAGGGGGGGGATTTGGGTGGTGGGCAGAGGAATTCCTGAACCCCAATCTGCTCCAAAAACCACCAAAAATAAAAAACAAACAAACAAAAACAACAAAAAAAAAAACCACACAACCACCAAAAAAAAAAAAAAGAGGGGAAGATGGGCAGAGGCAAAGCAAAGGGATGCTGGAGAGGGGAGCTGTAGTCACCATCCTCCTGCTCACAGCAGCATCTGAGACCAAATGAGCTCATTCCAGCCATGCCAGGGGCACTGCCAGCTCTGCCCTGTGTCCCTCAGGGTCCCCATCCCCTTTGGCTGTGGTTATCCCTTCTGCACAGCCACCCTGCCAGCCCCATCCCTGCTGTGGTTTGGGATTCTCCGCTGTCACTGGGTGATGAGGGACACTGGGCTGCTGGCAGCTCTGTGAGGGGCAGGTTTGGTAGCCAGGACACCTCCAAATGTCCTCTCAGGCCTGTAGTCACCACCTCAGCGTGGTGATGGGCAGGGAAGGAGGCTCTGTGGGGGTGACAGGCATGCCCAGGGATCCTGCCCAGGGATCCTGGAGCAGAGCACTGTCACCCCGATTTTTTAAGTTTTTCTGAGCCTTCTGATGTTTGCATTCTTGTAATGAACTTCCTCACACACTTTCTGTAAATAACTCATTGTTTCGCATTCTTTTATGGAGGAAGAGAAATCTGATGGGCTGTTGGTTTGTCCAGTGTCATTGGACAGGTGGCACTGTCACCCTCCAATCCACTGTCACTTTTGGAAATCTATAAATGTTGGAGTCAGAATTAAACTTTGTCTCTTTTTTACCTTGGAGAGCCCAGCATCTGCATAGTTTTATTTTGTGTCCTAGAGCGACACAGGACAGGATTTATCCGCTGCTGGGGCCTCTCAGCAGCTTCATTCCTAATCAGGGGACACCAGTCCTGCCCCTCATCCCATCCCAAACACCCAGGGACACCCCGCAGCCACACAGGCACACTTTGGTGACAAGAGGACTCCGAGCCAGCCTCCTTCTCCCAGCGACAGCAGGTGGGACCGAGGGAGGGAGCACGGGTCAGGACCATCCTCCTCCTCTCCTCCTCGCCGGCTCTTTGTGCCAGATGGGTGTCCCTGTCAGCCCGGTTCATCTGCAAGCCAATAACCCCGTGCTCCCTGCCCCTCGCCATTGTCCCCACACGTGTCGCAGCCTTCTGGCAGCCCCGGCCGGGCCGGCTCCATCCCG
>NW_005054330.1:5421014-5434749 GCF_000277835.1 Geospiza fortis
GGGGGGGAAGGCGGCATGGAGATTGTGGGTGTCAGATCGCATAAATCAAGCTCCAGAGCCTTCCTATTTAACACACTCTTCCCCTTCGAGTTGTCAGTGAAACCGTTAATTAATTAGCTAATCCCGCAATGAAGTGGATTGTAAATGGATGTCCCCTCCCTTCCCCCCATTTAGGTAATTACTGCTGAGGGAGCTTTTGTCAGAGTAATTTTCCAGCAGGGACAGCCCCGGCTGGCGGAGGGAGATGGATTTAAAGAGGGGGGGGAGATAATAATGCAGGAGGGGGGATAAAGGAGGGCAGCACGCTTTGGGGACACAGCACACCTCTGTCCTGGCCTGTCCCAGCCAAGGAGCGACCAGCACAGGACATGGCCAGCACCCACACGTGGGACACAGTGGGAAAAGCTCATCCCAAGCTGCTCCAGTGGTGCCACAGCACCAGCCCAGCTTCTCCTTGCTCACACACACGGGCTCCATCTCCTCCCTGCCTCCCCCAGGACATGTCCAGGCTCTGGGCAACACCAGAGTGCCCCATCCAAGGCCACTGAGTGGGACTCTGAACAAGCTGGTCCGGTGGGAGACGTCCCTGCCCATGGCAGGAGGGGTGAGACAAGGTGATCCTCATGGTCCCTTCCACCCCAAACCGCTCCAGGACTTCCTGATCCCTGCAATGACAGGGGCAATGTCCTGGCAGGTTTCCCACACCTGTCACACCTGTCACACCAGGTCACACCTGCCTGTCCCCCCTCACCCAGCCCCTCCCAGCTACACCCTCTGAAGAGCTCCCCACAAGAACCTGGGCAGCAGGAACCGTGAAAAAACCCCAAAGCCTCCAAGGGGGTTTCTTTCCCAAGCAAATGGGGATGGGGTTTCCATGGCCCAGCAGAGGAATCAGCCAGGAGGCCTCAGCCCAGCACCTGTCGGGGCATTTATTTCAGAGTCAAGGCACCAAAATAGCGCTGGCACATCAGGAGCAGCACTTCTCCTTCACATCTTGCTTTTTCCATGCCCCTGCACAGCTCCAAGGCCTTTTTGGTTCCTCGCTGTGTCAAGCGAAGTTTCTGAGTGAACATTTTTTCAAAGGCACACCGGGTTTTAGATCCTCAGCTTCGTGTGCCCAAGCTGAGCTGTGTCCAGCAGAGATAGGGCAGGAATGGTGCCAGCTGCCTGCTGCAGCCCTGCTGCCTTTGAACTGCCAGGCTCTGCTCCCTGCCCTGCTCCAAATCAAAGGATCCTGCTGCAAAATCACAGCTCGCCTCTCATCTGGGGGCAGAGAAAGCTCTGGGTGCTGATAAATCCCCAAAATTGCACATCCACCCTCCCCCAGCCCATTCCCGACCTCCAGGCACTGGGGGAGGTCTGATGGGTGGCAGAAATTGGAGAATTGGGGATTTCTCCCTCATCCTAAAAGTCTCCCTGGAGTATTTGTGTGTGCTGAGCTGATGGAAAGGGTGAGAGCCCCTTCCAAGAGCTTCCAAGGAGAGTTTGCTCCTCACTGGAGGAAAATCTGTTCATTGAAGGGAGGTGATTCCAGTTTAACAGGTGCCTGCAGCCTGTCTGTAGGGCAAACATTCCCATCTCCTCAAGAGGTTCCCTGAGCAGCCAGCCTGCACCTGGCAAAGAGAGGCACAATTTCCATCCTTTCCCACATACTCATCTCCCCTGGGACACACAGCAGCCACATCTCCTTTTAAAAGCTCACTTCATCCTACCAGTCTCCCAGAAAAACCTAATTATTCCCCAAAATGACCTGAGAGAAGCATGGGTGGTGAAGGCAGGACTCCTCTTTCTGACTTTGGGGGTGCTACAACTACAAGTGTTTTAATACCCTAAGGTTCTCCCCAAACACAGCTGGGGGAAACAGGGAAGCAGATTTGTAGTTTGTCATGCCTTAGTTCTGCTGGTGGTGCAGGACTTCCCATCCTTTCAGATGAATTCTTCTCTTCCAGCTGCCTGCAGAGTCTGGCAGGGTCAGCTCTTGGTTGTTTCTCTTCCCAAGGAACAGATTAAACCTCAGCATTTCACTCCAGAAACCAAAAATGAAATTAAAAATAACATCCCAGCACAGCCTGAAGAAATGCTGGAGGCAGCCTGGGCGCAGGACCTGCTCTGGGTGTTCTGGTCCAGGAGTGCTGAGAGCCCCAGAGATGCTGGGGAGGGGATCAGGAGGCTCTTCTGAGAGCATGGAAGGTCTTCTATAAGTTGTCATGGAAAATTTGGGTGTTTTCAGAGTCAAGGACATCTGAGAGGCTGAGCAGGACACAGTGGGGTGGTGGCTGAGATTTGGGCTGTAAAATTAAAAACTAAAACAAGGCAAGGGCTTGACACTGTGCTCAAGGGATGCTGTCCTGGGCAGCAGCATGGATGAGACAGCAAGAGGGGCACTGCTGATTTCTGATGGGAAACCTCACCCCAAACCCCACCCCAAACCTTACTCCAAACCTGCAGCTGGACACAGGTGCCTCTGTGGAAGGGCTGCTCCCACCAGGACAGTGAGGGGAGAATGAAAACCAACCCACTCCATCCTCCAGCCTCAGTGCCAGCGGCTGTGCCTGCTTTAATCTGCACCTCTCCTCTCCAGGCCCAGCTCAGGGTTTGCTGGGCTCCAGGCCCAGTTCAGGGTTTGCTGGGCTCCAGGCCCAGCTCAGGGTTTGCTGGGCTCCAGGCCCAGCTCAGGGTTTGATGGGCTCCAGGCCCAGCTCAATGGTGTTTGCTGGGCTCCAGGCCCAGCTCAGGCTTTGCTGGGCTCCAGGCCCAGCTCAGGGTTTGCTCTCCTCTCCAGGGCTGGCTCAGGCTTTGCTGGGCTCCAGGCCCAGTTCAGGGTTTGCTGGGCTCCAGGTCTGGCTCAGGGTTTGCTGGGCTCCAGGGTCAGCTCAGTGTTTGATGGGCTCCAGGCCCAGCTCAGGGTTTGCTGGGCTCCAGGCCCGGCTCAGTGTTTGATGGGCTCCAGGCCCAGCTCAGTGGTGTTTGCTGGGCCCCTGCAGCAGCTGTGCTGAAAGGTGGCTGCAGGGGCCAGAAGGGAGAAAATGTCACTGCCCGGGCTCCAGGCTGGTTTCAGTGACACGGGGACCTTCCCATCACTGTCCCAAAGCTTCTCCCTTCCCAGAGCACGGCAGGGACTGCTGTGGCTCCAGCACCCGTGTGGCTGTGACCAGAGTGCGGTGACAGAGCCCTGGGTGCCCAGGTCCTGCCAGGACAAAGGAACAGCTGCTCCCCACACAGCTACAGCCACAGAGCCAAGAAACCCAAACCAGGTTTGGTCCTGGCTCTCATGGAGTCTTTAGACTCTAATTTAAACCCAAGCAAACCCAAATCAGGTTTGGTCCTGGCTCTGACTGGGGTCTTTGGACTCTAATTTAGATCCAAGCAAACCCAAATCAGGTTTGGTCCTGGTTCTGACTGGACCTCCTCTGTCTTTGGACCCTAATTTAGACCAAAGACTGAGCAGGAGAAGGGTCTGAGCACGTTTACAGCCCTGTGGTCAGGAGAAACACTGAAAACACAGCCATGAGACCATCATGATCCTTCTCATCCCTTGTCCAAGCACAGCTGGAGCCAGGCAGCCCTCACACCTCACCATGGCGCTGGGAAAACACATTTCCAAGCCACAGACTGCAATTAGTGACCAGTCAATGGTTGGACTCGGTGATCTTAGAGGGATTTTCCAACCTTGAAGATCCTCAGATTTCAGCAGAATGGCCTCACTGCCATCCCAAAATGAAAAGGGGGTTACACTCTGACTCAAACTCAGCATTTTGGCATCTGTATCCCCGTTAAATATACTGGATTTCATTACCATTGCCTCTTCATTACCATACCTATTACAGTCTGTAGTGCCTCCACACAGCCACTGGTGACTCCTCTGTCTAAAACAATGTCTGGATGAACTCGGTGATTCCAGGCTGGTTTCCTGTGCCTGGCAGTTTGATAAAGAGTGCCTGGCACACTTTCACCAGGCACCAGTCAAGCAAGAAAACCTTTTCCCACTGCTGCAGCCAAGGGCTCGGGGCTGTGTCCTTACCAGGACCTGTGACCGTGTTCACAGGGGTCTCAGGCTGAGGGAGGAGATGAGGATCTGACTCCATGTTTCAGAAGGCTTGATTTATTATTTTATGATATATAGTACATTAAAACTATACCAAAAGAATAAAGGATTTCATCAGAAGGCTAGCTAAGGATAGAATAAGAAGGAATGATATCAAAGGTTTGTGGCTCTGCTCTCTGACTGAGCCAGCTGACTGTGATTGGCCATTAATTACAAACATCCAACATGGGCCAATCACAGATGCACCTGTTACATTCCACAGCAGCAGATAATCAATGTTTACATTTTGTTCCTGAGGCTTCTCAGCTTCTCAGGAGGAAAAATCCTAAGGAAATGATTTTTCATAAAAGATGTCTGGGACAAGGACCACTGGCTACAAGGAGCCATTCACATTTAAAAAAGGCTTCTGAGCCAAAACAGAGCTGAAATTCCACCCACTCCTCTGCAAAACCTCTTGCCTTGCTCCAAAGGGGAAAAGGAGCCATTTGTGCCTGTCCCATCCAGAGATGGACTCATAACCTGGCTCATGGCCCTTCTCATGGCCAAACCCACAGGGAGTCAGGGCTGTGCTCACCCTGCCCAGCTGCCTGGGCATGGTGACATCCCAGCAAAACACTGCCCAGGCTTGTGTTTTCCCACATTTCTGAGGGCTGGCAGCACAGGAGAGGAGGCTGCTCCACCACCTGCCCACCCCGTGCCCCTCAAATCCCAGATTTTGGGGGAAGGAAGGAAGAGTAGGGGATGTGGGAAGAGCAGAAGGCTGGTGCTGAGCTGCAGGTCTGGGGGTGAAGCAGCAGGGAGAGGAGGCCCCTGGGGACGTGGGATGCAAGGTTTGCTCTTGCAGACTGAATCAAACGTTGGGAAGCTGGTGAATTAGCTCTGTTTGCTGAGCAAACGCTGCCAGGGAGGGACAGGCAGAGCAGGAGTGTTTGAGCACACAGTCCTTTATTTGCTAGCAAACATCTCCAGCTCCTCCTCTCCCTCCCCTGCTCCTCTGCACACCTTCCCCAGCCTGGGCTCCAGAGAGGCTGAGGATGCCTTCCAACAGGAGGAGGGGGAGATCCCCCTGGATGAAGCATTTCTTTCACCAAGCACCTGCAAGAGCAGAGCCACGGGGACAGTGGTGGCTTGTGGTTGGAACATTTTGTCCAAAATAAATTATTAAATACACTCATGTTCAGTATGACTTCCTGGGGCTGTGTTTTCCACCTCAAACGAGGTTTGAGCTCTGGATGGAGACACTGAGGGTGCTGCAGGGACTTGGGTGAAGCTGGCACTGCTAAAGGCCTGGGGCTCAGCTGCAGAGCAGAATTGCCCCTTGACAGGCAGGACTGGATGGGGTTTATCAGACTTTAATCCCTCTTTGGGTGCTGATGCTGACCTCAAATCCCTCTCCCAGCTGCAGTTCCAATGGAAGAAGTAACTGAGCTGTTCTGGAGCTGCTGTGGGAATATTCCCTTGTGCCTTGGCTAGCAGCAGCTGTGCCAGGTCCCCTGTTGTGCTGGGCCCATGTGCAGGTACAAGATGACAAATGTCACCTCTGGCACTGGCACTGGCAGGTGAGGGTGGCGCTGCACAAGGAGAACCTGGAGGAAGAGGTGAAGGCACCAGAGAGGTGAATTCTACCTCAGGTCCAGGGGTTGACCAGCATTCAGCTCAGAGGGAGTGCCAAAAGTGCTTTCCCTTGAGATGTTCCTCATTCCACCTGCTCTGGAGCCCCTGCCCTGATCACTGAGTGTGCCCCTCACCCTGCCCTGGCTGGGCAGCACCAGAGCTGAGCCTGCCCCTGGTGGGCTGAGAGCACCTCTGTGAGCTCCAGAGTGACCTCAGCCAGGCACTTGTCCTGCTGCCTGGGACTGCTGCTGGCTTTTCCTCAAGGAAGAGGAGAAAAGATGGAAGCTGTGCTGTCCATCCCTCTCTGGCTCCTAAGCAAGACCAGACACATCCCTGGAAATTCTGGCTGCCTGTCCACCCTGACATTCCTCCCAGTTACCTCATGGTGTCCCACATCCCTCCACTCCTGGGTGTTCCCAAACCTCCTCCCACATTCCCCAGGCCTCCCCAGCAGGCTCCAGCCTGCTCCAGCCTTTGGCCAACAAACACATGGCACAAATCATCCTCCAGCTCCTGCAAAAACCGGGGCCAGTTGCCACCTCCATTCATAAAACATCCCCCTGCCACCAGCAACTGCTGGACCAGCTTTTATGGAACAATCTTAATGCTCATTCACCCTTTGAAGGCCAGGTGCTTGGACAGCAGCTGTGCTCCACAGGCTGCTGCCTGAATTACTCCTGGCTGGCACTGTGTGAATCATTCATTATCAAACTGCTCGTGTGCTCGGCCTGGGGCTCCATCCAGTGCCACCACCGTGGGGACAGGAGCAGTGCAGCCATCTGGAAAAGCAGGAGCACCCTTGGTGCCTGCCTGTGACCGTGTTCACAGGGCTCTTGGATTGGGGAAGAGATGAGGATCTGACTCCATGTTTCAGAAGGCTTGATTTATTATTTTATTATACATATTACATTAAAACTATACTAAAAGAATAGAAGAAAGGATTTCATCAGAAGGCCAGCTAAGAATAGAATAGGAAGAAATGATAACAAAGGCTTGTGTCTTGGACAGAGAGTCCAAGCCAGCTGACTGTGATTGGCCATTAATTAGAAACAACCACATGAGACCAATCACAGATCCACCTGTTGCGTTCCACAGCAGCAGGTAACCATTGTTTACATTTTGTTCTCGAGGCCTCTCAACTTCTCAGGAGCAAAAAATCCTAAAGAAAAGATTTTTCATAGAAGTTGTCTGCGACACCTGCTGTGTCACAACACTGCCACTGTCACAGCACTCCTGGTTCTGCTGGTGGTGGCAGCTTTATGTGCCCCCAAGGGAAAGCTGTGCCCTGGCACCCCAGAGGAGGGGCATTAGAGATGAAAACACACCAAATGAGCTTTATCAAGGTGCAGGTTGGTGGTGGTGAGCAATCCTCACTGCTGGTTTGCACCACCCAGCAGCTCGGCCCAGCACTGGGAGCTTTGTCTGGGATTAGTGGGAGAAATTGTTGGGGAGGGTGAGAGTCTCATGAGCCTGTCCTGGTTAGGGCGAGGAAGGGCTGGCAGTGCTCTCAGGGCCCTGACAAGGCTCATCTCTGCATCCCCCCTCCCTCCCCATCAGCTCAATAAAGATATGACCTCCCCACTGTGAGATTTTTCATTTGGGTACCTGGGTTGTGCCCTTTCCTTTCCTTGCAGGGCAGCACATTGAAGGGGTCTGGTCCTTCAGGGCAGAGGGAGCTCAGCACTGCCAGGCTGAGATGGTGGAGCTGGCACCTCTGGTTCCTGTGTGGGTGAGCTCCCCGTTTGCAGGATCCCTCCTCACTGCCCATGGGGGTCACTCCAGGTCTCTCTACCCAGGTCTGTGTCTCTAGCTGGGTTTATTAATTGGCTGGGACTAATTAGCTAGAAACCCTAACTCCATTCAGTGCTGGGCCATGTCTCCAGGCTGGGGTGCTCAGCTGGGCTCTGACAACAGGCACTGGGAGCTTTGCCTCCCCCAGCTGCTGAGCAGAGCCAGTTTGGCTGCAAACACCCTGTGGGGTGGTGGTCAGTGCTCAGGCAGCCCCAGGAGCCCCTCCCTGTGAGGATGGCTTTGATTCAGTGCATTCAGCACTACAGGCAAGCCCAAGGCTCTGATTTACTCTGAGGTCAAAAGGTGGGACAGGAGAAGAGGGAGGAATTTATCGCCTCCCGCTGCAGAGCCAGCACTGGGAAATCTCCCCCTGTGCTCCACCATCAAGGCACACCTCCCTTTCTGTGCTGCAGCACTGACCTCCAGGAGCAGGGCAGGGCAGAGCCGTGTTTGGGTGGCCTGTCCAACACCTTTACAGCCACTGAATCATGGAATCATGGCATGGCTTGGGGTGGAACAGATCCTAAAGCTCCTCCAGCTCCAAACTCCTGCCATGGGCAGGGAAACCTCCCACTAGGTCAGCTTGCTCAGAGCCCCACCCAGGCTGGCCTTGTCAGTCTGCTCCTCTTCTCTCCCTGTGCCTTCTCCAGGCTCTCCTGGAGCTTTCCCAGCTTCCCAGGCAGAGCTGGAAGAAGGGAGCAGTGTCTGGAAGGAGAGCAGGGACATGGTAGCTCAGACAATTGCTCCACAAACACCAGGTTTGGTCCAAATGTTTTTGCTGCTGGCTGGCTGTTTGCAGACCTAGAGCCAGTTCAGAGCCTTGTTTTTCACCAGACCCAAGTACAACTCAGAGAGAAACCAGCTGGGAGTGGTTTGCACATTCCAGCGTCCCTGGGAAGCAGTGCAGGAGCTCAGCCCCACTGGTGGATGTATCAATCCCTTCCCTGCTCCAGGTGTCTGTCTCCAGGAGAGCAGCTGGGGCTGGTAGCAGGAGCAGCCCTGAGCAGAGCTGTGGGCCAGGATGGGGAACTGCTCCTTCCACAGAGAGCCCAGCACGGTCACTGCTCCTATCAGCCACTGCAGGCTGATAAGGAGTGACCCCAGCCAGCTGTAAGACCTTGGGGATCACACCTGAGGATAAACCCATGGATAAACCCCCATGGATGAACCCCCATGGGCTGAAGGGGTGAATGCAGCAGATTCAGTCTTATTGCTGTTCCTGTTTCCAGCTGAAGCTGAGCAGCTTCCTGAGCTTCTGGGAGTGAATCACAGGGAAATGAGCCCTCCTGAGCCCAGGGAGCTGTGACTGAGAGCCACCCCTGGGCTGGCACTGCCACCCTGGACTGGCAGCACCTTCCCTGAGCTCTGCACAGGGCGCTTCCCAGCTCTGCTCACAGCTGTTCCCTGCAATGTCTCTCCTGGCTCAGTGTGGCAGAACATTGTCAGGACCCAGGACATTGCTCTGGCTGCCCTGGGTGATTCCAGACCCCAGCAGGGGACTCAGGGACCTTGGCACAGAGTCAAAAACACCTGTGCCTTCGATTTTAGCCCATGGAAACAATTTCCAGCTTTGTGTGAAGATTTACAAGCCACAAGAGTTTGAGTAGAATGACAGTGAATTTGTCACAGGGTGAAAATGTAGAATTTTGGGGTTTTTAGAATGGGGGTTCAAGAGGCAAGATGGAGGAATCTGGGCGTATCCTGTCCTCCTTCTTCTTCTCCTTCTTCTTGTCCTCCATCTTCTGCTGGGATGGTGACACTTCTGGATTGGTTTAGAGTAGAGCCAGACTGTCTAACATAAGTGATAGGTATTGGAAAATTATTGTAAATAAAGTACACGGAGTTTTTAGTATAAAAAGCCAACACCACCCCAAGGGCAGGGACTGTGCCACAACCCGACCTGCTGGACAGACCTCAGCAGGTCAGAGAAGGAATGGAATAGAAAAGAGAAAATAAACAACCTTGAAAAGCAGAGCCAAGGAATCTCAACTTCCTCAGTTGTGGGGCTGGGAAAAAAGAGATTTTCTAACATCTCAGGGTCATCTCAGCCACAGAAACCTGAGAGAAGACCAAACTCTTCCTCAGTGCCTGGAGAGGCCTCTGCTCTGCTGTGCACCCGGCCAGGTACACCCTGCTGGAGTCTCCAGGCCATCCTGGGGACGCTTCCCAGCTCCAGCAGCCCCTGGAGCCCTTGGGGTGAGACCTGGCTGCATCCTCCAAGGCTGCCTGGCTCCTCCTGGAGGACCTGGCCATGTGCCCTACACCTGGAGCTGACAGACTGTGGATGAAGATCAAATCCCACATCACAAAGGGGCAGGGAGAGCCCCCGAAGCCCTGCAGAGTGGCTCAGGTGTGTCCAGACGCACACACACACACTCTGCTCCCCATCTCCTCTCCCTCCTCCTGCTCCTTCTCCCTCTTTCATCCTTCTGAAAGGAAACCTGATGGTTTCTGGGCTTTGTTGGTGGCTGGGAGGACACTGGATAAAGAGTCTGAGAAAGTGAAGGAGGGTGCACAGGGCTGCAGGAGGAGAAGGAGGGCAGAGCAGGAGAAGGAGGGATTCTCGGTATCTACAAGGGAATTAAGGGGCTTTTACCAGAGTGAAGAAATCAGCTAAAGAATGGCAGGCGAACAAAAGCAGCAAGGCTATGGACAAGTCTCTCTGAATAGATCCAGATCCCCTTAAGTTTGTAACACCCCCTACACACTTCTTTTTTCCCCCTTCCCCCCCTTAAGCCTTTGCTCCTCACTCCTTCCAAGAACAAATGCAGAGCAAGGGGGGAAAGAAAAAGGGGGAAAAAAAAAACCTACACCACCACAAGGGAGGGGAGGAATGGAAGAAAGCTAAAAAAAATCAAATAAAATAAAAGGTAATCCTCAGCCACTTTGCCCCTCTGGGGGCTGCTCTGGGCCAGATTAAAGGTCCGGTGTGAAACCATTCTGCTATTCAGATGCGATAAGCAGGATTTACAAGCAAAGAGAAAGAGAGAAAAGAATGGGCGAGAGGAGAAAAGGAGAATTATTTGTGTCTCTTAATACTTGTTAAGCACTTCTCTTTTGCTAGACCAGACAAGACACAGCTCTGCTCAAAGTCCGTGCACAATCCTGCCCGCTTGTCCGACACCCCCCTCGCCCTCCACTTTCTTTGCTCTCCCCCTACCCCCCTCCAAAGCAAGCAGGCAACACTTTGTTGCTACTGAGCTGAAATTGGTCTCCTCTCGGCGCGGCACACAAAGAGAATGGCAATTAACCTTCCTGTTCCCTGGTGACAGCGATCTAATCAGGGCTGCGCCCAGGCACTGCCAGCGGGCCCGGGCAGCGCCTTTGTGCGGGGCAGGCAGCGGGGAGGGGGCTCCGGGCACGGGCTGGGCACTGCCAGGATGCATCTGGGCAGGCTGGGCTCAAAGAGGGAGCTCCGGGCACTGCCAGGCTGGGTTAGGGCAGGATTGGCTCAGGGAGGGGCTCTGGGCACTGCCAGGATAGATCAGGGCAGGATCAGGGCAGGATTGGCTCAGGGATGGGCTCTGGGCACTGCCAGGATGGATCAGGGCAGGATTGGCTCAGGGATGGGCTCTGGGCACTGCCAGGATGGATCAGGGCAGGATTGGCTCAGGGATGGGCTCTGGGCACTGCCAGGATGGATCAGGGCAGGATTGGCTCAGGGATGGGCTCTGGGCACTGCCAGGATGGATCAGGGCAGGATTGGCTCAGGGATGGGCTCTGGGCACTGCCAGGATGGATCAGGGCAGGATTGGCTCAGGGATGGGCTCTGGGCACTGCCAGGATGGATCAGGGCAGGATTGGCTCAGGGATGGGCTCTGGGCACTGCCAGGATGGATCAGGGCAGGATTGGCTCAGGGATGGGCTCTGGGCACTGCCAGGATTGGCTCAGGGCAGAGGGATCCAGCACTTGGAGGCTGCTGTAGGTGGGAATGGGATCAGCAAGCTGCCCAAGAATCAGAAATCTCCCCTCCAAGCTCTGGAGCAGGGCACAGATGTGCTCCAAAGGCTAGTGAACTCTCCCAGGAAAAATTCCAACAGAACTGGGGCTCAACCTGGAGAAAAAATGGAGATCTCAGTGCCTGAAGGGGCTCCAAGAGAGCTGGGAACAAATTTCAGCAGCACGAGGAGGGGTTGTGGTTTCAAACTAAAAGAAGGGAGATTCAGGAGAGATGGAAGATGTTGCCTTGATTTTTTAAGTTTTTCTAACCCTTCTGATGCTTACATTCCTGTAGCAAACTTTCTCACATATTTCCTGTAAATAACTTATTTTTTTCCATTCTTTTATGGAGGAGGAGAAATTTGATGGACTATTGGTTTATTCAGTGTCATTGGAGAGGTGGCACTGTCACCCTCCAATCCACTGTCACTTTTGGAAATCTATAAATGTTGGACTCAGAATTAAACTTCCCTTTTTTCACCTTGAGAACAGCGGTGTCTGTGATCGTGTTGTTTTGTGCCCTATAATAACAGGAAGGAAGAGTTTTGTGTCCTGAGGGTGATGAGGAGTGGTGGCAGATGCTCCATCTCTGGAAACACTCCAGGTCACTCATGATGAGGCTCTCAGCAGCCTGGTGGTTGGTCTAGGTGCCTTCAGAGGACACTTCCAGCCCAAACCACTCCTTGGTTCCGTGGAATTCTGTGCAGAAGCCCAGTGGACACCTGGGCACTGCAGGAGGTGTCTGGGGTGACCTGATGAAGCCCCAGGTAGAGCCAGGACCATCCCGTGAAGCTGAATGGTCCAAGTGGTCCTCAGGCCCAAAACCAGAGTGTTTGGCCTCTCCTCAGCACTGCTGCTCGTGGGACATGAATCAATCCTCGCTGCTTCTTCCCGTTCCTGGGACCTGGATGATGGGAGAGTAATCCCTGTGGGAGGCAGGAGGGAAAGGCCAGCCCAGCTCCCAGCACCTGCACTCTTCTCTGGGTGAGGAAGGTGCTCGTGGTGCTTCACAGGCAAGAACTACACTTGAGACCCACAAACAAAATCCTTGGGTTTAAAACTTCTACAGAAGCTTTCTCCTTTCCTTTCCTTTCCTTTCCTTTCCTTTCCTTTCCTTTCCTTTCCTTTCCTTTCCTTTCCTTTCCTTTCCTTTCCTTTCCTTTCCTTTCCTTTCCTTTCCTTTCCTTTCCTTTCCTTTCCTTTCCTTTCCTTTCCTTTCCTTCCCTTCCCTTCCCTTCCCTTCCCTTCCCTTCCCTTCCCTTGCAATTTTTTTGTTTTTTAAGTGGAACTCAGGGTTGTTTGAAAAGCCACAGCCATCCTTACAAAAGAGTCACTATTCAGCAGGGACACTTTTCAGCAATATTCCTCCACTCCATTTTTAGGGTTTTTTCCATTTTTGTGAGGATTGGGGATGAGGAACAGCCAGTGCATTACTGGGTTTGTGCTGGATTTGAGGGAGAAAACATGAACCTCCTGAAGGTCAAAACCAGAGAAATGTTTTCTTTTCTTTTTTTAAACCTCTGAAAAAATCCCTCTGGTGACCAGCTCTCTAATTGTGACAATGAATGAGGCAGAGGTCTCTGGATCAGCCTTTTGCTTTCTGATTAGCCTTACCTTAGATCCCAGCAAAGCAGGAAAATGACAGTGAATTGTCCTCTTGCAGACCAAAAAAAAAAAATCACTAACCCAATAAACAGCACCACTGCCACCTCAAAAAAAAAAAGAAAAAAAAACAACCCAAAACAAACTCAATTCACTTTTTTTTCTTCGCTTGTTAGTTCTAAGAAAAAAAAAAATCTTAAAACTGTTGCTAAACCGGTGAAAATCCACCTCTTCCTCATGTATTAGAATTAAATTTTGCTTTTGTGGCCAAGCAGAAGACCTGCTCCTGCACTTTGAGGACAACCTGATGGGTGCTGGAGATTCCAGCCTGGAGATTTGGCATCATCCCACCCATGCAGGAAACCTTGTCCATAAAAACCAGTTCCTGATCGTCTTTATTGTGTGCAGTTTAAAGTTTGGAGCCTTCTGGCGGCCAGGGCTCTCCTGATTGTCCTCTCCACGGCCTGGCACACCTCGGTGACACCTGCAACCCAAAAAGTGCCAACAGCTGCAGTTCCCTAACTGGTTTAGAGGCCTCCCTGCTCCCTGGGAGGGGATTGAGGGAATTCTGCCCCCGAGCTCACCCAGGATCAGCCATTCGGGAGGGGATGGAGTCTCTGCCCTGCCTCTGCGCTTCGGGGGATGATCTCACCCAGCTCCGAGAGATAGGCACCAACATCTCAATTACACCTAAGGAGGAGCATAATTGAGCCTAAATTGATTCAAACAGAGGCAATTAAAGC
>NW_005054330.1:5434825-5439024 GCF_000277835.1 Geospiza fortis
GGCCCCCGGGCCCCCGGGCCCGCCGAGGGGCCCTTCAGCACCATGGCCAGCGCCGGGGCCCTTCCCTCTGCCTGCCCGTTCCTTGCCCGGTCCCTGCCCATTCCCTGCCCTCTCCTTGCCTTTTCCTTGCCCTCTCCCTGCCCATGCCCTGCCCATTCCCTGCCCATTCCCTGCCCGTTCCTTGCCCGTTCCTTGCCCTCTCTCTGCTCTCTCCTTGCCCTCTCTTTGCCCGTTCCTTGCCCTCTCTCTTCCCGCTCCCTGCCCTCTTCCTTTCCCCACCCTCTCCCATTCCCTGCCCTCTCTCTGCTCTTTCTCTCTCTGCCCTCTCTTTGCCCTCTCTCTGCCTGCTCCCTGCCCTCTCCCTTTCCCCATCCTCTCCCTGCCCTCTCTCTGCCCTCTCCCTGCCCCTTCTTTGCCCTTTCCCTGCCCATTCTCTGCCCTCTCTCTGACCTGTCCTTTTCCTTGCCCTCTCTCTGCCCTCTCCCTGCCCGTTCCCTGCCCTCTCCCTTTCCCTGTCCATTCCCTGCCTTCTCTCTGCCCATTCCCTGCCCTCTCCCTGCCCCTTCTTTGCCCTCTCCATGCCCTCTCTTTGCCCATTCCCTGCCCTCTCCCTGCCCCTTCTTTGCCCTCTCCATGCCCTCTCCCTGCCCTCTGAGCCCAGCACTGCCCCCGGGCCAGCAGCGCTCCCAGCGCGGCTCCTGCGGAGCTCCCTCCGTACAAAGCTGAGGTCATTTGGGTTGTTCTGCCTGGAGGAGACCAAGGAGAGACTCATGGGGGGCTGCAGCTCCTCAGGGGGGGCAGTGGAGGGGCAGCTCTGATCTCTGCTCCCTGTGAGCTGGAGCTGGGCCAGGGCAGGTTTAGGTTGGGTTTTAGGGAAAGGTTCTTCCCCCAGAGGGTGCTGGGCACTGCCCAGGCTCCCAGGACACAGCCCCAAGGCTGCCAGAGCTCTGGGAGCATTTGGAAAACACCCCCAGGGCTGCCCAGGGTGGGATTGCTGGGTGTCTGTGCATGACCAGGGGTTGGACTCCATATCCTTGTGGGGCCCTTCCCACTGAGGATATTCCATGGCTCTGTGATCCCTCCAGCCCATCACAGTGCCACAGCCAGGCCTGGTGAATGCTGCTTTCTGAGGAACGTCCTGGGCTAGGAGGAGACTGGATGGATCCCCAGACCAGTGGCTGGGGCAGGGAGGGACCATTCAGGTCACCCACCTATCCCCTGGCCAGGCAGAGCACCCCAACTAGCCCTGGGTATCTCCAGAGAAGGAAACTCCACCAACCGCTGGGTATAAATCAGAAAACTGAGGGAATTCTGAGGGAATTGTCCCCAGCATTCAGGTGGAATTTCAGTCTCAATTTCTGCACCACTGAGCAGAGCCTGGCCCATCCTCTTGTCCCAGACACCCCCAGGATCCCCTCCCAGCCCCCCTGCTCCAGGATGGGATCAGCATTGCTCTGTGTGGAGAGCAAACAAGCAGCATCAATTAGCAGTAATTACCACCCCCTCCCCATAACTTAAGAGGCTAATATTAGCCTTCATTTTTAAGAAAGGTAATTTGACGACCATAAATTACAATTATAAAAACTTCATTAGAGTCGGTAGCAATCCATCCACCATTGTTCTAATTACACACTGTAGGAGTAATGAATGCTAATGGTTTAATGTACAATAATTACCACAATTGAAAAATAATAATAATACAGAACAACCTCAGTTATCCAAATGTCATGGGGGACGTGGAATGGGTTGGGGTAATCGTGGTTGCAGATAATTGAGGGGCTCTTCAGTGTGATTAATAGGGGATGTGACCTCTGGGTGGGGAATGAGGAGTTTTAAATGAATGCAGCGTGGTCAAGTGAGGGAAGGCACTGAGCAGGGAGGAAAAATCAGGAATCTTCCGTCTCAGCTTGGAATTTCACTGGGTATTTTCGACTTGAATTCATTGGGTTTGCAACTGAACTGTGTCACCTCCTGATGATTTCTGGGTGCGGTGGGCAGGGCTTTAAAGCAGAAATTCGGGACCACGTTCGAAATGATGGGCAGAGCACAGTTCCAGCCCCTTGCAGCACAGAGCCCACACTGGATGTAGGTTTCTCCAGGTGGGATGGGGCTTCAGGAGGTCTGTAATCCAACCCTCTGTCCAAAACAAGCCCACCACTGGATTCAAACCAGGTTTTTCAGGCATTTGAAAACCTCCAAGGATGGGAATCCCACAATTCCCTTTGGCCCCTATTCCACTGCTCATTTATTCTCAGGGTGAATTTTATTTCCTTACATCCCTTCAGATCCTCTTGGAGCAGCCCGGGCTTAGGCATCAATTCCCAGAGCCCTTTAGCCAGCCCTGGTTTTGTGAGACATCCCTGGAGGCTGAAAGAAGATCCCAGCCATGTCCCAGGGACTGATTAGGAACAATGAATTCTTGATACGCTTCCTCTTTAATAGCATCCTCATTTATAAAAACGCAGATAATATATCAATGGAAATTAACTTCACACTTTCCTTACCCTGGCAGGTTGAGCTGCAGGTGAGTGCAATGTAATTAAGAAATTAAAAGGTAATTTCCACATATGCTTTCTGCTAATCTAACTCGGCAATCATTTAATTTACAGCAGGGGGACTGGCAAGGAGGGAAGCCAAAATAAATAAGATAATAGTGGGTTTAGAATGGAATGGAGAAGGAGTCCAGAGGTGTCTGTGTGGAGCCACAGGGAGAGGTGAGATGACCCTGCCAGTGCGGCTGATTGGAAACCAGGCTTGCTTTTTATTTCACTTCCCAGAGTTCAAACTTTGAGCCACCCAAGTTTTCTGATTGGCAAAATTAATTTTTTTAAAGTTAGCTTTACATTTCCTCTTCAAAGTTTTGTTCTATTCCCCGCAATTAATTGTTTCCACAGCACCTGACAATTTTGACTTCAAGATCTCCACAGAAGAATAAGTTAATTTTTTTTTTTCCTGGAACAGTGAATCCTTTTCCATTCCCAGCAGCTGAGGTGTACAGAGCAGTTAACAAGGAGTAGCTTCGCACTGGCAAACCCCTGGGGAAACTGAGGCACGGAGTGACCAAAGGCATTTTCTCAGCCGCTGCAGCCCCCAGCGCTGCTCAGAGCCGGCGCTTCCCCTCCCTGGCCCCTCCATCCCGCAGCTGGCAGTGCCGCGGGGAGGATGCAGGGATGCAGGGGAGAGGATTTGGGCCGGAGCACCTGGAGCCATGCATGCCAGAGCCGCCTCAATAGCGGCAGCAGCAGCTCCAGCCGCGGGGCCTCAGCAGGGGATGCTCCTCATGCAACTCCGGCTTTTTGTTCCCAAACCTGAGCTGGGCAGGGGGGTCTTTCCCACCCCCTGCTTGAGCCCGTCCCCTCCTCCACCCCCTGCGCCCCTCAGCAGCAGCTGAGCTGCTTCCTCTCGTTCCCCGGGCTCCCGGGAGCATTCATATGGGAGCTTAATCCTCCAGGGATGGGGGGACAAGGGATTAGCAGTGCTCCTGGAGAGAGGGGCCCAGCTCCCTGCCAGCAATGCCCCATGGTGCCAGGCAGACCCTCCTGGAGCCCCTGTCCTTGGCACAGCAGGATGGCACAGACCAAGGGACTTGTGCCTCTGTGCCACCCCCGAACGGGGCTGCGTTATCCCCTCTCAATAATTTATCTGATGAGCTGCAGCCTGCTTTTGCCCAATGAATTATTCCCTGAGCAGAGGGAGGTTATATTTGTACTCTTCAGGCAGCTCTAGAAATGGTCAAATAATATTTGCCCAGCAAATTGTTAAACGGCAATTCCTCTGTCACTCAGCGAGTGAATTATTCACTGAGCACTTGTTTACCTGGGCCTGGGGCTCCCTGCCTGCCTGTGCCCAGCCTGGTGCCAGCCTGGTGCCCTGCTTGGTGCCCTGCCCGTGCCCAGCCTGTGCCCAGCCTGTCCCTGGAGCAGGAGGGCACCTGAGCAAACAGGCAAAGGGGTGCACATCTGCCTGCACCCCTGAAACCTGGCTGGAGTCTGTGCTTCCTTAGGATGGGGATGGGGAAAAGCTTCTGGGAAGCATGTCAGGAACTGGACAATGCCTCCAATGGCCTTTCCATTCCATCTCACTTTTTTCCCCCTTCCCCCCCCCCTTTTCCCCTTCTTTCCCCCCTCCTTTTTTCCCCTATTTTCCCCCCTTCCCCCCCTTTTTCTCCCCATTCCCCTCCCATTTTCTCCCCCTTCCCT
>NW_005054330.1:5439487-5442197 GCF_000277835.1 Geospiza fortis
CTTCCCTTCCCTTCCCTTCCCTTCCCTTCCCCTGACTGTCAGTTTTCCCTTTTTCCTGTTCCCCTCTTCCCCTTCCCTTTCCCATTTTCCCTTTCCCACTTTCCCATTTTCCCATTTTCCCTTTCCCATTTTCCCATTTTCCCTTTCCCATTTTCCCTTCCCTGTCCCTTCCCTTCCCCACACACACAAATTCCCAGCACACCAGGCTCTGTGTGGGCTCTATTTCCCTCTGTATTTCCCCTGCACAGGCTGGGGCAGCCTGGCCTCCCCAGCCAGTAATTCACTGATTGGAAAATGTTCCAGGGGCTGAGGAGGGAGAGGCAGGAGCAGGGAGCCAAGGGGAGGGGGAGCCAGGAGGGATGAGATGGGAGTTCTCAAACTGAGAGCCCTAATACCAAGCATGTGGCCATATATTATTTTAATAAAGCCAGCACATCCTGCGCTCACGACAGCTGCTCTTCCCTTTCTCTCATCCTGTGAATCTCATTTATTCCTCATTAGCAAAATCACCTGTTTGTCAAATAGGGACAGAGCTGTAAGACATTAAATTGTGTGAGGGCTGCCAGGGGCCTGGGGAGCGCAGGAAGAGCAGGAGGAGGAGATCCTGCGCACAGATTGAAGCCAGGAACTGCACCAAGATCTCTTGAAGGTTGAGATGGAAACGAGGATTTGGGGAAGTGGATTATCCAGCAGCTTCAAGCACTCTCATTTGCTTTTCCCTCTGCCTGCTCTCAGCACCCTGGGGAAGGATGCTGTGCCCAGCACGGTGTGCAGGGGGTTCAGGTGCACCCTCTCTGTGCTCACCCATCATCTCTGGAGCAGCAAACAATTTCAATCCATGGTCACCCACCAGCAAACAATTTTCCCTTTTGGAAGAGGTCAGGTACAAAATTTCTGAATCACCATTATTGCTTTGGGTTTTCTCTAAATTGAGCAAAGGCTCTGGTGGGCCCGACCTGTTCTCTCTGAGAACCGGGCTTTTGATGAATCAGGATTTTCCACTAACATTATAAAAAAACTCCCTGGACTGCACTAAATTGTCTGTCTCCCCCCAGCCTGGCAATGGAGCCTTTTTCTGCTGGTTTTGCAGCTTACTCGCTGCTTTTCCTAATGCCAGCCCCAGCTTTTCGCTTTATCAGTTGAGTGACACGAGGAGAAACAGCTGGCTGCAAACCAAGCTCTCTGGTTTGCTGAAATTCTCCCTGGTTTGGGGAGATTTGGAGGTTTTGGTTCAAATTGGATCCCACCCAACCATGTGTATGGGAAAGATACAGGGAGAAACTTGGGGAGAGCAGGGAGATTTCAGATCCCAGCCCTCCTGCGTGGTCTGGGCGTTGCTGGGGCCTCCTTGCCAAGTGCCAGCAGGGCAGCAGCTCCTGGGGCTGCAGCCTCCCCAGGAAAGCTGAGACTCCACATTGCTCCCAGGAGGCTCTGCTGCAGTTTGGGAAACTCCAGCTGGCGTGGGAGGGATTGATCCCAGCCCTGAGATGAGCTCAGGGATGTGCTGTGGGAGGCTGTGAGCTGCTCTGCAGCCCAGGCTGGCCAGGGGACATCTGCTGACTGCAGCCCTCTGTCCCCAGCTGAGCTGGGCCAGTCTGCAATGGGCAGCTCTCAGACTGGTCATTTTTAAACTTGAGGGGAAATAGGGATTAGGACGTGAAGGAGAGGACATTCTCTGTGCACCATTTTTCTGCTTCTTTTTTGTGTATTGCTCTTGTTGCTCCTCTTCCTTTATTTTTTTTCTCTTGTTCTGACCATCCCTCCACCCTCTCTTCGTCATCATCATCATATTTTTTCCTCACATTTCCCTTCCCCAGCACACTTTCCTCTACTTCCTCCCCATTTTCCACCCCTTTCCCCATCCAGCTCCTCTCCACACCTCTTCACCTTCCCCCTGCTGTCCAATCCTCCCTCTTGGCCCATCTCTCCATCTCTTTCCATCCTGGGGGACTTGTGTGGGGACACCCAGTGTCCCAGTCTGGTGGCCCACAACTCCTGGAGCCTCAAGCCCAGCTCACTCCATGTCTCACTCCTTTGGGGGACACTTTGTGAGCCATCTCCAGAACAGGGGTGACAACAGTGGCCCCCTCCCAGCTTCCAGCTGCCTTTAGTGGCCCTTGCAGAGCAGGAGGTGCCAGGAATGCAGAGCTGGATGTGCTGCCTCATGTCCAGAGGGATCATCCCACAGCCCCACATCCCCTCCAGCCTCTCTGTCCCTGCCCTGCAGAGCAGCCCCGTGTCCCCTTCCCCACCCGTGTGGCAGTGCCACCCTGTCCCCCCACCCTCATCCCCCCCTTTCCCTTCTCTCTCTCTCTCTCTCTCTCTCTGAAAGTCATCAGGCCTAGCGAGGTCTTCTCCCACTTATGCAGCTCATGAATATTTAACAGCATCTGCTCTGGAGGCGATAAAGCCTACCAATCCTTGACAAATATGGCCTAATCTTTTCAATTTCGGGGTGCAAATATTCCTTCAGAGTCCTGTTTGTCACCTAGATTAATGACTCTGGCTCCCATAAGCCTTTGGTGCTAATTCAAGTGGTGGCTGCGCATGGCGAGGGATGCCGGGACACATCTGAAGGAGAGATTACTCACCGGAGAGCCCTTCCTGCAGGGCTCTGCTCCTCCCGTGCCACCGGGGACCGGCAGGGGGGTCTGCCTGGTTGGTTGTTTGTTCCTCTTCGCAGCTCCCGAATCCCCATCCTGGATCCGGT
>NW_005054330.1:5442242-5443122 GCF_000277835.1 Geospiza fortis
GGCTGTTTTTTCTCCTTGGGTGGGATGTGGCAGGAGACACGGGATTGTCCCCAATCCTGGCTCCTCGTTATGTGAAACTGCTGCAGAGAGCAGCCACCAGGCTGTGGTTCTTTGTGAGGGTCACCGGGATGAGGTGGGAGATGGGAATCTGACTCCATGTTCTCAAAAGACTGATATATTATATTATATCATATTATATTATATCATATCATATTTATTATATCATATCATATCATATCATGCTATACTAAAACTATACTAAAGAAAGAGAAGGATACAGACAGAAGGCTTAACAAGAATGACAATGAAAAACTCATAACTGACTCCTCAGAGTCCGACACAGTTGCACCGTGATTGGGCATAAAGTTAAAACAATTCACATGTTTGGATAAACAATCTCCAGACCACATTCCAGAGCAGCAAAACATGGAGAAGCTGAGGCTTCTCATCTTCCCAGGAGAAGAAATGCTGGGGAAGAGATTTTTCAGAAAATATGACAGTGACACCAGGCCACCCAGCTGGCTGCAGGACTGGGGTGAAGATCCATCCCAGGGAGTGTGGGGTACAAACAGGGAGTGTGGGGTACAGGCTGCGAGTGTGGGGTACAAATAGAGAGTGTAGGCCACAGCCAGGGGTGTAGGACACGGCCTGGGAGTACAGGGTACAGCCAGGAGTATAAGGTACAAGCTGGGATACAACAGGAGTGTAAGGTACAAGCTGAGGGAAGAGGGAATTCTTTCTCCAGCTGTTCCAGGACCCCTCCTCACAGCCTGGTGCCTGCCCAGGGTGGATGTGGGCTGTGGGCCGGGCAGGGCCAGGCTCTGGGCCGCGGGCCGGGCAGGGCTCGGCTCTGGGCCGTGGCTCGGGCCGGGCTCGGCTC
>NW_005054330.1:5443313-5450111 GCF_000277835.1 Geospiza fortis
CTGGAGCTCCCAGAGCCACATCAATCCCACACCGAGAGCCAGAGCAGCCCAGGCACCGCCGGCCCCCGCTGCTGGTGTGTGCTCGTTCCAGAGCGCCAGAGAAAACACCGAGGGCAGCGGGCTGGGAGGGGCTGGGGGTCAATGCCCGAGCTGATCAGCGCTATCGATCACTGCTGGTGGCTCCGTTCCCTGTCCCCGTGCCCGCAGGGGCTGTCCCCATCCCCGGGGCCGCTGCGGGGACAGCCCAGCCCGGCTCAAAGGCATTAACAGCAGCCAGAAATCGAAGATTTGTTATTATCCAGCAGGGGAACAGTGGCCTGGCTGGGTGTATCCATCAGCACTCCGGCCCTCGGGGCTGGGAATGCATTGAGATTGCAGATTATTTATTTATACTGGGAGATGGGGGATGCTGGGGGCACAGAGGAAGGAGTTTGCTCCTCTGGGCTCCACCCAGATCTGTCCAAAGGTTCTGACTGAGGGCAGAGGGAGGTCCTGGGGTTTGGAGCATCCTCCAGGTGAAGAGGGGAAGGGAATGTTGAGATCTAGTGGAAATTTGCAGGTGAAGCTCCCAGCACCATCAGTTTGTGTTGCAAGGAAGCTCTGTGGGATGTGAGACTCTTGGAAAGCAGGTCCAGAGAATCCTCTGCTCCTCTCAATTCAAAATTATTTATTAAATTCTCTCTGATGGAAGTATCTAAGCAGGTCCAGTCTGGAAGGTGTGAGACCTTTAAGGTTCTCATAAATATCATTTTTTTGGCTCTGAATAAGAAGTGTTGGTAAGGGTAAGACAGCCCTAAACTGACAGCTCAGCTCTGCACCTGGGAGCTGATGTTCCCCTGAGGAATGACCTGACTTGGGTGGAGGAATGAAGAGATTGAACTAAAAACCTTTGTCCAATGGTGGCAGCAATCCTGGGTGTACGCAGGAAAATGATCCTGAGTAAAATGTCCTTGCTGCTGCTAGATGGGGACAACTTCCACCTGATACAGGGAACTGCAGAGCATGGTGAATATTTACAGCTCATGAGCAGGAAGGCTTTATTTTTAGTTTTGTTTTACATCTCCGTAGCAGAAAATGCTTCCTCAGCCAGAGAAAAATACAATTGTGGATGAAATAAAAGTGTGAAAACATCTTTTTTTTTTTTTTTTTGGTAAGCAATAATCAGAAAAAATGCTACTTTTCACTAGCTAGAAACAGAACGAAAACTTCTGAACAAAGCAAAAGAAAATTTCTGGGTTTATTTCCACCTCAGAACACTTTGTGAGAAAAACCCCTTCAAGCCTGGTTTCCCAGCTCAGCTCCTCATTTGGGCTTTGCAGCGGCGGTTCCTGTTTTTCCTCGGCCGATCCCACCCTGGTGCCGATGGAGGCTCCGTGCTGGGAGCTCAGGGCAGCGTTTGCAGCCCCAGCCCGGGGGGGCTGAGCTCCCCAAACCCCCGGGAGCCCATCCCAGGGCTGGCAGGGAGCTGCAGCCACCCCAGCTCCCAGCACAGCCCAACCCCAGGGGCTCGATGGAGTTTGGGGTTGAGCTGGGAGGGCTGGGGGGCCACCACAGCAACACACACCACAGCCAGCAGCACATCTAAGGGAAGCTGGAAACAGTAGCTCAGCAGAATAAAACCCTGCTGCAATGCAAGGGGATGCTCCAAGCGGTGCTTCCTCCACTGTCAGAACCCAGCACATCCCTCTGGCTGTCCAGGATGGCCAAGACCCCTGCCAGGGGGCTCAGAGATCCTGGCACAGAGCCCAAAACACCTGTGACTTTGATTATGACCCATGGAAAAAATTACCAACCTTATATGAGCATCTGCAAGCCACAAAAGTCTAAGTAGAATAATAATTAGTTTGTCACAGGGTGAAAAATAGATTTTGGGGGTTTTTAGAATGGGGGTTCAGGGGGCAATATGGAGGAATCTGGGCATGTCCAGCCTTTCTCCTTCTTCTTCTTCTTGGCCTCCATCTTCTGCTGGGATGTTGGCACTTTTGGATTGGTTTAGAGTAGAAGCTCACTGTCTAACATAGATGATAGGTATTGGGAAGTTATGGTAAATATTGTACACATAGTTTTTAGTATAAAAAGATAACATTACCCTGAGGGTGTCAGTGTGCCTCAGTCTGACCTACTGAATGGACCTCAGCAGGCCAGGAGAAAAAATTTTATAGATAAGAAACAACAAACAACCTTGAAAACAAGAACTGAAAAGTTCTGACTCCTTCTTTGACCACAGGGCTGGGAAAAGAGACTTTCTAACACATCTTGGGGTCACTGTGACCAGCAAAAGCCCCACGAGTTCATCACCAGACCTCCAATATGGCCCACTCACCTCCCAACACCCTGCCCCACATGCACTGTGCTGCCCAAAAATCACCCTGCTGTGCTGGATTCTCACCCTGGAGCTGGAATATTGATATTTTGAGGTCAGGAGCTGCAAAAAGTGCTGCCTGGAAACTCCAGTGTCAGACTGCTCGCTGCTCCCTGCCCCCTCTCCTTCTATTTTTTCCCCCTGAACAGTCTCCAAACGCCTTTGTAACACCGCAGCATCGTTAGGGCCCTCCTGAAACCGGGGCGGGCCGGGGAGAGAGCGGCTCATTAGCCGGCTGCTTTGAAGTGAGCTCTGTTTGGGGTTCATTTGTATGCCGGCAGAAGGGAAACCTCTGTGTTTCGAGGATGTTTTTCTGGAGGGGCTTCCTGGAAACACAACAAACATGACCCCGAGGAGTGGTGCGGGGCTGAGCTCGGCACAAAGGCAGCGCCCGCCAGCAGCAGCACAGCCAATTCCCCCACAGAGCTCCGAGACTGGCACGGAGAGAGGGGATTTGTGCACAAGCCATCTCTGTCTGAGGGATACAGAATTTCTGGCTGAGCCTCGCATGCTCCTGTCCCACCTGTGCCCAAAGGTCACCTCCTTCCAAGTGCCCAGCGTGGGCAGGGATGGCACTCACGGCATCAGGGACCAGCCCACGCTGGCCTTGGGCACTTCCAGAGGTCACAAATCAGCACAAAGAGGTGCCAGGTTGGGCGCCTGCTCTGTGCCACAGGTCCTGACAAAGCAGAGCCAGGTGACTCCTGAGAGGCCTTCAAGGCAAAGGGATCCTGAGCTTTGGGGTTTTTGGAGGGATCCCAAAAGGCATTCCCGAGGTTCTCTGCCTGCTTGGGATGAAGGAGGGATACCTCCATCCCTGCCCAGCCAGCAGCTGTCCTCAGCTGGGAATTTCCAGGAGAGGAAGAAGCCACCCCTGATGCACAGAGCATGGATGGCTGTAGCACCTCCCTCGCCCTCTGTGCCTCCCTTTCTCCTCCTGCTTCTCCCTGGCTCCGTCTTGCTCTGCCTCTCCTTCTCCCCCCGCCTCTCCCGCGGCGCTGGCGGTGACAGGGAGCAGGGGACAAAGACGGATGGCGGTGACACGGGAGCTCCAGCGTGACCGCCGGCTGATGCATGGGCAGCCCTCGCTGGGTGCTCGTCCCCAGGGCCACAGATGACGGGCTGACCCCCTCTGCCAAGGGGTCAAGGAGGTTTGAAGGGCAGCGTGGCCTCCCTCGGGGAGGAAAGCAGTCCCCTGTGTTTTACCTGGAGCTCCCGGTGGTGGTTTAGAGCGTTGTCGCTGTGCTGAGCTCCTCATTTCTGCCAGCCGAGCAGCAAAGAGCCATCCCCGATCTCCTCCTCCTCCTCCTCGTCCTGCCCTGACAGCCCCGAGGGAGCTCTGGAGCTCCGAGCAGGTCTGTCAGCACCGGGATCCCAAATTCAGAGCACGGCAGAACCCTGAGCTGACGGTGGTGGAGCTCTGCCACCCTCTGCATCCCTGCTGAGGTCCCTCCCTGTCACCTCCACCCAGCTGAGGTGTCCCAGGGCAGCCTGGCAGCAGAGCCAGCCCTGCCAGAGCTGCCAAGCTCCCTCCTGGACCCTGGAGCTGCTGGGCTGGCACAGAGGACCACTGTGGGCTTGTGGGGAAACAATGGGGAAATGATTTCATCCTTGGGATGGATCTCTGGGGTCACCTGCCTTCAACTTCCCCAAGGCAAACCTGAACAAAACCTTCAGCTTCTCCTTCAGCTCAAGTCTGCAGCTGCATTTCCAGGATGAAAGTGAATTCCTCTGGTATTTTGTCACATCCTTTGGGTTGAAGATCCAGTGGGCTCCAGCCTGGGAAATATTGTCACACAAATCCAATGTTCTTCAAACTGCTGTCTCAGGATGGCTGGGAAATTCAGCTCAAAGCCACAGATTCCTGTCACATTTGGCAAAGCAGCTTGCCTAAATAAATGTGTTTTTAACAGAGATACCACGCTGGAGAAGTTGGATCATTTCAACTTGATGTTTTCAACTGAAGTGAAACAAATTCAGATCTTTCATTTCCCTTTGATAGAAGAGTAAAAACACGTTAAAAATAGTATGAGCTGCTTTATTTTTAACCCATCATTTCAGTCAACTCAAATAAAAGAAGAAATAAATTATTTGGGGGGGAATGAAGGTTTTTCCCCCAATAAACCAGCCAAGATGAGCCAGGATCTGGGAATTTGTTGTGCCAGGTCCTGTTGCTCCAAGGCAGCTCAGGGAGAGGTGACAGCCCTGCGTGGGGGGCACTGCCCAGCCATGGCCATGAACCCAAAGCAGTGTGTGCAGCCAGCAGGTTGTCTGAGCTGGCTCTGCCTCCTCCCCAGGCTGTAATCCTGCCAGGAGGAGTGCTTGGAAAAGAGCAAGGAAGGAACAGCCATGCAAGGCCGGACAGATGCGGCCAGTTGGCAGCAGCCGCTAAATTAGCAGCCAATTTCCCGTGCACAACCTGGGGACCTGGGCTTTCAGCTGAGCACATTAAGGCTGGAGCCCCTTTTAATTGCTGTAGATCTTAACATGTGTCCCTCAACTCTGGGGTCCCTGACAGCCAGGACAAAGGCAGCTCTCAGAGTGGGGGAAATGCTCTCACCTGCTTTATTCAGGGTCTTGCTCCACACCTGGCACACTTGGGGTGGGCAGATTTAGGGTTTGGGGTTGATTTCTCTCTTACCCCAGTGTTTCCAACTCCATGGATACCAAAAGTTGAGGAGTTAAGCAAGGCTGGGGGTCAGCAGGGAGGCAGCAAGGCCGGGATGTGCTTGAGGCAGGACACGGAGCTGAGAAAGCTGTGAGACCCTTAGCAGGTCCTGTCAGCCTTATTCACACCTTATCAGATGGGGGAAGCCCAAAGGGCTGTGAGGGAGGTAATTAATCTTGGTCTTGAGCAGAAAGGCTCCTGGAAAGGAAGGGGGAGGTCAAAATGAGGCACGGTTTGAGGAGAGATGGGAACCTGGTGAACGCTTGAATGCTTTTTTTGCCCTTAATGTGAAGTTCACCCCAGATCTGAAGACACCTTTGTACTTCCCCCCCGATTTAATTTGGATTTTTATTTAGGATCATCAGTTTCTCCTCACCATAAAACACATCATCATCACTGTAAAGCACTTTTATGACACCTATATCTGATTATCTGAAAGCACTTAATCAGCATTAACTCATTAAGCTTCCCCAGGCCGTGGTGGGAGGGAGGAAGGGGTTGGTGCTGCCTTCCAGTGAGCATCCCTTGGTCCCCTCCTCCACAGGCATTCCAGAGGGAATTCCCTGCTTTCCCCCACAGATGGAGGCTGAGGTGGGCAGACACAAGGGCTCCTTGGTGGGCCCACTTGCAGCACCTTTCAGGGGAAAAAAGGAAAACCACGACACAGAGATTTTCAGCACCACCAAAGAGGTGCTAGGAGTGCTCCTTGAGATGGGATTGGGGTTTGCCTGCTGGCACTTGTCCTAAAACAACACAGAGGGTCTCAGAATATAACACAGAGAGGCTCTGACTGCAGAGCAGGACAGAGTTGGTTATAAATCCCCCCAACTCAGGTGTTTGTGGCAAAAATGAAAATGTCAGGGGAAATACCCATTTGTTTTGTGCCAGCAAAGAACCAATCTCACCTGGGGAGCTCTGGAACTTGCTGAGCCCTTGCAGTCACTGGATTTGGCCCTGAGGATGAAGGCTTTGAGCCCCCCAGCCTCAGCAGGGTTTTGTGGAGGGGTGGTGGCTGTGGGATGCTGCCAGCCCCCTCCCATGGACACCCTGGAGTCCCTCCAGGAGCATACCAGGACAGGGCCAGCCCCAGCCCCAGCAGCAGCCCTCACTTGTCAGGGATGGCCATTCCCCGGCCTGCACGGCAAATTAGACCCCTGGAAAGGGGTGGTGGGCAGGGTTGCCCATCTGCTCCTGTTTTTGTCCCTCAATTAGGGCTCATTTCCCTGTGCTCACAGTGCTTCATTGCTTTCCGCTTCACGTTCCGCGTGCTTTGCAGGCACCAGCGCACAGCAGCTCTGGCTGTCTCCAGAGGGGTTCTGCCTTTGCATTCTGCCCATCCTTTTTTGTCCCCCACGTTTTCTTCCCAACTGTTTTTGCCCCCAGCTCATTCAGACAGCTCTGCCCTGGGCCAGCTCAAAGAGGAGGCCCTGACCAAGTGTGCCAGGTGCTCCAGGATGCACCAGTAGCACCCACCCACCCTTCATTTCACCCCCTGTGTGCTCTCAGACAGCTCCAGACCACTCTGCAGAGCCTCCTCTACCCCCAGGGCACTGCTTCTGCCCCACATCCATGTCTCCTGGCTGGCAAAGCCACAGCTCTCTGCCATTTGCTCCTGATCCAAACCATTCCTCCCTTCTGGTCTCCAGCAATCCCATCAGGGATTCTCCCTGCACACGTGGAGCAGCTCCTTGCCCATGCCCAGGGAGCCACATGGACCTTCAGGGTGGCTGGGCTGCCCCTGAGATCCCCCCAGGTTCCTTTCAACTCC
>NW_005054330.1:5450149-5452250 GCF_000277835.1 Geospiza fortis
CCAAGGCAGCAGGAGTGAGGGGACAAACTGCTGGGAATGGCACAGGACAGGAAACTCAGAGCCCAGCAAGGTTAGAGGGTCTGTGGTGAGAAGAAGGGATGCAGATCAGCTGTTTCTGAGGCTGCTTCAGCATCATGAGCTTCAGGGGAAAAACATTTGCATGTGGACTCAGGGAGGTGGCTGGGTTTGAATTTTGGCCTAACTGAACGACAGGGTGTGGGCTTGGGACTGGATTACAAGTCCAGCTTTCATGTCCTGGGGAAATCTGCCTGAGTTTAGGGGGGGGGGAATGGAATTAGATGGGAAAAACCCCAGATACTGATGTTGGGATGACTTGGGGTGCCTGGCTGTGCCCCCATGCCACCCAGGGCAGTGGGGTGCCAAGGACCCAGCTCTGCCAGGCTGTTTGTGCTGGGAACTGCCCCTGCGTGGGCTTGGGGACAAATGGGAGGTCTCCCACTCAGCCCCAGCTGGAAAAGCTGCTGAGGGGCAGGAAAATGATCTGGGAGCTTTTCCCTCCTTGGGTCACTGCTGCCAGGGGCCTGAGGGCCATGGAGGGGTTTGGTTACCCCTCCCACAAACCTCATAGAGAGTCAAAGCATCACTTTGTCTCCCCAGATCAAATCATTAGAGATTGTTTGGTTCATATAAAATAAATAAATCAAATCACTAGAGATTGTTTGGTTCATATAAAATAAATTTAAAAGCCTCCTTGGCATGTCTGTGGGTTAAGTCTATGTTAGGTAACAGAAGTTCATGGAGGGATCTCCTCCCTGTTTGAGCTCCTATCCTGACTTTTCCTTTTCCACTCCACCCAGGCATTTTTACCTCCCAAAGATATTATTATTTCATTCCCTTTGCAGCTGCTTGCAGCTCTCGATGGCCAAGCAGTTCTTTGACTGATTAAAAAAAAAAAAAAAAGTTGAGCATCAGTCAGTAAATCAGTGGCAAGAGAAATGCTGAATCGTTAAATCTTACACTGCAACCTATTTTAGCTGGCTTTAGAACACATATCCAGGGCTGTGCATGGAGGCAACAGGCTTTAAAGGCAAAACCAAAATAAAACACTCCAGGGAAAGCAGAGCAATCCCTGGTTTTCATGGTTAAGGCCAAGGCAGCTCCAGTCCCTGCCTGAAGGTAAAAATCCTTTCCCCTGTGAAAAACTGTGGATTTTGAATTTGTCCTGAGTAAAAATTTAGAAATAAAACTATTTTTAATGGGGGTTTTAAGTCAGGGCCAGAAGGGAATAATGCAAATTCAGAGCTGGTTTGTGAGCCCTGGCTGCACCTCTGGGCCAGGCAGGTGTGAGAGTGAGCCAGCACTCAGTGGAACCCTGCTTCACACACACAGGGAGAGCTGACTCCTGTCCCACTGTGGTGTTCAGGCTCTTCCACTTCAGAGCTCAATTCCAACCTGGATGAGGGAATTTCACTCCTGCAGTCACAGCAGTGATTTTGTCAAAGAGTTTTTGCAGTGTTTCAGATGAAGAGAGCTGCAGGCTCTGAGCTCGCACAGGGACCTTCCTCCAGGCAGATCCTCAGGGAGCACCCAGCCAGGTGTCACATCAAACCTGGAATCAGGGACAAACAGGTGAGTGTGAGGGAAATGGGCTCAGGGATGCTCAGACTCTTTAGTTCAGAGCTCAATTCCAGCCTGGATGAGGGGATCCCATTCCTGCAGTCACAGCAGTGACTTCTCTCAAAGAGCTCTTGCAGTTTCAGAGGGAGAGAGCTGCAGGCTCTGAGACCCCATGGGGACCTTCCTCCAGGCAGTTCCACAGCCAGGTGTCACATCAAACCTGGAATCAGAGACAAACAGGTGAGTGTGGGGGAATTGGGCTGCTGGGTGACAGAGAGGATGAAGGGACGGGTGAGATGGCAGGACAGGGACAGGGATGGAGGGAGGGGAGGGCTGGATGTGCAGCAGACCAGAGGCACAGCAGTGCATTATTCCCTCCTTTCCCTCCTTTCTGGAGCAGAGCAGAGGCCGGCCAGCCCCGGGGCCGTGCAGGGAGCCCAGCAGCATCCAGAGCCGTGCGGCAGCAGCGCGGGGAGGCCGGGAGGGGTCCCAGCCCTCCGCGGGGTGCCCGGCCGGCCCGAGC
>NW_005054330.1:5452628-5465642 GCF_000277835.1 Geospiza fortis
AAGGGCTGGGGGTGAGGGGGAGGCAGGAGGCGGTGAGGGAGGGGGGCACAGAGAGATCTGTGATTCCCGAAATCCACATGGAATGGTCGCTCTCCAGGAAAATAAACAGCAGCCCTTGGAGGCCAGGGAAAGGAGGAGAGGGGGGTTTCCAGCTCTTACTCTGCTCTCTCAAACCCCAAAGTGAGTCGGTAGCTGTGGCCCAGGGAGAGCAGCGGCCAAGGGAGATCCCCATTGCTGCCCCTGGCAGTAAGGTGAAGAACAAAGAGACACGGGGAGAAACTCCAGCAGCACCTTCTCCTTCCAGGATGAGCTTTATGGGCTTGTCACAAACAGCACACACAGCTTCCACAGCAAGGCAGAGGGTCAGAGGAGCTGGAAATCCTCCTCTCCCCCGTGCCTGGACAGCAAGGAGGGAGCCAGCAGGTGAAAGCAGCACATCCTTTGCCTCTCCTCTCCTCCAGATTCTCTCCTGCGAAGGGAAATCAAGCCACGCTGTCAGCTTTAGCTGGAATGTGTCGCCTCTCCCACCAGAAAAAAAAAAAAAGAAAAAAAGAAAAAAAGGAAGGAGGTTAATTAGATGTTTGCAATCCAATTTACGTCTTGTTTGTGAAACCAGCATTTCAGCTGTAACCCAGCCCGGGAGCCCCCCGTGCCCTCGCTCTTTTGCTAAATTTATTTCACAGCTTTGCAGGACTGGCTCAGGCGGGTCAGAACTCTTCCATTATCATTTTATCGCTGCCTCTTACTCTGTAATTACAAGCTGCTTCCCTCGCCCCCTCCCTCCTCTCCTTCCCCAGCCCCCTCCCAGCACAAGGTGGGAGATGCTGGTCTTGCTTTAAGCTCCTGATTTGTCTCAGCCACAGAGGCCAGGGCAGCCTGGCCCTGGCTGCAGCAGATAAGGCAGGCAAGGTGCCTGGGAAAGCAGGGGGATGATGCTGCTCTCCAGGCCCCCCTCCCCAAGGATTAAAATATTCAGATGCACCGATGAATAGCAATGAGAGCTGGAGATGAAGGCCTGGAGACTCAGCTTAGGAGAGGCTGGAATCAAGCTGGCAGGGAGGAGATGAGCTGCAGAGTCACGGGAGGCTGGGGCACATCCCCTCCTGTGTCCTGGGCCGACCCTCGGCTGCTCCCAGGGACTGGCTGGGAAGGTACTGCTCGGAATGGGCCAGAATTGTGCCAGGAGAGACACAGAGACATGCAAGCTCTCCTCTGTGCCCTGTGGATGTGTGCAGAGGCTTTGGGAGCCCTGCTGGCCAGCATTCCAGCGGGAATGGAACGGTCCTTGAGGAGCATCCCAGATGCAGAGCCAGGAACCAGCACCTTCCAGCAGCTCCTGTGTGCACACAGGACAGCCAGCCATGGGGACTGGGGTCCCGGGGCTGCCAGGGCCACCAGAGGGCTGTCCCCAGCCAGCTGGGACACACGGAGCAGCAGCAGGGTCCCCACAAGGATGATCCCCCAAACCCTGATGGGGCTTCAGCCTCCACGTGCAGGCAGAGGCTTTGCTCTCCTGGCATTCCCTGCCCAGGCTGTGCTGAGATGTCCCCTGTATGTCCCCTGCCCAGGCTGTGCTGAGATGTCCCCTGTGTGTCCCCTGCCCAGGGTGTGCTGAGATGTCCCTCCTGTGTCACCAGTTCCCTCTCCCCCAGTACCCCTTGGCATCAAAGCCCAGACCCTGCCCAAAGCTCCAGGCTCCAGAATGGGGAAGGGGAAAAGGGGAAGGGGAAGGGGAAGGGAAAGGGGAAAAGGAAGGGGAAAGGGAAAAGGGAAAAGGGAAAAGGGTAAGGGGAAGGGGAAAGGGGAAAGGGGAAAGGGAAAAGGGAAAAGGGGAAGGGGAAGGGGAAGGGGGAGGGGAAGAGGAAAGGGAAAGGGAGGGCCACATCCCCCCCAGGGAAGGCCCAAATTCAGGCTGAAGGGCTTCCCTGGGAAAGCTCAGGGAGAGGAAGGGACAGACAGAGGGATGTCCCCACCCCTGAGGCTCTGTAACCTCTTGGCCATGGGGTGAGACATCACAGCACTCCAAAAGTGAGTTTGGGATGGAGGTGGCACTGTCCCTGTCCCTGCCCCTGCCCTGGGAAAATGAGCCATGCCTTGCTGTGTGCACAGCCCCGGATGCAGCTGACACAGCCAGCAGGGCCCTGCTTTGTTGTAGAATTTGGCTTCCTTTCAGTCACCTGTGACACGAATCAGACAAGAACTCGCAGGCAGCATGAATACACACACACAGGGCCAGCTCAATTGCCCATGAGAAGGTTCATGTAATTAACAGGCAGCCAGCTTTTCTTTCATGTGACAAAGAAAGGATGGGGAGGGCTGGGGGGTGTTTTTCTGTGCCCATCCCCTGAGAGCAAGTTCCAGCAGGACTGTTCACAGGAGCAGGGAGCACAGCCAGGCTGTGGGCAGGACCCTGGGGGCAGGGGGGGATGCACCACAGCCCCCTTTGCCCAGCCCTGATTTCCCTCTGTGCACAAACTGGGTCTTTTCCCATCCTCGGGGGTGTTAAAGCCTTTCCTCTGCTACAGCCACAGCGCAGGGAGAAAAAAAAATTATGATTTTGATAAAATGTTTGATAAAATGGCACAAGGATGGATCTTTCTGCTGTGCCACACTCTGAGCAATCCCCCACCCTGGACTGGAATCCCCCCAGAATCTGTGGGGCCAGCACTGAACTCACATCCATCACCACAAACACCCAAATTCCAAATTCCAAATTCCCAATTCCCAGCCCTGGAGCACACCTGGCCCTGCCTGTGTCGTTCAGCCCTCGGTGTCCAGAGCCACACAAGCAGCAGGAGCACAAAGACACCTCCCTCGAACAAAGATCAAAGCCCTGCTCGGAGCCGAGGAGCTGAGAACATCCAAAGCCATTAACCTGGGTGTTGTTAATCACGCAGCTTTCCCCGGTGGGGACAGCGCTGCCGGGAGTGCCCGGGCTCCAGGTGACACAGGACAGGCTGGGATTGCTCCAGAGCCGTGCGGGAGCTGCACGGAATGAATTCCCTGCGCAGGAGAGATTGGAAAGAATCACCCCGAGGCAGGGAGCGCCTGCAGACCCCCTCACCCTGCCGGGGATAATCCCCTTTGTGGCTGGGCTGGGGCAAGGCAAGGAAATCGCGATTTATCATCTGCTGGAAGCGCCTCCATCCTCGGGAGGAGTTCCAGCCGTGCTGCCGGGCACAGGCAGCGGCGGGAGAGATCCGGGCTAAAATCAGCCCGGGGCAGGGAGATGGAGAGCAAATGGGACACAGGGGACAGATCAGGGGCATGGGGACACAGAGGGGACAGTTCAGAACATCCTGGGCAGGGGACACACAGGGGACAGCTCAGCACACCCTGCACATGTGACACACAGGGGACAGATCAGCACACACTGGGCAGGTGACAGAGAGAGGACAGATCTGTACAGACTGGGCAGGTGACACAGGGGACACAGCTCAGCACAGCCTGGGCAGGGAATGCCAGGAGAGCAAAGCCCCTGCCTGCACGTGGAGGCTGAAGCCCCATCAAGCCCTCACAGCTCCGTGATATTAAAGCTTTCCCCTCATGCATAGAAGCAGGCAGGGGGGCTAATTGCTTCTTATGACACTATAATGGTAGGACTATTTACACTAGATTAAAATCCAATTCATAATGAGGTATAATAACTTTGCAAATGCCAGGATTTGTCAAAGGGTGAGGGAGCAGCACCGAGACAGAGCTGAGCAGCCTCGGACCTGGGGTCCCAGCCCTGCCAGGAAGAGGCTCTTGGCACAGCAAGGGTGTCGCCCTGATTTTTGAAGTTTTTCTCAGCCTTCTGATGTTTACATTCTTATAACAAACTTTCTCACACACTTTCTGTAAATAACTTACTGTTTTACATTCTTTTATGGAAGAAGAGAAACTTGATGGACTGTTGGTTTCTCCAGTGTCATTGGAGAGGTGGCACTGTCGCCCTCCAATCCACTGTCACTTTTGGAAATCTATAAATGTTGGAGTCAGAAATTAAAAAGTCTCTTTTTACCTCGAAAGAGCAGCATGTCCACATTGTGTCATTTCATGTCCTGTAGTGACACGAGGGTGGAGTTTTGTTGGGTTCTCCCTCTTGTGTTGCTTCTTCCATCATGATGGAAAGGAGCCTGGGGATGAGCAGGGCCCTGGATCAGCTTGACAGCCAAAAAGGGAAAGGCACTGCCCAGAGCAAAGGGCTCTGCAGTGCCTGGAGAGGGGAAAGGGCTGTGGACAAGAGGCTGGATCAACCACAGAGCTGCTGGGTTGTGGGAATCCACAAATTCAGAGGGTTTTGGGAAAGCTGCAGAAGGCAGCCTCAGAGACAGCAGAACTGTGGGTAGAGCTAAGCAGTAGCCATGAGATAGGTCAGCAGAAAAATGATGTAAAATGTAGAAAAGCAAAGAAAAATGTGTGTGCGTATCAAAACTGTCAGCTAATAATCACAAAATACTATACAAAAAAAATTAAGTACTTAACAAATTTGATTATAAAATGATAGATATAATATAATATAATATAATATAATATAATATAATATAATATAATATAATATAATATATATTATGTGATATTATATTTTAAATATAATGTAATGTAATGTAATAAAATTAATATATGGTGTAATATAATATAATAATGAATTAGCCTTCTGATAAGATGCAGTCAGCTGCATCGTTTCTCCCCTTCATTGGGGATGTCTTGTTCCGATACCCTGTCCCCAGGGGGTGCTCCTGCAGCCAGGGGGGACGTTTGTCCTGCAGGAAAGCCAGGTTTGGATCCAGCCTGGATCTGCTCCGTGCCTCCCCAGCCCATGTTTACGGATGTGACCTTGGCTGAGCCCAGCAGCACATCACTCCTGACGTGCTCCACGAGGTGTTTATTTATTTATTCCCTGCCAATGACATGGACTGGTGGTGCCCTCTGAATTCCAAGCAGGTCTCAGCTCTGCGTTCCTGGTCTGGGTGGCTCTGCTGGAGAGCAGGCAGGGGAAGGAGCCCAGGAGCTCCATTTGCAGAGGGAACATCCCTGCCCAGACCCTCTGTGCAGTCCCTGGGTGCTCAGGGTGGTGCTGGCCCTGCACGGGGGTTTGAGGGATGGAACTCTGCTGTCCCATGGTCACAGAGGCCCTTGCACAGGGGTTTGAGGGATGGAACTCTGCTGTCCCATGGTCACAGAGGTCTCCTGATGGAGAAAGTGCTCCAAAGGCCTTGCCATCACCAGAGGGGGAACTGCAGAGCACAAGTCCCAGTTAAGTGGAGGTGAAGGGTGCTCAGGTGAGTGTGAGCTCTGCTGTGCTGACAGGAGCCACTGTCCCAGTGCCACCAAGCTCTCTGAGCCTTCCCACACCTCTGCTGCATCCAAAACCAGCCATCTGCTAAAATCCTGGTGGCAAAGCCCCCAGAAAAGCAGTTCTCCAGCACACAGGGCTGTGGGTTTTTCACTCGTCCTGCTGGACATCTGTACCCTCAGCTGGGACTGCTGGTCCCACGCACCAAGGACAAGGAGAGCTGGAAGCAATATTGATTTCCTGAAGGGTGATACCTCCAAATAAACTCTTCCCTGATGGGATCACTGGAAGAGCTGCCCTGTGAGCAGGAACACAGGAGGAGAACTGAGTTATAAAAACAGCAAAAACCTTAACACACTACTTGCTCAGAAGAAAATCAGCTGAGCTTCAAGAACAGCAAAACCAAACTGAATTGTACCAAATTCACATCCAAACTCACATTCAGGGCTCTCCCTGGCTCCATGGAGCACTCTCCCAGTGCCCAACAGGAGCAGGTCCCATTAGCAGGGCACAGCAAGCTCCATTCCAACATCTCCATGAAATGTGAGTGCTTTTGGCTGGGTTGAAGCCTTGTCCCCAGCGAGTCCTGGCAGGACTGGCCAAGGAACCTCTGTCCATGGACTGCCCACAAGAGGCACAAGGGCTGTGCAGGGCTGTGGGGAGAGGGGAGAGCAGGTTTAGGGACAGGTCTGGTCACCTGGAGCAGGCGCCTGGCCAGACCCTGCCTCGTGGTGGGGCCGTCAGGTTTGAGGGAGAACACAAAAAAGCAGAGCTGCTCCTCACAGAATTATAGAGATCTTCCTAAGGGGAGGCAGGAGATGCTAACAAGGCACCCTCCAGCAGAACACAGGGATGTTGGATGTATGAATATGTTCAAGCTGTAAAAGAGGAGATGTCAAGGGGGAATGAGGCCCAGGAACACCTCTGACTGCCTGGCACCTCCAGCACCAATCCAAGAATCTCCTTGGCCACGGTTTGAACCAATTCTCAGCAGCACTGAAAAGAAAACACCATTTTCCCACCACCTCCCCATTCTGGTCTTGTTTGTGAGAGGGAGAGCGAAGCAGAAAGGGATGGAGGGGGTGGCACTGCATCCCAAATGGAAAGAGCCAGTGGCCACTGCCCAAGTCAAATTCCAACTTTATGACATAATGGGCTTTTTCTAACCAGAGCTTGCTATTAACTCCAGCACTGGCTTAAACCCCTTGGCCTCAGGCACAAGCAAAGCAGAGCTCACACACTGTAAATGTTAATACTGCTTTAGCACTGTAATAAGCTAAAAGGTGGATGCAAGATCTGGCACATTAATTCCTTTTTTCATCTTTTTAGCACATTTCAGGGTAATATGAATAATAAATATTTGAGCTCATGAAGGTTAACGGATGGATAACCCTGGAGACTGGGACTCCCCAGGTGGGAAGGCAGCAGTTCCTTTCCACATGGCAGTGTCTCCAGCAGAGAGCCAGGGAATTTGCCTCCTCCTGAGAAGTCAGAGTTTCTTCTTGGCAGGGAAGTGTTTGACATTAAAACTCACTGCCCAGCACATTTGTTCACACTTCAAATGTCTGGGCTGGGCGATGAGTAGAGGTGAATATTTCCAAGCATCACAGGGCAAACCTGTGCAGAGAGGGAAACCTCCTCCATCCCAGCACTCTGCTCCCATTGAACAGGAGCCAGACTGGTCAGCAAAGGGCTCTCAGAGCTTTTCAGGCTTTAATTAGGTTTAATTCCTCCTGCAGCCAGGTGTGGATTCACCTGGCCTGAGGTTTGGTGGCAGAGCAAGGGAGCTGAGCTGCACCTCCAGGGTTCTAAACTCCAGCTGAGGGAATGTCCTGAGGGCTGAGCGCTGCATGGACCTGTCCCAGATGCCACCACCAGCCCCAGGGCTCCTGCCTGGCCTTGTTTTGTAGGTATTGGGTCTAAATCACAAGGTTTTGGTGTCCGTGAGGTGACAGCAAACACCCTGAGGAGAGCAGCTGGGTGAGAAGCTCTGTTAGAGCTGCACAGCACCTCTGGATGACAAGAACATGGAGAACAGGGCTGTGGGAGAAAGTCACACTGCCCTGGTACCCAGTCAGGTGCCACAGGAGTGCCCCAGCTCATCCCAGAGCCATGGGTGAGCTCCCAGGGAAGCAGCCTAGAGCAGAGGAGGGAAACCTTCTAATCCCAAACAAGGCCCATGTCAGGAGGGGACGGATAGGTCTGGTGACCCAGAGAAGGGTTGGAAACCCGTGCTTAGAGAGCAAACACTGGGACATGGGGATCCCCATTGCTCATCTGTCAGCAGAGACCCGGCAGGTGGGAGCACTTGCTGGGAGAGAAGGGCTGAGGATGAACCCGAGTGTGATCCCTTGGGGTGGAGAACGTGGGGCTTTCCCAGACTCCATCTCCTCTTGCAGCTTTGTCCTCCTGACACTCAGGGTACAGACACTGCCTGAGGTGCCGTGGTGCTGGGAGTGCCCCAATATTGCTGCAGAATTCCCATGGGAAGGGAAGGGAAGGGAAGGGAAGGGGGTGTGGGGGCCGCTGGGGTCGGAGATGGTTCATCCCCCCTGAGATCCCTGATCGTGCCATCCCCAGCCGGGCCGCAGGAAGCTGGCACAGGCAGAGATCTCTGGGTCGGTGCTGCTCAGGGGGGACAGCCCGGGCAGCTGCGGGGCTGGCAGGGGACACGGCAGGGACAGGCTGGGGAGCGCTGCCGGACGGCGAGCGGAGCCGGGCGGGTATTGGGGTGACCGCTGCCAATCTCCGCTTCCCTCGGCGGGGAGCAGCCCCTGGGGAGCCCCTGGGCAGGCGGAGAGGCGCTGCCCACCCTCCCCGTGCCCACCCCGGGCCGTGCCCGCTCTCATTTGCGCGCTCGCAGCCGCAGCCGCGCATCCTCTCCCAGCGCGGCGCAGCCGGCCCGGGAGGGAGGGAAGGAGGGAGGGAGGGATGGAGGGATGGAGGGGGAGCTGCCCCCGCTTTTGGGGTGCTGTGCCAGGGCAGCCCTCCCCCTCCTTCCCCCAGCCCCCTGTTCGCCTGTCGCTCTGCTCGCTGCAGCGTGGCCCCGAGCCCCCTCCGCGGCGCTCCTTGGGGGATATCAAGGGCAAGGAAGAGAAGGGTTACCTGGAGGAAAGGGTTGCTAAGCAACCCCTCCCCCCCGACCCCCCCCCAAAGCACCGCAAACCCAAAACTCGTTCCAGGCCTGCAACCAGATTAGCATATTAATGAGGCTGTAATTTCCCCGGAATTGTCTGCACGTCTATGCCCGCTCACAGCACACTGGCCCAGGAGTTTGCTATGCAAATAAACTGGTTTTACAGGCTGTGGCTTAATTAACTCATCAAGTTCATCTTCCTAACAAAAAAGGCAGACTAACTGCGGATTAATGGACCTGTGTTTGCTCTTCTTTCTCTCCCCCTCTCACCCGCTCCCTCCCGGCGGCTCTGCCTCCCTGCAGCTCCTTCCATCCCCGGCCGCTCCAGCCTCGGTGCTGGGGAGATCCTCCAGCCTCACAAGCAGATAAATCCTGGGAAAAGAGATGGGGAGGGGGAAAGGAATCTTAACGCCGCTTCCAGCAGAGTCGGGGAGGTTTCCTCATCGACTTCAAGGGGAATAAGATGGATCAGGCCTCGAGGATGGTAATTACGCCTTCAGTCGAAGCTGGCAGGTGACCACTTATGAGAAGGAGGTGGCACATGGTGACACGGTCTCTTTAAAATGGTTGTCTCTGCGCGGATCAGGGGTCGGGGATTTTGGGGAGGCGGATTAAGGGAGCGTTTCTGGGGGAGCTCCGGCACTGCTGCTCCCTCCCTCGCCGTGCAGGGTCACAGCGGGCAGGAGGGATGCTCTGCTCTCCCTCCTGGGTTAATTAGCGAGGCCCTTCCTGCCTGCGGGCCGTGCTCGGAGGCAAGGCGGCTTTTGAAAACCACCCCCCAAAATAAAAAAGTAAATATAAGGATTTGCAGAGTCACAGAGGGAGAGTTCACGCGGCCAAAAGTCTCAATTCAACAGCAAACCCGCGGGCTGGGGAGCTCCCTTTGAACATCATCATCATCATCATGACTTCAGCTGCCCTTGCCCACCTCTCTGGCACCCTCCTCCTTCCCTGGGAGCTTCCTGTGTCCCCGGATGGGCTCAGATGTCCCCGCACGGCTCCCACCGAGGCGGGGAGCAGGAGGAGCTGCCTGGGAGTGCCCAGCCTGGGGCTGTGTGTGCAGCGGCTCCGGTGCAGATGAAATGTCTGAGCGGATCTGCTCCCTTTTAATTCCGGCTGCATTGTTAGTTAATTGTAGTTTGACCTCCAGGGAGGTTTTCCACGGCTCAGAAGGTGGCCTGGGAGACTGAATTCAGAGCCTGGGGTGGGAATGGTTGCTTTGCCATTCATAGCATGGATTGCGGCAGCCCGAGGAGATGCACAGAGCCCTGAGCAGGGCAGAGCCCCGACCCCGGGAAAGGAGGAGCAGGTAAATATCTGCAGGGAGGGGCTGAGCACGGAGCAGGCTGCTCGTGGAAGTGCCAAGCAAGAGCACAAGAGGAACAAGCAGGGACTGATGCCCAGGAAGTTCCACCTGAACATGGAAGGGCTTTTTCCTGTGACCAAGCGCTGGTTGCCCAGGGAGGCTGTGGAGTGTCCCTCTCTGGGGATATTCCTGAACCATGTGGGCACAATCCTGTGCCCTGTGCTCTGGGGTGACCCTGCTGGAGCAGATGACCTGGCTGTGGTCCCTTCCAGCCTGACCCATCCTGTGACTCTGTGGTGACCCCAGCTCAGGCTCTGGGCTTCCCACCCGTGGTGACCACAGCCCATCCCCATCTCCCTGCAGCCACACTCCCACAGCCCCTCCCTCGCTCTCAGGCCGCTGGAATCTCCCCATGTGTTGGAATGTTGGGGGACACAAGATGGATGATGGATTTTGGGCTTAGTTAACAGAAGAGATTTGATAACAGGATGCTTTGGCAAAAGCAATTGGAACTTTGAAAATTAGGCTTAGACTGTAAGAAGATTCAAATGGGTTTCTTGGAAAAAGAAAATCTCATTAAACTTTGTAAGTAAGAGATGTTGTTACATGTATGAGTTTGTGTATGTGATTTTAACTTAATTATTGAAGTACACATTACTACTCTCCTTAAAATACTATATAAGTGCTTGTGTTTTACAATAAAAGACACCCATGCAATCCCCCACAGCTTTGAGCGGTGGCAAGGGGCCGGTTTCCAGCCACTTGAGCTGCCAGAGATCTGCCAGCTCTGCAACTCCTCCTCAGGAAAGAGCTTCACACCTCCCTGGGAAGTTTCAGAGCATTCAAATGACACTCAGCTGAAGACCATCCCTCTTCCAGCTACAGCTGCTTTAAAATGGATTTAAGTCGAAGCTTTCTTGCTAAATTTGGTTTAGACTGGACAAAGTCCTTGAAAAAAAATCTAACTGTACTCAGAAGCTTCTCAGCATTCACAGGAAAATGGACTGGCTGACCTAAAAGGTCTTTTCCATCTCTAATTTCTGTGGTTGTGTGATTCATCCCTCTTCTTTGAAAGTGTTTCCTACACGAATCGTCTCGTCAGAGGAAAAAAAACATTACTAAATACTCTTTTTCCATTTCCTCTGCTCATTGTCAGAGCCTGGGAGAGGTGAGGGATGTGTCTGCTCCCACATGAACCCAGCAGTGGAACAGAAAAGGCCAACCAGGATTCAGCTGAGCAGCTGAGAAGGAAGCTGCTCATGCCAGGTGGGGTAGGAGGAGTTATGCTGGGGACATCCTTCCTTCCTTCCTTCCCAGGAGCAGAGCTGATCCTCCCTTTGTCAGATCAGAGAAAACACGGAGCTGGAGAGCAGCAGCCACCTCCCCAGCACAGAGGAATGGCCCATCCCAAGTGAGGAGGGGACATCCCTCAGCCTGCTGCTCCCAGGAGGCCAAATCACAGCTCCTCGGGCGTTCCTGGGGCTCAGCACCCTTAACATCCTCCAGGAATTTCTCCCTAAGAGCTTGCCCAGTTTCCTCTCAATCCTGCAGCAGGAGTTCTAGAGATGCTGCTTGCAAGAAGCACAGCTTGTTTTAAGTCTTGCTTCTGCCACCTGCACCTGAGGGCATGAAATGGGGTTTGGTCCCCCACTGTCTGTTTGGGAATTCTGCCAGAGACATCACATAACCTCAGAAAGGAGGCAAAACCTCCTGAGAGCAGCCAGGACATTCCCCAGGGAATGCACAAGGGCAGCTTTCCATCCTGCATGGGGAGGGCACAGGGCAGATCCTTTGTGGCCACCAGGCCCTGCTCAGCCCATCCCAGCCCTGAGGCCTCCCCCAGTCCTGTCCCACCCCAGGGAAGTTGTCCCATGCCTGTATCCCTCCTCTATCTGGATTTCTGACACCCCAGTGCTGGGGTTGTCTCTTCTCCCATGGCTCTCAGAGACTCCCTCCTCATGAGGCACAAACTGAAGATCACCAAATTATTCCTATTTTTCCCTTTGGGTAATGCCTTTCAACCCAACCCAGCGTTCCTTTCCCACATGTTCAGCAGTAGGCACAGGGTGATGCTCCTGGAAAATATCTGCTTCCAGCTGGTTTCTGCTTTAAAATTTGAGTGTGAGTTTGGATGGAGGCTCACACGTGGTGACTTCCAGAAAAGCTGGGGAGCTGCTGTGTTTTGGGGCTGGCACCCCACTTGAAGCCACCAACCTGATGGGAGACAATGGGGGACAGAGCTGCCGTCCCCAAAACGAGGGGCAGAGGGGAAAACAGAAGGGACAAACCCCTGCAGGAAGGCAAACTCAGCATCTGATCCCGGCTCACTCTTCAGCGAGGTTTTGCCAGGGATTTGGGGATCAGAGGTGGTTTGAATGATAATTACCCATCTTCAGCTGTCACCCAGGAGGTGTTTGTGGGAAGAATTGTTGTGACCATAACACAGGACTTTCAGCTCCTTTTATTTCATTGATTTAGTGGATTTTCATTCTCTCTTTTCTTTCATTTTCTGGAAGCACTATAAACCCAAAGTCCTCCAGCATCACCCCTCTCCACAAAATGCAGATTTATTTTTTTCTTAAACAAAGACTAAAGCTGAAGTGCTTACAGTCAGGGAATCACCCAAGATTTGAACACTTGCCAGGTACCATTTCCACCCTTAAGAGGTACCAATCCTTTTTCCAGACAACATTCCAGGACATTGATTTTGTTTTGCTTTTCTCCAACATTGCTGCTACTCCAACAAAAGAGGGAAAATGGGTTTTCTTACACAGAGGAGGCAATGCAAGAGGTGGAAAGCTGGACCTACACAAGCTGAGCTTTGAAATTAAAATCTGCCCTTTTAGGATTAACGGGGAGAGTGATAACACAAGGGAACAAATTTACAGAGGGGGACATCAGCCCTCAGCTGGCAGCCCACAAGTTGTGGGGCAGGATGCAAAAATCACCCCCAGCTCCCAGCCGGTGGGAGGTCAGACTCCAGGCTCGCTGGGGTCCCTTCTGGCCCTAAAATCTATGAATCTATTGATGCTCTGAGGCTTAAAAAGCAGCAGCTGCTCCTAGGCAGCACCTAGTTCTCATAAGCATTTGGAATAATGGATCCATATTGTGCCAATGCATACTAATGTTAATAATATACATTTGCAGCGCACAATGTGATGGCTTTGGAGACACCCAGGTGTCAGATGGAATCAGTGTCACTGCCACACCGTACCAGGACTCTGCTGCAGGTCCCTCTTGGCTTCTCCAGAGGGAAGCTTTTGCTTCTTGGAAATTATTGTGTTTGTCCCTTGT
>NW_005054330.1:5465652-5465884 GCF_000277835.1 Geospiza fortis
AAAAAAAAATAATTATAAGGCAATTGTAGCAGGATTGGTGCCTGAGGTTTGCAGGCAGCCAAAGGCTTGCAGAGGGTTTGGGATGGGGATGGGAGGGGGAACAAAGAGAGGAGCTGGAGGAGCTGTGCCCAAGGAGCTCAGATGTGCAGCCTCTCCCTGGTGATCTCCTCTCATGCACCAACACAGAGAAACCCAGAGCCAGGGCTGGGGCTGCTCCCAGCTCTGTCCTGCT
>NW_005054330.1:5465901-5468233 GCF_000277835.1 Geospiza fortis
TTGGACAAAGAATGTGTGAGCCAAAGGCCTGAGCCTGCCTCTGCCAGGTTTAACCCCCCTCAGCTTTCAAGGCAAGGGGAAAATGGCCTCTTTGGTTCTGCTTTGGGGTCCTGGGGGCTCAGGAGGAGCAGGCTCCCCCCTCCAGCCCCACTCCCTGCACACCACAAACCGTGAGTGGAGAGGAGCACTCTGGGGTGTCAGGGGAAGCTTTGGGCTCTTTGTGGGGGTTTAGAGCCTGTGTGAGACCCTTCACATCCACATATATACACACAGACCCCTCATCTGCTCATAATTAGCATCAGCCTGGCCTAAAATCCCTGCCAAACTCCCCTGTTGTGCTGATTTGAGCCCTCATGGGAAGCTGCCCGTTTCTTTATGGGAATTCAGGACAGCAGCACAGCACCCAGCAAGTCCTCAACTCTTTGAATGCTCATTATTCAAATTGTCCAGTCCTTCCCAGGGCTTGGGACAAGGGGATTTTGTCATGCCCCAGGCACTGCAAGGGTTAAGGCTGCCCCTGCCTTGGGACTCACCCAGGCTGGGCTGATCCTTGGCCATCCCTATCTCCCTTTGTGAGGAGTGACTTCCAATGGAAAAACTAAACCTGTGTTCTTCTCCTGATGGTTTTTTTTTCCTCTTGCTATTAAAAAAACCCCAACAATTTAATTTAAAAAAAAATTAAAACCTATCAGAAGTATTAAAAGGAAAAAAAAATGGAATAAACCAACAGCTTCCCAAATCCCAGAGACTCTGATCCCCTTTAAACCCTGCACAGCCCCACAGAGTACCCTGCTTCTGGATCCTCTGTCTTCCACACACCCTGGGAAGCCCAGGATACCCAGAAATCATCGGGATAGCCCTCAACCAGAGCGGGTGGAGCCCTTTTCGTGTTCCTGATGGTGATTAAGGGAGGCAGGGGTGCATTTCCAGCGAGGACTTGTCAGGAGATGGGAGCGGGGCTGGAGGAGAGGGGAGTGCAGGAGGGGGAAAGCAGCGTGGCCCTGTGCCCAGGTGGCAGTGACAGTCCGTGTCCCCGTGCCCAGGTGACAGTGACAGCCCCAGCACAACTGCACATTAGGCAGCTGATGAGGTTAGAGAGGCCCGGTGCAGCTTTCCCGTTCCCTGAGGCCATGGAGGAATTATCCCATCCCTGCCCTACACCAGGCATCACCCGGGCTGTGAAACCGCTGCTGGAGCCACCCGGGCCGCACTCTGAGCCCCATCCCCGGCTCCAGGACACCCCCAGACAGGGCTCTGTCCCCTGACCTGCCCGGAGAGACACAAACCTCATCCCCGATATAAAACACGGGGCAGGGGGATGGCTCAGCCCCCCGGAGCTGGGTACGTCACAGAAGGCAGGGCCACGGCCATGGGTGATGGGGGGGGACGTGCGTGTGCAAGGCTTGGTTTGGGGTGTGACAGGGGTGTGGGCAGCGAGGATTTGGGCTGTGAGTGTGAGCAGGGGCTGTGCACACGCGTGGAGGAATGCGGGGATGCGCGGGGCGGGGGGAAGGGAGGTGCGGGAGAGGATGAGGAAGACAAAGAGCTCTGCGGGCGGCCAGGGGGACACCCCCAGCCCCAGCCGTGAGCTCCCCCCCTGCGCTGGCACCCGGCTTTTTGGGGTCGTTTTTAATCGTTTTTAAAGTGAAAAATTAAAAAAAAACCGCACTGAGATCCCGCCTGTCCCAACGGATCTTGGGGTCCTGGGCAGCGCAGCCCCCTCCCCTCGGGATGAAGGAGTGGGGCCCGGTGGGTGTCTGATAATTCTATGGCGGTGTTCCCCAAAATTCCAGTCTTTCTGTGGGGGAAGGGAAACGGGAATTGAGAGAAAAGCAGAGAGGGGCCGAGAGATCGGAAGGGAATGTGTGTGAAATGAGAGGGGGAAACGAAAAATAAAGCAGCAGAGGGTGTGGGGAGAGAGAAAGGAGGAGAGAGAAAGGGAGGAAGAATCGAGAGAGGAAAAGAGAAAGAATTGAGGGAGGAAAAACAAAAGGTGAGAAATTAAAAAGGAAGAAAATTAGGGAAAAGGAGAGAAACAGAAAAAAAAATGAGGAAAAACGCAGGAAAATTATGAGAGAAATCATGGGAAAAGGAGAAAAATAACAACAACAACAAAAAAAAGAAATAAAAGAGGAAAACAGGGGAAAACATAGAAATACTGAAAACCAGGAAAAAAGGAAAAATAAAGAAAAATGGGAGAAAACAAAAAGGAAAAAAAGGAAAATCAACCAAGGGAGAAAAAAAAGAAAAGCGAAGACGGGAATATCGAGGTGGAGAGGACGAAGGCGATGGAGAACGGGGCAGGGTGGCGGGGCAGCCGTGCCCGGTGCCC
>NW_005054330.1:5470402-5470777 GCF_000277835.1 Geospiza fortis
TTTGTACCGTGGGTTATATTTACACCCAAAACAAAATAATTACACTTTTGTTGGCGAGAGAAAGCTGGTGATTAGACTGTGGCTCTTTGCAGCAAACCCTTTCTCAGTGGTACACCAGGACAATTTTTCACGGCTGGGTGAAATCAGACGCGGGAGGTAATGAATCCTGTGAGCTATTTAAATTTACAATTTGTAACGCAGTCACTCAGAAACGCCTATGGCCCGGCGAGGAGATGCTTGCTGGGTTTGTTTAATGTTAAAACCTGCCCCGTCCCCCCTCTTACCAGGGGAAAGGAGGGGAGCGCGGGGGGAGCGCCCCCGCGGAGGAGCGCGGAGCGCCGCGGAGCCGCCGCCTCCCACCGCGCCCGGGCTCGG
>NW_005054330.1:5471251-5471796 GCF_000277835.1 Geospiza fortis
GTGCCCGCCGTGATCGCCGCCTACAACCCCAAAAATAGTTGGGAATATCTACGGAGTCGGCGGCGGAGCATCCGAACAGATAGATAATTAATTACAAAACACAGGGGGAATATGCAAACCGCGTATTACAAATTCTACAGGGCTTAACTGATTGGAAACAGATTATTATCTTGTTTGTCTTTTGTCTGTTTCACTTATCCCTCTGCCGTCTGTTGTGTTGTAAGTTGATACACTTTATTCTTGAAAGGGGATTTTTTTTTCCTTTAATAATATAGTAAATTCCATCAACATCTTGTATAAGCGACGCTGCTTCTCCACGCATTACCCTGTTAAAACACAAAAGGTTTATTAGTTACATATAGGCGGTCTTATGGGCCCTGAATTACCATCTGTTACCGTGGGGGAATGTGGCTGGGGGGAGTTTCTTGGGGCTCGGGGTGGCTTTTCCCCTCCTCCCTTTCCACTTGGATTTATTTATTCCTCGACTTTCAAACGAAAAAGGAACCGGGGGCGGCCGCGGGGAGCAGGGGATGGGGTGGGGGTGC
>NW_005054330.1:5472170-5473494 GCF_000277835.1 Geospiza fortis
CGCACATCCCACACATCCCGAACATCCCGCACATCCCGAACATCCCACACATCCTGCATATCTCGCACATCCCACACATCTCGCACATCCCGAACATCCCGCACATCCCGCACATCCCGTACATCCCGTACATCCCGAACATCCCCGCACATCCCACATCCCGATCATCCCACACATCCCGCACATCCCCTACATCCCGCACATCCCCTACATCCCGCACGTCCCGCACATCCCCTACATCCCGCACATCCCCTACATCCCGCACATCCCGCACATCTCGCACATCTCGCACATCCCGTACATCCCCGCACATCCCAAATTCCCCAGGAGCGCCCAGGAAATGCCGCAAACTTGGGCAGAGCCCGCGGGAGCGCGGCCGCGATCGGCCCTGGGTCCGGTCCCTCCTCCTCCTCCTTCTCCTTCCCGTGCCTTCGATTTTGCCCGTTTCTCCTCTTTGAAACTCGCTGCAGTTTTCATTTCCTTTCTTCTCTCTTCCGTGGCTTTCCCCCCTTCTTTCTTTGTTTTCTTTTCTTCCTCCTCCTCTTCCTTGCTCCCTTTCTCTGGGGCTTTTCCTTTGCCCTTCCCTTTTGGTTTCCATTCTTTTCTATTCTAGCCGTTCTTTCTGTATTTTTATTTCTTTCCTCCGTTTATTTTTCCTTTTCCCTTCTTTTTCCTTCATTTCCCCCATCTTCTTCCTTGCCTTCTTTATTTCTGTGTAATTTTTTTTCGTTCATTTATTTCTTCTTTCTTTGCTTCTTTGCTTTTCTCTCTTTTTTTATTCGTTTTTCTGTGGTTTTCCTCCGTCTCTTCTTAGTTCCTTCCTTTTTCGTTTCCGTTAATTTGTTTTTCCTCATTCTCTCTCTCTTTTTTTATTTTTCCTTTCTCTATCTCTTTTTTCCTGCACACATTTTCCTGCACACATTTTTCCTCCTGCTCTTTTTCTCTTTTTTATTCCCCTTTTCCTTCTCTTTTATTTTTCCTCCTTGAATCTCTTCTCTCTGTTTATTTTCTCATTTCGATTCTCCCTCTTTCCACAAACATCCCTACACACAAAACCTGCTCCACTTCCCGCCGATGGAGGATTTGTTAGGATTTTGACGTGGGGATTTTCTGGGGGTTTTTGTTGTTGTTGTGTGGGTTTTGGGGGGGGTTTATTTTGCCACTACCAGGAGCATTTCCCAGCACCAGGAGGCTCCACAGCCACGGGTTATTTCGGGCCGGAGCGAGGGAAAATAATTTTTTTTTAAAGTATATATTTTTAATATAAAAATACAGGGATTTCGCCTAGAGGAAACGGCAGAGAATGGGAAGGAATGTTCAGCCT
>NW_005054330.1:5474478-5475270 GCF_000277835.1 Geospiza fortis
GGGGGGGGCATCGTTTTTTCCCTGCCGTCGTCGAGGCTCCGGAGAGAAGAGGGGGAAGAACTTGACAGCCGCCCCGCTGCCCTCCCCTGAATTTTTTGTTGTTCCTTCTTCTATATTTTGTTAGTTTTTATTTTATTTCGTTCGGGTTTTATTTTCTTCGGAGTTTTTTATTTTGTATTTTATTTTTATTCTCCTTTATTTTATTCCGTTTTAATTTATTTGATTTCTTTTCATTTAATTTCATTTGATTTGAATTTTTTTCCGGTCTTTTTTTTTTCCTATTTTATTTTATTTTTCCATTATTTCCCCCCGCTTTTTTGTTTGTTTGTTTGTTTGTTTGGGGGGATTTTTTTGTTTGGTTTTTTGGGGTTTTTTTTCCTTTTTTTGCCGCCGCCGTGTGCCGGCGCGGGGCTGGCTTCTCCTTTTGAGCGTCTCCATCCCCCGGCGGAGGTTATGATGGTGCATTGTGCGGGCTGCGAGAGGCCGATTTTGGACCGCTTCCTACTGAACGTCTTGGACAGGGCATGGCACATCAAATGCGTCCAGTGCTGCGAGTGCAAGTGCAACCTCACCGAGAAATGCTTCTCCAGGGAAGGGAAACTCTACTGCAAAAATGACTTTTTCAGGTGAGTCCTCACCCCCACCCCAGCGGGGAGCGGAGGGAGAGGAGCTCCTCATCGCACCCGGCCTCCCTGGGGTGTCCCCCCGAGTTCTGGGGAGCTCAGGGGGGTCCCCTCCGGTCCCTCCCGGCTCCGTGGGGAGCAGCGCCCGGCCCGGGGGAGCCCCGGGGGG
>NW_005054330.1:5477900-5478327 GCF_000277835.1 Geospiza fortis
CGGGGCGGGGGCGGTGCCCGGAGCCGCGCGTGGTGTTGGGGGGCGATGCTTTAGGGGAACCGCGGGGGCAGAGGCCGCCTGCACCCCTTGCTGCTCTCCAGCACCCCCCAACCCCTCTCCGGGAAAGCAGGCGGGCCGGGGGGGACAGAGGAGAGGGGGGTCAATGTCTCCCCGAAGTCATCCACCCCCCCCTTTCCTCTCTGGGTCTCCTTTACAGTGTCCTCATGTACAGACAGGAGTTTGTCCCCGGATCTCCAGGACCCCATGCAGGACGACACCAAGGAAACGGACAACTCCACCTCCTCGGACAAGGAGACCACCAACAACGAGAACGAGGAGCAGAACTCGGGCACCAAGCGGAGGGGGCCCCGCACCACCATTAAAGCCAAGCAGCTGGAGACCCTCAAAGCCGCCTTCGCCGCCACCC
>NW_005054330.1:5478535-5479394 GCF_000277835.1 Geospiza fortis
CGGGGGGAGCACAGGGGGTCCCGGGGGGAGCCGGACGGTTCCAGAGTGAGAACGGGCCAACCCCATTGTGAAAGTGGGAACGGGCCAACCCCATTTGTCCCTTCCAGCGCCGCCTCAGGCTCAGCCCTGCAGCCCCCTCAGTCTCTCGTGGGTGAGCGGGGATACCCCAGCCGTGGGAAGGGATGAAACACGAGGTGTTTCATTCCCAAAACGCGAGGTTTTGCGCGGGGCCGAGCAGGATCCCCGGCGTGCCGGGAGATGGATGCTCCAGCCTCGCATCCATCGCGCTCTGCAGGCAGCCGGCATTTCCTCACCGCGCTGCCCCCGTGAAGAAAATCCCTGCGGAAATGTAGGGATTAATGGGCTTTAATAGAGGCATTAATAGGGGAGGACTCTCCGGCTTTGCCGGTAGCGGAGCTGTGATTCCCGGCTCCTGGCAGAGGGGAGCACGAGTCCCGCAGGAGAGCGCTGTGCTCGTCCCCCTGCGCTGCCCCATCCCCGGGGGAGTCAGACAATAATCCGGGCTCCCCACCAGGCTGCTGAGGCGTGCGGTTCCGCAGAAGCGATGCCCGCGGAGAGGCGGCCACATCTCCCCTTTCCCTTTTATTCTCACCGCGGCTGTTCTGAATCCCCGCCTGCTGCCGCAGGTGCTCCCCGCTTTCTGCCTGCTCCTGCCACGATCCAGATCCCCTTTTTTCCTTCCCACGTTTCCTCCCTTTTTTCCCCTATCCGTAGGGGAAATTTCCCCCGCCTGCATTTTCCAGCTGCAGGGGCAGAGAGGTTGAGGGTGTGCAGCCGGGGGAAGGAGGAGCAGGATTTTAAATAACCTGGTCATTTGTGGGGTGCGGTGTCCCCATGT
>NW_005054330.1:5479933-5480800 GCF_000277835.1 Geospiza fortis
CAGAGCCGCCCCAAAAGCTGCGCTTTCAAAGCCTCCCATCTGACCAGCGGCTTTTCCAGGCGCCCTTGTTGCCCTGCAGTTAGTTTCTAGACGCTTTCCAAGCTGCTTAAACACATCTATGAATGCCGCATTATATATATATTTTAATGTATTTTTTCCTATTATATATATTTTTAATGTATTTTTCCTATTATATGTAATTTCCCCAATGTACATATATATTTTCCCATTATATACATTTTCCCGTTTCATATTAATTTTTCCCATTCTTTTTATATCTGTATTTTTCCCATTCCCTTTTTATATACATGTATATAAATAAATGCACGGGTTTGGGGGTTTTTTTTCCCCATTCATTAAGCACTAAACTGAGCCCATTTTCCCAGCCCAGATTCGCTGCCCTCCCTCACTCCAGGCTGGGCAAAGAGAGGATAATGGGCAGTTCATTCCCCTAAGGTTGGATTTAAATCCCACCCGCCCTTGGGGTCCCCGTTTGGGAGCCAGCAGAGCGTTTCGGAGGGGGCAGCGCGGGGCTGGTTGGGGGCGCAGCGGGATTTCGGGAGACCAAATCCATCCATTTTCCCTCCTCCCCACAGATTACCAAGGTGACTACTACGGGCCGGGAGGCAACTATGACTTTTTCCCCCACGGGCCGCCCTCCCAAGCCCAGTCCCCGGCCGACTCCAGCTACCTTCAGAACTCAGGACCCGGCTCCACACCCCTGGGACCCTTGGAGCCCCCCCTAAGCGGACACCACTCCTCAGAAAACCAAAGGTACACGGATATGATCTCGCCCCCCGACACCCCCAGCCCCGAGCCGGGCATGACGGGCTCGCTGCACCCCATTCCGGGCGAGGTCTTCAGCGG
>NW_005054330.1:5481125-5481614 GCF_000277835.1 Geospiza fortis
TGGTCCCGTTTCACCCCCGAGGGGAAGGTGGGTTTGGAGCCGGATTGTGGCGGTGGGGAGGAGGGGGCTGAGCGGGGCCAGGCCCCAGTGACTGGCTGAGATTGGGCTCCCACGTGGTGGAACAGACGCCAGAAAGAGGCAGAAACAGGAAAAAAAAAAACCACCACCACAACAACAAAATAAAACCCCAAACAAACAATAAACCCCCGAACTAAACCAACCCAACGACAGCAGCAGAAATTTCACCCGAGCCTCGACGCCGAGTCCCACCCCAACGATTCCCAGAGGCTCCACCAATTTAAGGATGTATTATAGTTTTTGCTTCTAGTTTCTTTATTTTGTATAAAGGAGAAACAAATAAAGTATGTTTTTGTGTTTACTGATTATTTATTGTACTTTAGTCATCGGAGGCTCCGAATTTTTTCTATTTTGAAAGCAGGGAGGGGATGGCACCGGGGGGGGGGGGGGAGAGCATAGAGAGAGGGGGGG
>NW_005054330.1:5481706-5482280 GCF_000277835.1 Geospiza fortis
AGCAGGGAGGGATGGCACCGGGGAGGGGGGGTGAGAGCATAGAGAGAGGGGGGGAATAAAAGGAAGGAGAATGGAAAAGGAAAGAAAAAAAAAAGTTGTTTTCTGAAAGCGTCGTGGGTTTCCAGTCCCCGCTGCCTCTTGCGGAGGCTGTTAGTGTGAATGGCTCTTGTTGTTCAATGTGAATAAAAAACCTTTTAGTTACCTACTGTTCGGTCACCTGGTCCCTTTCATTTTACTTTATTTGAATTTGTTTTAACACAAGCCCGTGAGGAACGCTGGCCGGGCTCCCGCACCGTCCCCAGCCCAGCTCCCACCGCTGCCCCGGGTGAGCGATGTGCACCTGCACAAGGTGATGCTGCTGCACCCCCGGACCCCAGAGCTCCCCCGTTCCCCCAGTCCCACAGCTCCCTGGCACCCGGAAGGGGCACATTACCCAGCTCAGACAGCACAATTTCCTTCTCCTGGGGGGCACCCAAGAGCAGCCCCTGCAGCCCCGCTGGCACAGCAGCCCCAAGGGGGATCACCCCAAGCGGGGGGTCAGCCGTGCCAGCAGCAGCATTCGCCCCCTTTTCCC
>NW_005054330.1:5482387-5484787 GCF_000277835.1 Geospiza fortis
CACACCCCCCCCTGCTCCTTGTCTTGCAGTAAAACGATATAAACAGAATAAATTACCTTCCCTTGCTGGCTTACCAGAGTCCCTCTCTCCTGACCTGAATTTTAAGTCCTGGCTCGGTTGTAGCAGGGAGCAGCGATGATTTATGGAAAGCCAGCCACAGCTCTGCATATTTTCTCTGTTCAGCCAAGTGCTGGAATTTATCCTTCCTTTGCCATTACTGGCATTAATAACAGGGTGGCCAAGGAGCCACACTGAGCCCTCAGCCAGGAGCTGGGGCCAGCACAAGCACTGGGGCTCCCTCCCCCCCCAGTCCCAGGAAAAACAACTTCTCCCCTTTTCCCAAACGGGGAAACTGAGGCAGGAGCACAGCTGGCTGCTCCAGCACTTCAGGTTGTCAGTGTTAGCAGGCAATGGGGAATTTTCATAAGGGCAGGGTGGTGTGCTGGTAAATAACCCACTCACAGCATCATCTGGAGGAGTATAAAATGATCAATCAGTGGGTGAACACCGGATACTATTATTACTATTATTATTTTTTATTAATATTAATTCAAAATTCAAGGCACAGAGCTGAGGGCTGTTTTTAGGCTGCTGGGACACCCCATCTGTGGGACCTGGGCAGAAGAGGCTGCAGGAGTGGTGGGGGATGATGCTCCAAGCTGCCACTGCCCAGGAGGATGGGACTCAGCAGGAGCAGCCATCAGAGCAGGGAAGATCCCAAGGAACAATCCCCTGGCCCAGAGCAGCTCTGCAGCTCCGAGCTGGGTGCAGGAGCCCAGCCGGGCTCCCCACCACCCCAGAGGTGCCAGGAAGGCAGCAGCACCCAGGATTCCTGCCTGTCTCCAGCTGCAGAGTGACCACAGGTCACCCTCGGGGGTGTCCCCCCCGCCCTGCACCCCACATCCCTGCCAGGCACATCCAAAGCCCCCAGCTGGCACCCAAAGGCCAGGTGAAGGCGAGGAGGGGGAAAGCTCCCTGCTGGGTCACCCCAAGCCCCCCAGTCTGCCCGTGCCACCCCCAGAAATGACCCCTCTGGGCTGAGGAATCACCACGGGCAGCTCCTGGCTGCCCTGACCCCACCCCGAGCAGAATAACGGGAATAATTTCCCTTTTAAAGCTATTCCGTTCTGTTTTGTTTTTCTTTTCTTGACCTTCTTGCCTTTTTTCTTTTTTTTCCGGGAAGGGGGAAGGTCTGCAGAAGGTGGAAAGTAATCAGGTTTTGGACCCGGGATAAAAAATAGCCCGAGTATGTTGGGCTGACTCCTTATAATTAATAGTGCGCCTCGTAATAGGATTCTCCAGCCTTCGGTGCTCCCTGGAAACACCTTTTTACATAAGATATTGCTCACGATGGAGCGGCAGAGCTGTGATTTATGAGGGTTTGGCCTCCACGAAGCACCTGGGAAGGTGGCGCGGCCGGTGGGAGGTACAGGGCAAGGGGCTGAGGGCAGGGAGGGGCTTCTGGGGTTGGCAGCCGGGTCAGGATTTGTGGGGAGATGTGGGGGAGCTGCTCCTGGGGCTGGCACCCTTCTGCTCCAAAGCGGAGGAGGATGAGACGGGTTTGGGGGCAGCAAAATGCTTCTCTCCCTGCCCAACGAACAGGGCACAGGCTCAGCAGGGGAACCGCGGGCTGGGGAGCGCCAGCAGGAGCAAAATCACCCGGAATGGGAGGAAGGAGAGGGGAGAAAGGCCGGGAGGACACAAAAAGAACCCCAGGAGGCGCCACAGCAAAGGGCTAAAGGCAAACAGCGCTACAGAGAGAGCCTGGGGGAAAGGGAGAACGGGAAAAAAGAGTGGGATGGGGGGAAAAGGGGATCTTAGGGGGTCTAGGATGGGGTATATCCCCTCCACATGTCAGAGCACCTCGGAGCCCGCAGGTGTTAAACCCGGGCGGGGATTCCCGCGGATAAATCACCGTAACAAGAGCGTTGTTCTCGTCTGGCCACAGCCAACGTGGCAGGAACGGGAGAGGATTGTAATAATTAATAATCATTACAATAATAATGCATAAAGACAGTAGCAAAGTAATTAGTCAGAGAGGGAGCGTTTGCTAATTGAGGTGGGGAGCTGCAGCCCGAGCAGCCTGGGGCGGAGCACGGGGAGGGAGGAGAGGGGGGCACAGGAGAATACCTGGCACGTCCCAGGGGAAAAATGGGATGTGTGAGGGTCCCAGCCCCCCTCAGCACAGGCACCACCCTGTGCCTGCAGTGCGACCCCCGTGCCTCAGTTTCCCCCTCCCTGCATGAGCGCTGCGTGCTGCAAAAAGCTGCATGAGGAGCCCCGCGTTCCCAGGCTTTATTTCGGTTTTTGGGGGATGGAAAGCGAGCAGAGCTCTGCCACACGCCGTGCCCGGCGTCACCGCAGCCCCAGCTGGCTCTGGAGGGCCCGCAGCTGGGCCGT
>NW_005054330.1:5485637-5486271 GCF_000277835.1 Geospiza fortis
CCGCCACCACGATGGCCCCTGGTTTGTCCTCCAGAGAGTCCTTCAGCTCCCGCACCAGGCTGGCGTGGCCCTCCCTGCAGGGGGAGGGACGGGAGGATGCGGCCCGGGGGCTCCCCTGGGATGGGGACCGGGGACAGGAGCTGAGGATGCAGCCCGGGGGCTCCCCTGGGTCCCGGGGAAGGGGACAGGGGCAGGGGCTGAGCCCTGGCAGCACTCACCACACCAAGGGGTGATCGAAGGGGGGGATGATGACCCAGCCCTCTGTCTTAGCCAGCTCCTGGGCTCTGCTGTTGGCTTCATCCCACACCTGGTGGGGGCAAGGGGAGGCTCAGCTGGGCTCCACAGAGCCCTCAGAACCCCGGGATGGGTCCCTGTGGGACACCAGAGTGAGTGAGGGCTCCCAGGGTGACCCTGCTGTGATGCAGGGGAGGGACATTTCGGGATGGGGTTTGCCAAGCACCACTGAGCAGCTGAGGTCAGGCTCAGCCTTCTCTGGACCCCCCCAGACCCCAGTTTTGGGGGTACCTTGCCGTAGACCTCGACCGTGGCCCCCAGCTCCTGCAGTTGGCGCACGGGGGTGGGGCCGCTGCTGCTGGGCACCACCACGGTGATGGGCAGGGCCAGCTCCCGGGCC
>NW_005054330.1:5486322-5487722 GCF_000277835.1 Geospiza fortis
GGCTCGCCCCCCCCCGCACATCCCCAGATCGCTCAGGAGCATCCCCCAGCTCGGGGTGGGGTTACCTGAGGAGCAGACGAAGCGGCGGCAGCCCTTCCTGGCAGCCTGAAAGGAGGAGAGAAAGAGGGGAGGGGACGGCTGTGGCCCCGCACTGTGCCCCCCGTGAGGGCAGGAGCAGCCCCCGCACACACCGTGCCCGCACTCACATCCTGGCACAGGTGCCCGATGCCCCGGATCTTGAAGGATCCCGAGGGCTGGACGTTCTCCATCTTCATGAAGACCTTGGTGCCCGCGGCCTTGGAGAGGGACAGGCTCTCCAGGACGGGTGTGACGATGTGGAAGGGCTTCTGGGGCTTCTGGCCCCCGGCTGGCCGGGCTGCCATGGCCTGACGAGGGATGCTCTGCCCGGGAGAGGCGGTGGAGTCACCAGCCGCTCCCCAGGGTCCCCCCGCAGCCCCGACGAGGACTGGGCTGTCCCCAGTGTCCCCTCCCATCTCTAGGATGCAGCAGCTCTCCCTGCAAGATCCCAGCACAGGCTGTGCCACCTCCTCCTGCATCCTCGCAGTGTCCCCAGCCCCGGTGTCCCCAGGTGCCCGTGCACAGCCTGGCCTGTCCCCAGGGCTGGCATTACCTGCTGTCCCCTGGGAGTTCCCCAGGGCTGGGATTACCGGCTGTCCCCTGGGATGTCCCCGGGGCTGAGATTACCTGCTGTCCCGTGGGATGTCCCTGCTTGTCCTCACCCACCGCCGAGCCTGCCACACAGAGGGACAGGTGACATCCGAGGGGCCGTGCCGGTGTCCCCAGGCCGCCGTGCTCAGTCAGGCAGGCGGGCAAGGGGCAGGGCTCGGACATTGCCCCGGCTGCTCGCTGTTTGCTCCGCCCTGGGCGCGTTTTACAGGCGGTGACCCGCGGGGACAAACACGAGTGGCCCTGCCAGCTCTCACATGCCCTGAGACGGGATGTGGGCTCCCAGGAGACGGGGGAAGAGGAAAGGCAGCTCAGGCAGCGAGCAGGGACAGAGCTCTGGTTACCCTGTGGTATTATCTGGTCCAGATAAAAACATGCACCAGCAGATTTTAGGATTTTTGCCCTGATGCAGCCAGGGCAGCCTGCACACCCCAGACCCCCCAGCCAAAACACCTCTCATTGCCTCCAAACAGCCATGTCACCCCTCTGCTCCCCCTGCCAAGCCCCCAGCCCATGGCAGCCCTTCAATCCTCTCCCAGGTTCCCCCCTCCAGCTGGGGCAGACCCCCGGGATGAGCCCCCCTGCTCCAGCTGGCCATGCCGGGCACGGCAGGGACAAGGATCCCTTAGGGAGGGGCTGTCCCAAGTGACCAGGCAGGGGCTGGCCCAGACCCAAGGTCCAGCAGCCCCCAGGCAAAGCAGGCAGAGCCCCCT
>NW_005054330.1:5487812-5492138 GCF_000277835.1 Geospiza fortis
GCAGGGAGGAGGAGGAGGAGGAGGAGGAGGAGGGTGGGATCTGGAGGAAGGGCCAGCCCTGGCCCGCAGCCCCGCAGCCGCAGGAGGCTCCTCTGTTGCTCTTGGCAAGCTGGAGCAGCCTGGAAGCAGAGGGCACAAGGAGTCCCGAGGGGGGGACGCTGCACTGGGACCAACACGGGCCAAACAGGGAGCACTGGGAACCCCACGGTGTGCCAGCTCTGCCCGGTGCCAGGCACACAGCAGTGAAACCACAATATGGGATTTCAGCGCCCTGACCCAAACCGGGCTGCAAACCCGCCCAGAGCAGCGGTGCTGGCAGGCAGCGAGCAGGGACAGAGCTCTGGGCTGCCCTGCTCCTCATGGGGCTGATCTTTGGGGCCAACAAAACATCCCTGGGCTCCTGAGAGCAGCACAGAGCACTGCACTGCCCCTCTGCAGGGCCACGCTGCTTTTGGGACATGGGGGCCTGGAATGGAGGGCACTGAGGAGAATTTCCTGAATGGGGGCATCGGGGGACACAGCTCCAGTCCCTCTGGGGCCTTTGGAGTGACCGCCCCACCTCAGAGCAGGCAGACACTGCAGCCACTTCCATGAGGGTGGGACAGCAGCAGGAGCTGGGCAGGGCTGTGAGAAGCCTGTCCCAGCCCCCAGGGGTGAGGCTGGGGACCCTTTGGGAGGACCCCACATTGCAGCTCAGCCCTGGGGTGCTCCAGGGTCCCTTTCCACCCCATAGCCACCTCCCTGTGCCTCTCCCGCTCCCCTTTGGCTCCATCCCTTCCATGAGGAAGGCATGCCAGGCCATCACCTGCTCACTTCCCTTGGCCAGTGTCCCTGGCTGACACTGTGGCAGCAGCTGGGACGGTATTTAACAACTTTCTGTTTGTTTTTCCATGTTTAAGGAAACAAAAAAAGGGAATCAACAACATTGTGGCATTTCCAGCATGCCCTGTTCCTCCTTGCTGCTCCCTCAGCCAGTGATGGTGATCTGTCTGGGGAAACTGAGGCACAGGGAGCCCAAAAGCTGCCCCCCTACCATGGGGACACGAGGGGACACAGGCTTGCCTGCAATCTGTCCCAGCACAGCAGGGTACAGACACCCCACCTTCCCCAGGGCACCCATCCCAGTTTTTGGGGTGCCAGCACCCCAACAGCCCAGAGCTGCTCCCTCCCACCCCCCACAGCCCCCAGCGGCCCGCCTTCAAAGCTCAGCCGAGGCACAGCTCATTAATCCCCCAGTAATGACCTCGTTACTCCTAACGAGCCAGAGCGGATCAAGGGAGCTGCCTAAGAGGATTTTTGGGGACGGGGCACACAGGTGCCAGAGGAAAGGGAGACAAAAGGCATGATGAGGATGGTCTCCCACTCCTGGGGGGCGAGAGTGGGGCTCCCCCATCCCACAGCAGAGAGCCCTGCACAGCCTGCACCCCAAAAGCCTCACTGGGCACATGCCCTCCCACCAGCAGAGAAGGAGATCCCCCTGTTAATGGGGAGGGGGCAAGACCCCTGAGATAGCCCAGCCCTAACAAAGCCACCAGAGAACCTCAGCAGAGGGCAAAGCACAGTCACCAGCACAGAGCAGTTTATTATTTACCACAGCCAAACCAGCTCACTGCCCTCCTGTCCGTGCTGAGGGCGAGCCCCAGCCTCCCAGGATGCCCCTTTTCCAGGGAGAGCCCCCCCAAACCAGGCATCAGCACCCAGGGAAGAGCCTGGAGAGCCCAAGGGCAGGGAGGGGACACGCTGGGCCTGTGCAGCACAGCCAGGACCCCCAGAGGCAGAGAGAACAGGGGGGGACCCTGTTACACAGAGCTGAGACCCCCCACACCCACAGAGGGATCCCCCACAGGACAGATGGACGGACAGGACCAGCGCCTGCTCAGTCCCAGTGGACCTTGACTGGGGGGAAGGTCCAGAGGTCGGGGTGGCCCATGTGGAGCAGGGAGCTGCAGGGGGACGTGCTCCAGCGGAAGGGTGGCACGTCATCCCAGGCGGGGCCGCTGACTGCCACCAGCCCGAAGGAGGGCACCATGCCCGAGGAGGTGACCTGCAGTGGGGACACGGAGCAGGGCAGCGAGTCAGCACTGGGCACAGGCTGCACTGCCCCAGGAGGAGCCCCCGTGGGGTGAGCAGGGCTGCCCGGCTGGCACACCTTCATGTCGATGCCGCCGTGGCAGCGCTGGCGCAGGGCGGGGAAGGGGTAGGTGCCGTTGGCAGGGTTGAGGTCGGAGCGGGCAGAGATGGCGTTCTCGGCGTTCTGCGGCGGGTCACAGCCCCTGCACCGCGACAGGGGGTCCTGCAGGTAGTTGTTGGACCTGCAGAGGGAGGGGACAGAGCCCGGTGAAAACCATGGACCACAGAAAATCCCTTGGGGGAAGTTCCTCAGGGAATCCCGGGTTCAGGGTGCCCGGCACGCACCGCATCAGGCGGATCATGGAGTCCAGGTCGTGGACCTGCGTCTGGTTCCGGCGGAAGATCTGGGCACGAGGGTTCTTGTCATAGGTGAACCAGTCACCGTATTTCCTCACCAGCTCCAGGTTCCCACTGGTGTTGAAGATCTGCTCGAAGTACCTGGGGAGGGGGAACCCAGCAAGCTGGCACCAAGGAGGTGCAAGGTGGGCATTGCTGCCCCTCTTTCCAGGGCAGGCCACAGGGAGGGATGGCACTCACGGCACGTTGTAGCTGGCCCAGTAGCCCTGCTGGTACAGCAGCTTTGTCTGGTCAGCCACCACCACCAGGCCCCTGTGCTGGGAGGAAGAGCACTGGTCAGAGCAGAGGGGGGAAAAGTCACTGGGGATAGTGGGAGGCATGCTGGGCTGGGGGGAACACACACTGGGGGTCCCCACCCCAGCCAGAGGTGCTGGGCACCCATCACCTCAGTACCCCCAGAGCCTTTAGCCACAGACAGGACCCACTGCCCTGTGACCACCCACTGGGCTGGGCAGGCACCACCCTCAGGGCTTTCCCAAACCCACAGGGATGGAGAGGAGACACCAGGGGCGGGGGGGGGAATGGAGCCACTCACGGGATCTGCTCCAGCACTGTCAGCACGCCCGGCGCCGGGCTTGCTCTGCCCGGTGTGAAGGCATTGTAGTCCACCACCATCCACTGGTTGTTGTACCTGGCATGGAGAGCAAGGAATGCATCCCTCTGGCAGCCTGGGCACCCTCCATCCCATCCCATCCCATCCCATCCCATCCCATCCCATCCCATCCCATCCCATCCCATCCCATCCCATCCCATCCCACTGATGCCTTAAGTTTTAGCTTTTCTATTTTTCAGATTCTGTGCTGCTTTAGTGTAGTTCTGAGCTTCATATCAGGGGATGGTGAGCTCTGTGCACAGAGTAGGGAGACAAAACAATTCCTTCTCTATCTAGGGACCAAGGACAAATGATCCAAACCTCAGGCCCAAGAGCACAAACAATGGCAGAATGAAGAGAGAAAAACAAGAAGGATTGGACTTCATAACCTAAAGCTGTAGGTAGACAATGAACTCCAAGATGCAAATGGAGCAGAACTGATCAAGGTGAGAGACCCCATGACCGGTCATGCACTTTGTGACCATTTTGGTTCATCTTGGGTGCAGCCCTGGCTGGGCTCTTGTGCTGCCCAAGGTGTATTCATTGAGGCTTTTAATAAATCCCGACTTTATTCTTTAACCCTGCTGTAGATCAGCCTCCCAAGGCACCACCATCCCTCCAGGCCCCATCCCCACCCCACTCACGTGCCGCTGTTGAAGCGCCGGAACACCGCGGCCCACTCGGGCCCGCTGCGGGCCAGCCTGTTGGCCACGATGTTCCTCCGCCACTGCCGCTGTTGAAGCGCCGGAACACCGCGGCCCACTCGGGCCCGCTGCGGGCCAGCCTGTTGGCCACGATGTTCCTCAGCCACTCCAGCACCACGCTGCCCGGCTCCAGGTACTTCCACAGGGCCGGGTTGTTGTTGCCAATGGTGGTTTCCAGCGTGACCTGCAGGGCAGGGAGCGATGGGGAGGGCAGCAGGGCCGGGGGGAGGTGCCCGAGGAGCAGACCCACTCACCAACCCGCTGCTGAGGATGTAGAAGTCATCCATGGAGAAGATGGTGCCGGGGTAGGAGGAGAACACCTGGATGCTCCCAGGGATCTGGGACTTGCCTGGAGGGGGGATGCAGAGCAGCAGGGGGGGGCTGTGGGGCGCAGCCCCCCCAGCACAGCCCACGCACCGCTGGCCGAGGCGCGGAAGGGCAGCGTGTACTTCTTGACGACGCGCAGCATGGCCTGGTAGGAGCTCCAGGTGTCGTGGGCCACCAGCAGGTCCCGCTGGGCCGGCAGCAGGCTCAACCGGGGCC
>NW_005054330.1:5492172-5493357 GCF_000277835.1 Geospiza fortis
CGGTTCAGGGCAGACTCCAGGTCCTCCAGGTCACCCCCCAACTGCAGCAGCCTGGGGGGAAGCAAGGCATAAGATGTCAGGTGAGGGATGCCCCAGGCCTGGAGCTGAGCTGGCTCAGAGCTCTCTGTCTGTCTGTCCTCTCCACCACTCCCCAGGGCAGGCACTTGTGCTGGCAGCACCCTGGTAGCATGAGCAGGGAGGGAAGGGGGAGCACCGAGGCAGGGGCTGTGGGGGGAACGGGGTGGGGAAGAGGACAACCTGCCTTGGCTCCGACCTGCCACAGCAGCAGAACACAAATGCCCAGAAAAGGTGGACTGGGAATAGAACTGGCTGCTCCTGGACACGCAGGAATTGTCCCCACAGCACTCCAAACCCTGGGACAACCCCCAACACTCTCCCCTGGTTCTGAGAAGGAGCTTACAGGAAGCCAAAGGGTGCCAGGGTGATCCTGCCCCTGGGGAAGTCCAGGCGCCCGTTGTAGCTGTCCTCCAGCCCCTTCAGCTGCAGCAGGGCCAGGCGCACCTGGGGACAGGGGACAGAGCTGGCACCCGGCTCCTGCGAGGAGGCAGGCTGGCAGCTTTTGGGGGACAGGCTCCCTCATTCCCCCAGGGGACAGAGCAGATCAGTTGGGTCTCAGTGCTGCTGCAGAGGCACAGGGGGGAAGTGTCACTGTCAGCAAGGTCATGACTCAGCACCCACAGCTCAGAGTGATAAAGCCACCCCCTGTGCACCCCAACTGCAGCATGCGAGGCTCTGGCAAGGAGAAAGTCACAAGTCACCTCTACTCACCCCAGGAAGGAGCATGACCACGTCCCTGTCATCCCACCTGGAGCTGGGCCAGGACAGCTCGCTGTCCTGTGCTGTGCTCTGGGTTAAAGGCCCAGGAGGACCCAGGGGGCTCCCTTGGTGGGGGTTCCCCATCCTCACCTGGTGCCAGTACTCGGTGTCACGCCCTTTCTCCATCTGCTCCTCCATCCAGGCCAGGTTGGCCTCCAGGTAGCCGCGCAGCTTCTGGCAGTACTCGCTCTCGTACTTGAAGGGGCCGCAGTAGCCCACCATGGTGTTCATCCAGTGCATGTACATCAGCTGGGGGACAGGGCAGGCTGTCACCGCCGGGGACAGCCCGGGGAGCCACCAGGGCACGCGTTCCTGGAGGGGTCCCCCTTACCTGCTCGGTGACGGCAG
>NW_005054330.1:5494260-5494878 GCF_000277835.1 Geospiza fortis
CACGGCCCCACACATACCCACGGTCCCAGCCCCACACTCACACCCCCGCTCCCATCCCGCCTCTCCCAGCCCCACGCCCTCAGGAGATGGGCGCAGGTTCCTCCTCCCCGCCTTCGGGGGACACGCGTGGACCCCTCGTGTGAGCGGCCCGGCCCCGGCGTGACCCCGTGCTCGGGGCAGGGGGGACACACGGGGCGCTGCTGCTTCCCTCGGGCCTTGCGCAATTCCCTTCACCTCTCTCCGGGGGAAGGGCAGAACGCTGCTTGGGGGGGAAACGGGCCAGGGTGGGAAATGGACCTTTGAATCCTATGGGTTCTTTGAATCCCACGAGTTCTTTGAATCCCACGGGTTCTTTGAATCCCATGAGGGTGTTGGGGCTCCGGCCGTGAGGGCCAACCTGCGCCCCACAAACAGGGCACACGGGGCACGGCTGAGGCTGGGTGTCCTGGAGCTGGGGACGCCGGTGCGGAGAGGGGCCCGGTCCCGTGCGGGGTGTGTGACCGCCGGCCCGGGCTCTGTGCAGCCCGCTCTGTCCCACACGGGACACATCCCGCGCTGAGCCCGCCCGTTCTCAGGGGCTCACCCGTGTGGGGCTGTGGGGGGGCGCAGCCCCCAGGG
>NW_005054330.1:5495833-5511006 GCF_000277835.1 Geospiza fortis
GGGATGCTCTGAGCCTGGATGTAAGTCTGGGGATTTGCGGGGGGGACGCCGGGAGGGATTTGGGTGCTGCCGGGGTGGTGGGGTCCCGTCCCGTCCCTGTGCCATGTCCCCGCCATCGCAGCAGGGATCTCACCCGGATTTCCTCCGCTGCCCGGATTTCCTCACCCGGATTTTTTCCTCCGAAAACCTCTGTGCCTGCCAGGCCGGCGCTTTCCCACGGCCCGGGGTGGGTGTGGGCTGTGTGGGGACATGGATGGGATGGGAGCAAGGGTTTCCACCTCTGCTGGCCCTCGCACGGCCCTGCACCCACGCACGTGTAGCACAGGTGGGGAAACTGAGGCAGGGCTGACAGTGACCCGCCAAAGCAGCCCCATGGCAGCGCTTGGGGGGCAGTGTCCCCTCGGGGGTCCGGGCCGAGCACCCTCCCCTGTGCTCCGCAGTGCTGGGAGGTTCGGGAGTACAACAGCTCCGAGTGGTGCCACTTCGTCCGGAGCAACCCCGACTGCCGGATCGACGGGGGCTTCCTCGACTACCTCGATGGGGTTTTCTGTGTCTTCCCACCCCGGCTGCTGCCCCTGGCTGTCACCCTCTATGTAAGGACGGGAAAGGGCGGTGCTGGGAATGCTCTGCTGGGGGGGATGTGTGATGGGGACCCCACTGACCCCTCTCTGTGCCACTCGTGACCCCACAGGCTCTCTGGCTCCTGTACCTGTTCATCATCCTCGGTGTGACAGCAGAGAAGTTGTGAGTGGCCCTGCAGAGGAGGGGACTGTCCCCAGAGTGAGCAGGAGCCCCACGTAGCCCCATCACCTCTCTGTGTCTCCTTTTCTGCCCTTCCAGCTTCTGCCCTAATTTATCAGCCATCTCCACCAACCTGAAGCTGTCCCACAACGTGGCAGTATCCTTGGCAAGTCACAGGGCCCTCAGCCAGGAGGGATGTGGGGACAGGGCAGGGGAGGTGGCCATGACAGGGTCACTTTGTGTCCCCTTGGTGCCGTGCCAGGGGAAACCCATTGGGAGGTTGGAGTGGGACGAGTGGTCATGTGCTGGCGCTGGACAGAGGTGCACAGCACCCGTGTCCCCACGGGGAGGAGGACACCAGGTCTTTTCCTTGACGTCCCCTCTCCATGGTGTCACCTTCCTGGCCTTTGGGAACGGGGCCCCTGATGTCTTCAGTGCTGTGGTGGCTTTCTCTGACCCCCGGACAGCGGGGCTGGCCATCGGGGCCATCTTTGGTAAGGGAGCCCCAGTGCCATGTCCTCACAGGGTGACATTTTGGGTCTGTGGGATGTCCCGTGTCCCAAGAGGGTCCCCCTGTGTTGGCAGGTGCCGGTGTGTTTGTGACCACGGTGGTGGCCGGGGGCATTGCCCTGGTCAAGCCCTTCACGGCCGCCTCCAGGCCCTTCCTCAGGGACGTCATCTTCTACATGGTGGCCGTCTTCCTCACCTTCGTGGTGCTCTACTTGGGCAGGATCAGGCTGGGAGAGGCTCTGGGTGAGCGCTGTGGGAGCTGGGCACGGTGGGAGCGGCCCGGGGGTGCCGTGACTCCCCCATGACTCCCCCATCTCAGGTTACCTGGGGCTCTACGTGTTCTACGTGCTCACCGTGGTGCTCTGCACCTGGATCCACCGGCGGCAGCGCGGGGACGGGCTGGCCCCTCCCGGAGCCTGGGAGCCAGGTAAGGGCTGCCCCGCTGGGATGGGACCCCCGGGGCGTGGGGGTGCCCTTCCAGTGCCCCTGCCCTCTCCTCTTCCCCACAGAGATGCCGACAGATGTGGAAGAGCCGGAGCCCTCGAGCACAAACAGCGGGGACTATGGTACGTTGTACCCTGTGGGCTCAGGGCTGGCTCTGCTCTGTCCTCGGGGGTCCCAGAGGGGGCTGTTTCCCCCCAGGCTGCTGCAGGTGTGACTGAGCCCGTGGGGTGACAGCTCGTGGGGCAGGGGGAGCTCCCTGGGAACACCCAGGGAGCCCCCAGCCCGCTCAGCCCCGTGGCCCCTCGCAGGGGAGGAGTACCGGCCCCTGCTGCCCTCCCGGGAGAGCTCCCTGCGCATCCTCACCTCGGCCCTCAGCCCCCTGGACTGCCGCAAGTGGAGGAGGAAGCCCTGGTACTGGCGGCTCTTCAAGGCCTTCAGGGTGAGTAAGGGGCAACAGGAGCCAGGAGGAGCCCCCCAAGGGACATCCCCATCCCTGCTGGCCCCTGGGGCTCTGTGCCCTGGGGCTTTGGGGCAGGGGCAGTGGGGTTGGGAGCAGGGCATGGGGCACCTCGCAGGGTGTCCCAGGTGCGTGTCCCCTGTGCCAGGTGCCTGTGGAGCTGGTGCTGCTGCTCACCGTTCCTGTTGTGGACCCTGACAAGGATGACCTGAACTGGAAGAGACCCCTCAACTGCCTGCACATCCTCACCAGCCCCCTGCTCTGCGTCCTCACCCTGAAGTCAGGCGCCTGTAAGAGCCTGCGGCAGTCCCAGCTTGCAGAAGGGACAGGACTGAGAGGCCACCAAAGCCCTGGGGACTGCAGGAGCCTATCAGAGCTGGCTCCCCATTGTGGGGAGGAGGGATGGGCAGGGGAGAGCCAGGCTGTGTTTGCAGCTGCATACACCCTGACAAGGCTGGGGGGCTTGGGCCCACCAGCATCCAGGTCCTGGGGGGAACATGGAGCAGGCCTGGCCTGCCTGGGGAAACTGAGGCACAGAGGGGAGCAACTCTGTGGGGGTGTAGGGTGAGGTGGCTTTAGCTGACAAGGCTTTACCTCCACCTCAAGCCTGGTGGGATCCTGTCCCAGCCTCTCTGTCCCTCCTCTCCCCACCATGTGCAGATGGGCTCTACCAGATCCAGGGCATCTTCCCAGTCTGGGCACTGGTCACACTGGTTGCCTCTGCCCTGGCCCTCATCATCTTCATCACCACGAGCAATGAGGAGCCACCCAAGTACCACTGTGTAAGGTGTCCCCCAGCCCTGAGCACCCACCAGGGACCAGCACAGCCTGCTCCAGACTGGGCTGGGAGTCCTGGGGCAGAGCAGGAAGCTGGAGGTCTCTCCCAGTTCCCAAGTCCCAGGAGGGATGCCAGGAGGTGTGCAGGGATGCACACAGGGACCAGCTTGCTCCTTTTCCCATCAGGTGTTTGCCTTCCTTGGGTTTTTGGCCAGCGCCATGTGGATCAACGCCGCAGCCACGGAGCTGGTGAACATCCTGCGCACCCTGGGCATCATCTTCCAGCTCAGCAACACCGTGCTGGGCCTCACACTGCTGGCCTGGGGCAACAGCATCGGGGGTGAGGGCTCTGCAGCTCCCAGTGCCCCTGGCACACGCTGGGGTGCCCCTGCCATGCCCCAGGTCTCCTCTGTCCCTCCACAGACACCTTCTCCGACCTCACCATGGCCCGGCAGGGCTATCCCCGCATGGCCTTCTCCGCCTGCTTCGGGGGCATCATCTTCAGTATCCTGAGCATGCCAGGGCCAGGGTGCTGCCACCTGGGGCAGGAGCTGCCCAAGTTTCCCTGCCTACAGCCCAGGAGAGCCCTTTGTGCTGTGGGATCCCTGGAGAGGAGCTGGGATCCATTCCAGAGTCCCTCCAACGCTGGCAAAGCCCGCAGTGTTCCCACAGTGCAAGGGGACAGTGAGGGGTTTGGGAGGGGCAGAGACACAGCCAGCAGCACCCCCGTGTGGGGACAGGACCCACAGCTGTGGGGACAGGACCCCCCTTGTCCCCACAGCTGCCCCAGCTGGGCGGGAGTTTGGGCTGGAGCGTGCAGATTTGGGATTTTACAAAGGGAAGGAGGGGGCTGTGCCTCGCTTGAGTGGGTTTTGGGTGAAGCCTCTCCTCGAGTGCTCAGGGTGGCACTCAGCACAGAGAATGCTTCAGCCGTGCAGGAAGGAGGAGGATGGGGGGGCAGAGGGATGGGCTCAGTGCTGTGTGTCCATCCTGAACGTGCTCCAGACATCCTGGTCGGCGTGGGGCTGGGCTGCCTGCTGCAGATGACCAGCAGCCAGCCGCTGGTGAAGGTAAGGCTGTGGTGACATGGGCCAGGCTGGCAGCAGGAGCCGTTGTCACCCCTCATCACCCTGCTCTCCCCACAGCTGGAGCCTGACAGCCCCCTGGTGTGGGTGCTGGCCGGGGCGCTGGGGCTGAGCCTGGTGTTCTCCTTGGTGACGGTGCCGGCGCAGTGCTTCCAGCTGGGACAGCCCTATGGCGTCTGCCTCATCGCCTCCTACCTGCTGTTCCTGTGCGTGGCCCTGCTCACCGAGTTCAGGGTCATCCATTTCTCCACCCCCTGAGCGGCTCCAGCCCCAGGCTCGCTCTGCCTCCCACCACAGCGGGGCCTGGCTGTGCCCTCCCCTGTCCCTGCCAGGGGACAAGGGCACCTCCACCTCACCGTGCTGCTGGAGGTGCCAGCCAGCCCTCGGGCCCTGCTGTGCTCTGGGGGAGGAGCTGTCCGTGCCCACATCCTCTGCTTTAATCTGTAATTTAGGGAACTCTGGGCAGGGGCAGCATCAAAACCTCAGCTGTGTCGGGGGGCAGAGCAGGAGCAGGGGATGGGGAAGCTCCAGCTCAGGGGCACAGCAGGGGAGGTTCTGCTTCCACAGCTCACCTTCCCCTCCTGAGCTCCCTGCCATGCTCTGGGACAGAGCTGGGGCAGTTCACCCTTGGTTCTGCCTCCTCAGCTCACCTTCCCCTCCTGAGCTCCGTGCCATGGGGCAGTTGTGCTGCACAGGGTGGCACTGCCCCAGCCCAGGCACACATCTGTCCTTGGGAAAGACTGTCCCTGTTGGCATCAGGGGCTGGAGCAGCAGACAGGGCACAGCCAGACAGGGCTAAGGGGACACAGTGCTCCAGGGATGCAGTGGGTTTAGTGCAAGCAAAGCCTGAGGGAAAAACAAGCACCAAACCAAGGGAGGCTGGTTTTTCCCCTGCTTTTTTAGTGGTGTTTTTCAACCTGAGTTTCAGATCCTACTTTTCTCCTCTTCCTGGGGTGGGCAGAGCTGTAGGAAAGGACTTGGAGGTTTCCACACACAGTGTTGACCTCTGGCAGGACTAGATTTAGGCACTGTAAAAAACTGCAATAAAAAACAAACACAAACCCAACCTTGACTTTTGCCTGCTGCAAGGGTCATTGCTCCTGCTGTGTGCTGGTCTGACTCAGCCTTTACTCAGCACAGAGCCTTTGGGGTGAGAGGGAGCAGCCAGGGCTGAGGAGCCTGGGACACCCAGAGTGGTTTTTCCCAAGGGAGTGGGGAAGTGGTTTCCAGTAGCTGATGTCCCAAGAGCAGTCACGTGCTGTCACACTGAGAACGGGGTCAGCACGGCTCAGCCCTGGGGACAGGGACTCCTGCAGGGCCCACAGTGCCAGGAGAATGGGGGGTGGGCTGGGGGTGCTGCTCCCAGCTGGAGGGGACACAGGACACAGGCTGGAACAGAGGGACACCCTCATCCCTGCCCCACAGGAGAGGGGGGTGTTGAGCAAACACCACAACTGTCAGACCTGGTTCTTCCTCCTTTCCTCCTGGGCCTGAGGAGCATTTCTCCTTTTTCTAACAGACACCAGCAGCTTTCACAAAAAATAACCCTCCCTGTGCCCACAGCCATCGGCTCTGCCCCGACCTTGCTGCCGAACGATCGGGACACAACGCCCACTTCCTGCCACAGGCAGGGCTAAAGCAATCCAAACCCTGGCACACGTCCCAGCACAGAGGTGCAGGGTCAAACACCCCTGCTGGCCTCAACACTGCACCTTAAAAAACCCAACTTTGAAAGAGTTATATTGATGTTTAGGGAAAAAGCTGGCAGGGGGAAGGCAGAAGGGAAGGCAGGCTCTGTAACGTCCTGGAACAGGAATGTGGAGCAGCTCGGTGAGGCATGCACACAAAATATTCCCAACACAAGCACTTGTGACCAGAGAGGGCAGGCAGGCTCCTCTTCAAACACTGGAAATGCTCCAGCTTGGCCAACCCCACCTCTGCAATAACAAGGGAAGGAGGAAAGGAAGCCTTTACGAAGCCGAGGATGCTCTTTATTAGTGCGCCTGAAAAAAATCTAGAGAACATCTGACAGACACGTCCATAAAATCAGTTTTTTTTATAAACAAAACGCCAGCATACAAAATCCTGCAGCGCTTCCTCCCGTGCTCCCTACAAAATGATTGTCTCCATTGTCAGTCTGTGTGTGGGGGGAGGGAGAGGAGGATAAATAGAAGGGGATGCCCCGTACTCAAACTTTGTTTCCTTCCAAAGTCATATGGAAGAAGCAAACTGCTGCTGCCCTCCTTGGTTATACAAAAATAATGAACACAGGGGGTATGTGGGGGAGGATCTACACCTTGGAGGCAGCACCCTGACCCCCAGCCCTCCAGGGAGCCCTTTATTGCATGATCAGCCCTCAGTGCCTTCCTCAGCACAGCTTAAAGCCACAGCTCTTTTCACACCCAGAAAACCCCCAAAGAAAAAAAAAAAAGTCACTGATAGCCCTGCCAGGAGAAATCAGCTGTAGGGGAATGTGGAGATTAACCACAGCCACATTTTTTTCCCCACTAACCTTCATAATGCTCATTCAGCCTGGCCACAAGTTAAAGCACAATAAACACCATCTCCTGCAGCCCCAGGACTAATCTGCATAAACCTCCCGGGCTGCCACTCCACGCAGAGCAACTGCAAGAGCAACAACTGCACTGCTCCTTCATTTGTGGCTGAATTTATGGTTTGGAAAACAGCCCTTTAAGGTCCTTCATGGGTCAGCTCAGAAGTAGTTTCATATCTGCAAGTATCCAGAAAGAAAACAAAGAGTTGCCGTGAGGCACCCAGGGAGTTTGGCAAGGGCTGGGAGCAGCCACTGGTGCGTGTGTGCTGCTCTCCCACTCCTTCCAAGTGCTCCCACCGTGCCATGGAGGGAGAGATTTCCAGAAGCAGCTCTGTCTTGCCTCCCTCTGAAAGTCTCACCCACCCAGGAAATGCTCCTGAGCTGCCCAGGTGGGATCAGCCCTCTCCTGCTGTCCTCGTGCCACGAGGTGAGGCCACCAAGGACAGGCATGTGGGACAAAGGGATTGGGACACACATCTCCCACTGCCTGGGGCACTGGGAGAAGGGGGAAGCCTCCTCAGGAAGCTCCACTCTTTAATCTGAACCTGAGGAAAAATCAAACAGCAAGAGGTGAGGGAACCTCCCAGCTGCCGGGGACTTCCAGCCCTCAGAACTTCCAGTGCTGACAGGGAGAAGAGGGACTTGGAGAGACAGCTTCAAAGGTGACACAACTGCCACCATCCCACAAACGTGGCAGAGCTGGGAAGGGATCCCTTCTCCCTCCTCATCCCTCAGTTCTCAGGTGCAGAAAAGCAGACAGGTGAGAAGAATCCTTGACTTCCACGTTCCTCCTGCACCCACAACCCAGGGGAACAGTAGAGCTCTTCAGTGGATCTTCCCAACACCTGACTGAGCTGAACTTTTCCAGCCTGAGAAACATTCCTGCAAGGGAGCCTCACTCTGGGCTGGGACTTGCTCAGCTGGGATGAGGACTGATCAGCAGGAGTGTGTGATGCCCAGGAGCTCTGCTTAACCTTCCCAGCCATTTATGCCAGCTAAGGACCAGGCAGAGAGGTTTCACAGGGCAGGTGGCCAAGTGGCAGAGCCCCACAGCCATGTCACCCTCAGAATCCCCCTCCCTGAGCAGAGACAGGAGCTCTGGGGTTTGCAGAGGTGACCCCAAGCCCAGACAGTGCCACGGGCAGGACTGACCAGCAGTGATGCAGAGACAGTCCCCAAAGCCCTGCCCCACCTATGGCCATAGCATGATGAGGTGCTGGCCCTCAGTTCTGCCTCAGAACTACTTGGGAACAGCAAAATTCAGTAATCAGAGCTGGAGCTACTACAGAGCTGGAGCTACTGCTGGAGTGCATCTAGGAGTGCCAAAAAGGAGGGGGAGGGCAGGCTGCCCTTCCAAAAGTGCTGAGATTTCACACCACCTCCCCTTTCTTTGCATAAGGAAGGTGGAGCAGAAACAAAAACTCACTCCCTGATCTTTTGTCCCTAGGTTAGTGGTACCCTTTGAGCAACAGGGATCTTCCAAAAGGGCCCAAGTTTTACTGTTAAGCAGGTGACTTCAGCGAATTCCCTGCTGTTAATGGATTACACATCCCTTTCCCCAAGGTCTGTTAGTGCTAAGACAAGCAACAGCAGCAGCTGGAGCCTGGGAAGGGGCTCAGAGGGGTAAGGGCTCTGTTCTGCCCAGATGTGCATCACATCTGTGTGCAGCAGCCTTCCCCCCAGCCCCCTGGGCCTCTGGCTTCTCAGCAACCACTGCTGGGGGCAAGATTTGATCCCTACACTGGTACACTGACAGATCTATATACACCCTCCCAAAATCCAGGCTGGCTGGGCAGGAATACTCTAGGTTATTGCATAGAAGGTGGCTGTGTTAGCTGGGCCTAAATGACAGTCTGGGAGCGCTGCCGGAGGCTCAGGGGCTTCAGGGAGCTGCTGGGAGCAGATGCAGCCTCTTGCACTGGTGGCTGAGATTCCTCCTTCCTGGAGTGCTCCTCATACCATTCCTGCAGCAGGGGAGGAAACAGGCAGCAATCAGGACCACCCCAAAAGGGCAGAGCCTGCAGTGGGGGTACATTTTCCAGGCACAGAGCGCTGTTCCCAAAGCCCTGGGTGCAGCCTAACCTCCTGGAACAGCCCAGACCTTGCACAAGGGAACTTCCCACCCTCAGGACATCCCTCCTGAACACCCAGGGCTTGAGGATGGCTGTTCCCATGATGTCTGGGACTGGCAGAGCAGCTCCTGGGGCTGGGCAGCACCCAGGCTGTGCCAGGATGTCACATCCCTCAGCCACAGACCAAGCAGAACAGGCAGGAAGTTTCTCTGCAGGTGACCCAGCCCCATGGTAAATAATGTGCATTTTCCTTAGGGGAACTCAAGACTCACCCCCAATCTGTCTGCTCTGGGGACAAAGGACAGATACAAATGGTTACAAGACTAATTTTTTCAGCACTAATCATTACATTAGCCCACGACCTTCAACTACCTTTGGCAGTGACCAAAGCCATGGCAGAAAGCTCCTGACCATGGGTGGCACTGGCAGAAAGGTGCTAAAACTCCAGGGAATCTGCTGATTTCCTTGTCTCCCATCTTGCTCAGCCTGCAAACCAGGCAGGCCAGCCTGGGATAAGCCAGCCTTGGTTTCTGTGTCAGACAGACACACCTAAGCTCAAACACAACCACATTGCAGAGCTTTAAGAGCTCAGTGCTCAGCAGCTCAGCCCCAGGCAGCACCACACTGTGCTCACAGCCCCAGCAGACACCTGGGGAGCCCAGGGCAGCTCAGCAAAGCAGGAGTGCCTGTGCACACACCCAGGGTGGTTACTGTCACTGGCCTGACACACCTGCAGCCGCTGAGGAGCTCTGGTGTGCTCTGTGGGGTAACAAACCCTGGGCTCAGAGGAAAGCAGTGCCCAGTGCTTGACAGGATGGGTTATTATCCCAGGGAATGCTCTCACCACAGACCTGCTGGCAGCTCCAGCTCAGCCCCACATACCTGGATCTCCTCCTCATACATCTTCATACTCAGGTCACTCTTGGTCCTCGACCTGCGTCCCAGGAACACTGTGGACATTTGCTGGAGAGTTGGGGAAGGAGGAGGAAACACCAAAAAAGACATTCATCAGTCACTGAGCAGCTGGATCTGTCCTGGAACTTCCTTCCTGTGGACACCCATCACCCACTGATGAGCTCAGGCCACCCCAGGCTCCTTCTGCTGTCCCCTGAGAGGCTGCAGCACCTGCCCTGTGCCATGGTGACACAAGGGTACAGTGGGCATTGTTAAAACAACCACTCAGCTCTGCCCAGATGCATGACACAACAGTTCTGAGACAAGAGCTCATCTTCCCAGTGTAGAATGTTTTAGAATGGAAGCATAAGCAGTGCCATGGAGAAAGGAAGGATCAGGAATCAATGCCATCATGCTGCTGCATAACGCTCCAGGACTGTCCCAGCCCCAGTGCTCTCTGACAGCACAGAGAGAGTGGCTTCCTTAGAGGAAAAATAAATATGCTTTTTTACAGTCAGCAGGGGCCAGGACAGCTCTCAGGGAAGCTTTCAGGCAGCAGGGACCAGACTTTGTCAAGGCTATGCAAGGAGCAGCTGCTGCTTTCCAGAGCAGCAAAATTCTGAGATGCTGCAGAGTCCTTCCAGCAGCTCAGCCCCCAACACCACACAGGCAGGTGGATCTTCTCTCTCCAGACAGACACAGTGCCCTGCACACCTCCCTCCCTGAAGGTGAGGACTCACAGGGTTTCCTCTTACCCCATATTTGTCCATCTGCAACACAATCTTCTGCAGCTGAGCTGTTTCAGTGGCAGCTGAAGTCCTCTTGTACAGCTCAATTATGCCAATCACCTCCTCCTTGGAGATCTCCTTCTCCAGAACAATGCCATTGTCTTCTGGAGATGCAAGAAACAGAAAGAGGGGGAAAAAAAAAGTCACCAAGATGAGCATTGCTTCAACAGCTGCTATGATAACCTGGAAGGCAAAGCTAAAGCACACAGGGCCAAGCCAGAGCTCAGGTACAGTCTGTACCTGCTTCTGTGACTGGAACATGGATATGCTCAACACCCAACAAGGCAGGGAGAAAGTTAGCTAGTGAGAAGGGCCAGCAAACCTTCTGACTCAAACTATTCTCATCAGGCTCCTTGGTATCACAAAAAACAAAAAATCTTGTAGGTTTTTTGCTGGCCTGTAAGTTAAGAAATCAAATAATCACACATGAGTTGCTGCCTTTTGACCTTCACCTGCCTAAGAGAGCTTGGGAGCCTAGGGCTAACTAATGTCCTTCACTGCTCCCTTCAAACTGGGTGCAGGAAGGATCACAAGTGTTTCCCTAATTAGCAGCTCCTGGGCCACACAAATTTGATCTTCTGGCACCAAAGCCCCAGGGGGGTGGGGCCTTCACCTGAAGGAACAGCAGGAGAAGGGCTGTGAGCCATGAGTGTGGCTTTGGCACCTGAATTAGCAGGTCAGGAAGGGGCCTGCAGTTCCAGACCCCCAGCTCAGGAGGAAAAAGGACAGTGAGTAAGTGATGAGGGGAATGCAGAGCCCAGTTTCTGCCAGTTCCTAGAGGGAAAGGCATGTCCAAAACCAGCACAGAGTCAGCAGCCTGAGCACAACCAGAAAACGTGGGAAGAACTGGACAGGCAGTGTCTGTTGTCCTCCAGGTCATGGCAAAAAGTGCTGGCAAATCACCTTGGAGACACATCCTGCCACCAGTGAGTGTATTAGTGAGGAAGGGAAATTGGTTTAAAAAAATTATCATTCTTCCCTTCCTGCAAGGTCCTTCATTGAGCTTTGCTACATCATTGCTGCAATGTTTCCTAGAAACCTTGCATGAAATGCACACAGACTTCCTATTTCAAAGAATTTGGTTGAAATGGCTCAAGTGGTTGAAGTTTGTGTGTGTGCACATAGACAGATGTAAAACCCATATAAATACACCCATCCATGCTTTTTGGAGAATTCTGGGGGAGAGATGAAGGGCAGAGCAGAAAGACCAGACAGAAATATCACACAAAGAACAAGCTCGAGCAAAAGAACAACGAGCAAAAGAATTAGCTCAGGATGTCAGGTTAAAAAAAAAATTAAAAAATCTGTTTTTTCCTGGCCAATCTCATTTTCTCCTAGAGACATGAAGTACCAGGGAGAGAAGACACAAGGCTGCAGGTCAGCCAGGCCTCAGCTCTGACCTTCTGAATCCTGGTTCTTCCGAGTGTAGTTCATGCGGAACACAAAAGCGTCCAGGATGAAAGCCACGATGATTGTCATCACCACCATGGTCACAATGTAGAAGATCATGAAGTACAGACGGCTCCAGTGAGTGGTTTGGGATGTCACCCCTTCCTAAAGAGGAGAGGGAAGAAGTGAGCAGTGCACCAAAGGAGGGAGAGGCAGCGTTAACTGCTTATCAGCAGGCACAAAGCAGCATAAACACTCTGCCCCCAGGGACTGCTTGTGCAATGCTCAATGCCCCAACAGAGATGTTCCTACAAGCAAACACACAGAACATCCAAAGCTGGTGGCTTTGGACAGCAGGGTGACAAACTGGAGCACAGGGTGACTTTGTTTGTCCAGCCTGTGAAGCCTGAAACGTTCCCAGCAGTATGGCAGGGGTCAAATGCCTCCCAACAGGGCCAAAAGATATCAGGCAACAAAGCCACTATGGAAGAAAGCAGTGGAGGTGTGCAAAGTGTGCCTGAGCTAGCAGCCTGTGCTGCCTGCAGGGGCTCACTCACCATGATGATGTACCAGTCGTTGACCACCGTCAGCTCAAACAGTGTCACTGCACACAGAGGGAGAAAACACACACAGGTAATTGTTTTATCCATCCTGACCTGCTTTACAGTGATTTTTAGATGAAGTGTTTGACAGGGAAGACTGGCACAAGACAGCCAAGTTTGAATAAAGACAGCAAATCCAGAGAGAATGCAGACCCTCCCCATTGCAGCTCCTTCAGACAAAGGGTGAGACCCACAGAACCTGCAGCATGGTTCCATCTCTGTTTCTTAAAGAAACCAGACCTGACTCCTCACCAGACAGCATGGAGACCTCTGAAATCTCCAGGAGATAAGCATTCTGCTCACATATTATGAAAAATCATGGAGAGCAATCAACACATTCAAATTATTCTTCATCAGAGGGTTTAAAGAGAGGCAACGCTGTTGGTTCTTTAGAAGGGCAGTGTCTTAATGCCCTCCTTGAGCACCTCTGGTCTGATCAGCAGCCAGACAGATCTGCTGGTTTCCAGCTGGCTCTGAGAGACCTCTGCTTACCCTGCAGAGCATCCTGGCACAATCAGTCAGCTGGAGCTCTCCAGGCAGAAAGAGCAGGATGCGAGTGAGGTGCATTAGCAGGACTGCCTGCGAGAGGACCAGGCTCACATGAGCACTACAGAGCCATCCAGCTCTGCAGGAACACAGGATAATCTTTTCTAGGGACAAAAGTGCCCTTACCAAAGCTGTTCAGAATGTTGTCAAAGTTGTTGAGATAGTAATAACCTTCCTCCACGACTGTTTTGTTGCCAACTGTGTGGTTCACCCAGCGGTAGGAATCTGCGACCGTGCTTGTGCTGAGTGGAGAAAACAGGATAAAGAATCAGCAGAGATTGGAAAAGCAAGGAAAATCTAAAAAATTATAAACAGCAGCCCCTCTAGAACATGGTAAGAAGAGTGACAATTTCTACCTCTAAGCCAATATTTGTCTTTTCCTCTGAAAGGAATCCTCTCCCCTTCACAGCACATGAGCACATGGAGTCTTTCTAATCATTCAGCAAATATTATACCAGAGAAACTGAGAGTTTGAGTTCCTTGGCTCACACCCTTCAAGCTTGGCATTTCCAAGTGGTCTGCCATCATTAAAGGTGAAATGGGCACAGCACAGCTTAGAGTCCAGGACCAGGTGAATGAATTTATGTTGGGTGAATTCACTGCTGGACAAGCAACTCTGGCATCATAGAAACAGAATGGTTTGGGTAGGAAAGGACCTTAAAGCTCATCCAGTTCCACCCCCTGCCATGGGCAGGGACACCTTCCACCATCCCAGGTTGCTCCAAGCCCTGCCCAACCTGACCTTGGACACTTCCAGGCATGGAGCAAGAGAAATGAATTATCTCCTGGATTTTTGCCACTTGTTGCCTTAGCCACAAAGCCCCATTCAGCCCCAGGCCACTTCTCCACAGGGAAATGGAGTTGCCAGAGCTCCCTGCTCCTGAGCACCAACAGCACTCTTGAGGGGGCTGGATTGAGGTACTCACTTGCAGCAGTTCGGGTAGACCACGCCAGCAAAGAACTCCATGCCAACAATGGCAAAGCAATAGTAGAAGATCAGCAGGGTTAACCCCAGGCTGGAGGCAGAAACAGAAAGAGTACTGTGCTGCTGAAGGGTTGCTAAGGCAGGGAAACACAAAATCCTAGGCTGGTTGCTCTGGGAGGAATTTCCAAGGGATGGGAAGCAGCACTGGAAACCCCAGCCTGCCCTCCCTGCTGCTGCGGCTCTGCAGCTCTTGGCTGCTCTCATTCAGGGAGCCCTTGGACAAGGAGTTTGCCACTCACTGAAGAGAGAAACCAAAGAGCAGCCTGGATCCCCTCCCAGGCTGTCCTTTTCTGTTCAATAAACATCTCTCCACAGCTCCTTCACTAAAGAACACCACACACTGTTTGTGCCCTCTCCACATCCTTGCAGCAGGGACTGTGCCAAGAGCAGGGCTCTCCAGCCAGCTCAGGCAGGGCTGAGGAGCAGCACTCAAGCTCCAGGCTCCCTCTGCCCAACCATTCCACAAAAATGCTCTCCAGGGGCTCTGCTGAGGACAGGGAACAGCTGGGGCCAAGGGGATTCATGCCAATGTTCCTCCCACAGGGGCTTTGTCTTCCAGCAAGAGCTGGGATGGGGGAGAAAAACTAAAACAAGCAGGGACTCTTACTTTTCCTCCTACCACCAAAGCTGGAGGAGCCCGGGGTGCTGCAATGTTGCTGTTCCAAGGAATTGGAAGATGAACACTCCACTGGTTCAGAAGAACCAGTAACTACCCACTGACACATCAGAGCAGGTTGGACAGGTCCGCAGCCTGACCCCAAACCTTCATTCCCCTCTCTGCCATCACCCCTAAATCCCTTCTGCAGGTTGGGCATGTCCCTACCCTGACCCCAAACCTTCATTCCCCTCTCTGCCATCACCCCTAAATCCCTTCTGCAGGTTGGGCAGGTCCCTGCCCTGACCCCAAACCTTCATTCCCCTGTCCCTGCCACCACCCCAGGGGCAGAGGTGGTACCTGGCCATGCGAGGGAACAGCTCAAACATGGTGTCCAGCACGTTCCTGTAGCGTTTCTTCAGCTTGAACAGCCTGAAAGGAGAGGCCAGGAGTTACCCACAGCCTGCAGCTCTCCTGGTGTTGGGGGAAAGAGCAAAAAGGAGAATCCCAGCCCTCTCTACCTTGCAGGTCAATGACAGTGAAGTTTCCTGACACCTCACTGCTCTTGCTCAAGTGGTCTCTGCTCACCTCCCTGCTGTCCCACCTAAATGTTTATGACATATTCTACAAGACTGAGGATGTCAGGGAAAAAAGGCTGTCTTTTTACATGGCATGATGCATAAACAGCTATTTAAAACTCCTAAAAATTGTAAGAACTTACACTAAGCCCATGT
>NW_005054330.1:5511061-5543168 GCF_000277835.1 Geospiza fortis
TTCCCCAATGACCCAATAAAAATTGATGAAAGAAAACTACACTGTGCCTGCTAATTTAAGATTTGGCAACCCCATCAGCCTTTACAGAGAAACACAGCTGCCAAACAGGCTTTGGCAGGGGAGGAACAGAGAAAACATTATTTTTTTCCCCCTCTTGAGTGTCATGAAGTGTTCTTAAAATCCTCACTGAAGAGCTAAATTACATCAGCTTGTTTTTAATGAAACATTTCACCTCAAATCCCTTCCCCCTGTGGCTCTGGAGGTGTTTGTGAAGGTGAGTGTACCTCGACATGAGAGGGTTAATCAGCCCCAGCTCCCTGAACTGCAGAGAGGTGACAGGCCATGGTCTTGCTCCAAGTGTGAGATGCAGTTGGAGCAGGGCACTACTTCACCCTGGAAAGCAGCATCCTTTGAAAGCTGTAATTTCTGGTAATTCAATGGAAATTATTAAACTGGCTCAGACCATCTCACCCTGACAGAAAAGCTTTTCTCTGAACAGCATCAGACAACTTAGAGGAGGTGTAAGAACCCCACGAAGGCAGACACAGGATAATCTGCCCCCAGCAAATCCCTTGATCTCCATTAGAGATCAGCTTAAGCTCCAAAGCACGGGGTTTTCATATCCCATCCCAAGTTTTTGTTATCTCTCATTTTGGTAACTCGGGCTAATCCCATTACCCCACGCAATTGCCGTTGGCCACGGTCACATTCCCACAGAGCAATCCTTGCCCTCTCCTGCTAAGGAGCTCAGTCCCCAGTGGGACTGATGCAAAACAAGCCCTGTTTTCTCCCACCTGCTCTCTGGAATTCTTCCTTCCCAGCCTTTCCCAGCTCACCTCAGCAGCTGGAGGGGTCGCAGGACCACGATGAAGTAAAAGGGCTCCATGTTGAATGCCAGTGCCATGAGCCCCAAAAATGCAAACAGGGTGACTGAGAAGTCAAAGCTGGAAAGAAAAATGAAATAAAATTAATGTAAGAGCAGTGAGTTATCAGCAGTGCTTCAGCAGAGAAGAGGGGGTGGTGCTGCTCCAGCCTAACAAGATGCACGAGGCCAGGGGCAGAAGAATTGTAACAGCTGGCTGACGGCCTCCTCTCTCCAGGCTTGGCTCAGGAGTTGGTGTTTCCAACCCAAAAAGGTGAATGTGCACTTACAGATTCCAGCCTGAGGACAGGTACTCCACAGGCCCCAGCCCAGTGGTCTTCAGGAGCAGCTCCACGCCATAGACTGCAACACAAGAGCACCAGCAATGAGCAGCCCCACAGAAATAAACAGGAGTTTAACAGACCCCACCCATCCTCCTCATTGTCAGTGAGGTGCCAAAGAGACTTTTCTCCTCCAAATCAACACATTTCCCTGTGTTCATGGAGATTTCTCTCTGGAGAAGTCTACAAAACAATCCCTGCCAGGCACACCATTGTTCTGGATGGAGGCTCTACACCCATAACTTCAATTCCCTTCCCAGCTCCTCAGGAAATGACACAGCTCTGCTGGGAGGCATCAGCTTACTTGTGAGGAAGACTATGTAGCTCCAAGGGACATTCCTGGAGAAGAAATTCCCTCCTGCAAGACACAAGAACAGCTTTCTCAAGTCCTCCCTTTTTTTCCAATCCCCCAGCACCACACTGGAGCAACAAGCTGTGATGTTTCCTACCTTGCAGCATGAAGGTTTCAACAAGAATCCAAATTCCATTCACAGCCACCACAGTGTCTGGAAAAGAAAGGAAAAACCCATAGCAAAACCACTCCTGGGTATCCATTTCTTAGGGCAACAAAAAGAATACAATATAGGACAAGTGGCATTGGTTCCAAGTCAGTGAACAAAGGGAACTCACAAATTGTGAGTCTTCCCCCATGTCTTTCTCCAGGCCTTTAAGAGATGCAGTGCCTTTATGTTCAAAAAAGAAGCAAAACTAAAATGTAAAAAAACCCCAAATTACTGAGTAGGAACAATCACTCAGAAGCCAGCAGGTAGCACCAGGAGGAAGCACTGTTCCTCCTCTAGAGGAGAGAAGCACAGACTCCCTATCTCAGGCAGTTCAGTTGCCAAACAATCCCTCCAGCAGTGAGAGCAAACACAAGGTGGCTCACTGGGGAGGCACTTCCTCACCCAGCATCCTTCAGCTGCAAAATAAACTCCCCAAGGCCTGGGAAAGCTGACCACCAACCCACCTAAATGCAACAAGCCCCCCAGGGCTGCTGTGCAGTGAGCCAGGGAGCCTCTCCAGAACGAGAGCTGAGAGCCCAGGCTCTCGTTCTGGAATGCAGCAGTTCCCTCCCTCCCCACCAAACTCCAGTATTTGTCCATGAACCACAGCTCAGACCACACCAAGTTTGGGAAGGACATTGGGATGCTTGAGTGCATGCAGAGGAGGCAACAAGGCTGGTGAGGGGAACACAAACCCTGTGAGGAACCCCTGAGGGAGCTGGGGGTGCTCAGCCTGGAGAAAAGGAGACTCAGGGCTGCCCCCATCACTCTCTGCAACCTCCTGAAAGGTGCCTGTGCTCAGCTGGGGCTGGGCTCTGTCTCCAGCAGCACTGACACAACCAGAGCACACGGCCTCAGGCTGCACCCAGGGAAATACAGGTTGGATAGCAGGAAAAAGTTTTTTACAGAAAGAGTGATAAAGTTCTGGAATGTTCTGCCCAGGGAGGTGGTGGTGGAGTCCTCATCCCTGGGTGTGTTTAACAAAGCCTGGATGTGGCACTGGGGGCCAGGGTTTGCTTGAGCTGTTGGGGCTGGGTTGGACTCGATGATCTTGAAAGTCTCTTCCAGCCCAGTGATTCTGGGAATTCTGTGAAAGTTCCTCCAAATTCCTTGGAGGGCTGGCAGAGCCAGCACACCAGAGCCACACGAGCAAGGGAGCCAAGCAGATTATTCCTACTCACACATGGTGTACTGGAACACACGGGACTTCACCAGGATGTTGATGCCTGTGTGGAGGAAAGGATGACAAAACAAACCATGGTTTACACCATCCTCCACACCACAGATCCCTCTGTCTTCTCCCTAGAGACATTTTCCATAGAAGCTAAATAGATCAGCAGATGATTAACTTCCACTTTTGGGGAACAAGTTTAAATATACTTTAGAATTTCAGCAGCAATGAAGTCCTTATCCTTAGCCCCCAAGATGCCCTGTTTGGTCTCTATGTACTAATTCTGGAGTGGACAGAGGTAAATGCTCTGTGTTTGGAACAACAAGGAGGGTTGGGAGCATCAGCAGAGCTCTGAGGGCTCCTGTGGCAGCTGTGTTTGGATCAGAGGGTGTCAGCTGCTCCCCAGGAGCACACATCACCTCAGAAGAGCTGCAGGTTCCTAATTCTGAATGGTGACATCCAGTCAGGGAACTTGGGACATAGGAGGTAAATTGGCAGGACATGAGGGGGGTTTCAGGCCTCTCTTCACTTCCCAAAACTGCTGTCCTCGACCTGAATAGGACCAGGCAGCCTGAGAGCTTTTGTGACAACCCAAATCCCAGTCCACAGTCACTGCAGGAATATTTCCAGGACAGAAATCCTCCTGGAGACTCTGAATCCAAGTCTCTGGCCTCGGAGGCTCTGGATACACACGGAGTTGGTTAGAATGCCTTCCCTCAGGTGTTTGCCAGGGACACAAGAGAAAGTCCCTTCAGAGTGTCCTGTCTTTGTACAGAATGCTCTTCCTGCCAGCTGAGCCCAAGCTGCCATGAAAAGAGTGAGTTACCTTTGAAGATAAGGAAGGCAGTCCGTGGCAGGTCATCGAACCAGTGCTCGCGGTTCCGCTTGGCCTGGAAGCAGAACAGCCACAGTCAGCAGCAGCCAGAGCCTCACCCAGGCAAAAAAACAGGGCAGGGATGGAGACCCACCCTATCCCCAGCAGTGCTTCTCTCAGATTGCCTTTGTTTCTCATCCAGCTCCTCTCTAAGCACTCCTTTTCTCTCCCTCCCACACATGGTTTTCTTCCTCTCCACCCAACAAACTCTTACCTTCCATTTTAAGCCAACAACTTCATAGAAATTGTAAAAATCCTTTAGACTGCAAAACAGAAAGAAACATCTGATCAGAGCCTTGAGGGTGAGCAGATCCTTAATTGTCCCTGTCAGACATCACCAGTGGAGAGTCCCTGGGAGTCATTAACTCCTTATCAGAACTGCCCAGCAGCTGACAGGGCTCAGCAGTGACCTCCTCCCAGCCTGGCCAAAGGTTCCTGATTGACAATAGCCAGAATCTCCTTTCTGTAATGCTTCAGCCCTCAAGGGAAACTCTGACTCTGCTGAACTCCAGCGAGAGGAAAGACCTGAGGCTTAGAAGCCAGCTCCAAGGGATGGAGATTGCACTGCTCTTCATGAAGAAGTCTTGGACTGGCTTAATTACTCCTACAGTCCTTTTCTAACATCTCTGCACATTTTCTTTTCAAGGTAAAAATGAAGTTTGAAAAAGGACATGAAAGCAAAGAAACTCATAGAACATGAGTGCCTGTCTAGGTGCCCAGGGTCAGGCCTGTAACAGCTTTTATGTGTCTGGAAGTGAGGATGCTGAACTTCTCTGACTCTTACTGATGACATTGGTGCCTAAATTTCACAACTCAGTCTTTCTCCCTGGGCCATTTTCAATACTTCTCCGTGGCACTTGACTTCAAGGAGAAGCATCAGCACCAGTTTCATAGGAGAGTCACTTGGAACCTGTCTGTGGCTGGAACAAAGGAAAAGGAAGAGCAGGTCTCCTGCTCTAATTCCCTCTACTCCCTTGCTGGCTGGCGTTAGCTGCACCCACCCCCACCAGAATGGCAATTCTCTGCCTCATAACACAGAGGATGGCAGCCCTGAAAGCACCAACAGAACCAAATTTTAATTAACAAAGCCCTGGGGGGGACAGCCAGCTGCTGGAAAAAAGCAAAAACTTGTTAAGCCTGTGAGGCTGCAGTGAGTGAGGAAATGCTCCAGGCAGACTCCAGTGCTGCTCCCCAGCTCCTGCCTCTGCTCTGCCAGGGGAGAGGGAAGCAGCTCCTGCCTGGGAGTGCCAGCAGTGCTGTATCCACAAGAGGGCACGCAGGAACTCCAGCACCTCAGCTCTGAGGGTACTCACCCCTCCCAGCTCCCTGCTTGCCAGAAAATCCCTCCATAAACCCAGCCATCCTCTCCAAAGCACAGCCCAGCTGCAGGGAGTGCAGCAAGCTCCCTGCTCTGGGTGCAGCAGTGTGCTGGTGGTGTTTGAGGATCCCCAGGACGAGGGAAGGGATGAGAATCTTGACTCCATGTTTCAGAAGGCTGATTTATTATTTTATGATATATATTATATTAAAAATACTACACTAAAACTATACTAGAGAAAGAGAAAGGAGACATCAGAAGGCTAGAAAAGAATGATAATAAAATCTCTGACAGGCCAGAGCCTCGACACAGCTGGACCATGATTGGTCATCAAGTAAAAACAATCCACATGAGCGCAATCAAAGATGCACCTGTTGGTGAACCACCTCCAGACCACATTCCACAGCCATCAGATAGTTATTGTTTACACTTGTTTTCTGAGGCTTCTCAGCTTCTCAGGAGAAAAATCCTAGCGAAAGGATTCTCATCAAATATGTGAGTGACACAGCAGCAGGACCATCCTACCTGACTAAAGGGGTATTGCTCTGGTTCAGTGCTTTGAAGGTGAGATATCTCTCCCTGGCACACATCCGAGGCTTGTAGAACCGCAGCAGCCCTTCGAAGTGCTTGAAGGAAATTCCAGATGGCCTCTGGCAACAAAGGAACGCTGTCAGAAGCAGCAGCAGCAGGCAGGAATGAACAGAGCTTTTAATTCTCACTCTGGATTTGTTTTAAGCAGGATTTCATACGTTATAACTGAGCCCCCAAAGCACTCTGAGCTATTACTTTAACACACCAAGCTCATCCCCGGGCACAGAGATCAGAAAGCCTTTCTGGCAATGGGTCCCTCCAGCAAATGCAGAACTGTTCCCTGCTGCCCCATCACCTGAAAATTGTCCAACCAGACACCCCAAGCAGAGTTCAACCCCTCTTCTTGGAAAATTAGCAGGCAGCCTAACAGATCCCATCATGGCACTTTTTAAAGACCATCAGCTATGTGCACTAAACATGAACTAATCTACTAGAAGCGGGTTAGTTATTTTTGGGTCTTATTTCTCTTGCTGCTCCAACAAGTTAAGCAAGAACTCAACTTTCTCCCCACAGTGCTTGTCCCTGTTAAAAGCTGTTTGTAGGTGAATTCCTTCTGTTTCTGCACTGCTCACTTGTGCAGGATCTAGAGAATGGATTATATTTTCAATTGTATGACCCATCCCTCCTCTCAGTAGTGATGCCTGGTAAGCCAAACAAGTCCTCAAGTGACCCAGACTGATTCAGAGAGAAATCAATGATCACATACACTCCAGAACAAACCTCCCTCATTTTACCAAGCCATAACCTCACGCAGGGCTGAAATTCAGAGCACTCTGCTTTTTCTCCACTAACAGAGGTGAATGTGAATGAAAGAAAAAACCACCAGCCCATGGTGAGCCTGATCACAATGAACAGAGAAAAAAGCCCGTGTTTTGGAGGTCAGCAGCCAGCCCAGGGTGCTGCTGGCCCAGCTGTACCTGTTTGGTGACCAGCAGCCGGTACGCGTGCTGGATGGCCGTGCGCTTGTGCAGCAGCAGGGACTTGAACTTCCTCTTCTCAATGTCATTGAAAGTGTCAAACACAACAGCCAGAAGCTGAGAAGACAGGAAAAAAAACCCAAAAAGTGCTGTTTTGACCTTTATACTCTGCAGGGTTTCAGGGAGGCACAGCAGATGCTGATGGAGTTGGTGAGGGCTTGCTGGCACCAGGGAGCCCACAAAGGGATCCCCAAGCTCTGATCCACTTTTTGGAGGAGGTCCAGATATTTCTGGCCTCTCAATACCTGCTAATGGGATTTAAGAGGTACAAAAATGCCAGCAGAAAACCATATCAAAAGATTAAAATGCCCTGATCTGTTCCTGGAAAGCAGGGTTTGAGGGCTGCTCTCTGGATCCACCCTTCCTGGGAGCTTTGGCTAACACAGAGCAAAGCCAACCCTCCATGTGGGGAGGCAGTGAAATCCAACCACAAGCATCAAATCCCTCACCTTGGGCTGCAGAATTCCTCAGCTCCTTTGGCAAGGCCTTTTCCAGCACTCACATCCTCCCCTGGGCAGCCATGCTCTCACTCTGCAGTGATCAGCACTGCAGCCCTGCCATCCTGAGTAATTCCATCCCCTTCAAACTGATTTACAAAGTATTTCGGGCAAGTCCAGATAATAAAATGCCATTTTATGATAAATAATTAAGACAGAGAAGGATAATAAATTTCATGCAACCGAGTATGTCACTCCAAGCACGATATTAATGGCAGAGTAGTTGAAAGATGCTCATATAATTTGGTTTTCTGTGATTTAGTTCAATTCCTCGTGGTTAGACATTAAAAGAGTTCTATCTGTAGCCAAGCTGCCACCTCTAGAAGTGTTCTGCCAAAGGGTCTGAGATGACTGCAGAGCAGTTCTGGGAATGGGGAAGACTCTGCTGAGCAATGAGCTCCAAAAGCAGGCAGAGGGAAGGGAAGTGCTCCCCTGGGCACTCACCAAGTTCATGATGAAGTAGAGCTCGATGGAGAGGTACACGATGAAGAAGACACAGGACCAGGGGTTGCGGGCGTAGGATGGCATCATCACATCAGGGAAACTGCATCCCAAAGGACACAAGGGTGAACCCCAAAATCCTCATGGCACACAGCACAGGCAACAGGCACAGGGAGGGCAGGGGGGTGTGTGTGTACGAACTCACATCTAAAGATCTGCACATTTGTACAAAACTCAGAATAATAATAAATGTGGCAAGCACATTCCTCACACGCCCCAAACACCAAATGGGATTTGTGGTGTGGTTAAGGGCTATGCTTTGGTACTTAACAACAGCAGTACAGCCCTGGTGCAGGTGTTACCACCTCAGATTTCTTCCATCCTTTGCTAATTTCCTAATCCCCAGGGCTCTCCCTGACAGCAGATCAATATTTACTCACTGCTGTTATCCCAATTTCCTAGCAGACAGGTGAAGTGCAGCACAGGAATGGGAAGTTACTTCTCAACAGAGAGCTGTTGGCTGACAAAGGAGCACAAACACATTTTCCCTTCCTGAACCAAGGCCTAACAAAGCTGTTTCCCCCTTACTGCCCTCACAGTGATGAAGACATCTGAGTCCTTAGAGATAACTCTGCAGCTGAGGTCACAGTGTCCTAAAGTAAAATGGAATAGCAGCTCTTCCCATGCAGGCTGACCCTGGACATCTCTCTCTCTCTCAAGCAGAGGAAAGGGGTCACAGATTTGGAGACAGAGCATTTCTGCAGATAAACTCTTGGCTCTGGCAGACTCCTTGGGGACAAAGGGAAAGACTGAGATAGAAGAGCATGAACTTACTTTGAAGTGGTCAAAAGCACAAAGAGATTCACCAGGCTGTTCTCTAAGGTATTGAAGTACTGAAAGAAAAAATTCCCATGACAAAATGCAAGCAGGAACTCACAGGGACATTTTGTTCAAAGAAACAACCAGTTCCCCCCACCCCTCTGGATACAGGCACTTCCACAGTTCCCTGATGCCCTCCCTAGGGAAAAGTGCTTCAGCATTTTTAAAGTTCCCTGAGAAATGGTGTGTGAAGAGTTAAACCAAAAGCACATTTTTATAAGCACTTTTTCCTGGGCAGCAGCAGGAACCAATGGCTGCTGGACTCTGACCACAGCAGTGGAAGTGGCTGAGCTTTGCCTCAGACACCTCCTCCCCTGGGGACAGTGGCAGGTGGCTCTTTTGGCTGAATGAAGGCACCAAGAACAAGGAACAACTTTGAGAATGTTCCCTTTGGGACATCCTGTCTTGGAGGAAGTTCCTTCCACAGTCTTCCTCCCCACAGAGGGTAGAGCAGGGTGACACTGCCTGGAGCAGCCTGTGTTTGGTCTCACATGGTTTAATAAACTATGACTGCACTGTAATGTTGAATTCTTAATGAAAAAATCAAGATACTCACTGGATCCGAGTGGTTAGGAGAAAACAAGTAAAAACCTAAAGAGGCAGCAGAGAAATAGAGGAGGAAAGAAAGGAGAAAGAACAAACAAAAATAAAGTCAGTTCAATGCCGAGCAGTGGAGCAGTTCCCAAAGGGAAGGTCCCACTAACAAGCAAATCCTCCCTGACACCCTGAGGATGGGAGTGTCGGGAAGACTTTCTCCACAGAGATTTGCCAATAGATGTCATTGGCATTTCAATCCTCCTTTTGGAAAATAAACTTTCTGGGGATGGTTTGGGCTGTAGCAGGTACACTCCAGACACATGCATTTGTGGGGATGCAGAATAAAGTGTTAACACTGAGGAAGAGCTGGTGGAAGCAGAGCTTGAAAACATACACCACTGACTGTGCTCTGGAAGAGGTCAAAAGGGCTTTTGTCTCAAAATTAAATACCCAGCTGTCAGATTTTTTTGATGTTTTAACTCTGCCTTCCTGACTGCAGATGAAATGGGATAAATGGAAGATCCTGGCAACACTTTGGATTTGATCAGCTTTATATTCATCCAGGCTGCTCATGTTGCTTTTGGACAATCACTGGTTAAGAGCATCACTTCTCCACCCATGAATACAACTCACCCAGAATAGCAAAAATCACCATGAAGAAAAGCAGGAGGAGAAGGATGTCAATAAATGGTGGGAGGGACTGGAAGATCTGTCGCAGATTTCTGAAAAAAATAAGAGAAAACATTAATAAATTAAAATTTGCACATTTACTCCTCCAGGTTGTCAGGGGAAAGAAAAAAACCCACCACCACCACCCCCCCCACACTTGAGGGCTTTCTTCCCACTCCCTCCAAGGATTAAAAGTAGAAAGCTTGCTAAATTAGGATCATTTCCAAGCTACCCATCTGTCCTTTGCAGTCAGCTCTCAGGTACTGCAAACAACACTAATGTCATGTTGTCAACTCCCCTTCTGCAGACTGAAGACCAGCCCTGATTCACTGTGCAGTTTCCAGGCAAGCCCAGGAGCAGAGCCAGTGCAGCCACACCCTGTGCTGGTCTCTCTGAGCTGGTTTATACACCCAAGCCCTGTGCACCACCAGCACATCCACACTTAGCTCACAGTGCAACCATCTCCAACACAAATGCCAGTGAAAGACACTGACTTTCCTGGGATGCTTGCAGGATTTTGTTGGAATGCATGAAATAGAAGCCTCTCTGAGTCCCTCAGAGAGAGAAAGGAATGCAGGGATTAAATTGGAACCTTTAGAGAAAATGAAATATATTAAGCCACACAGACATGAAGTAAAAGCGCAAGCTTTAGTTTTAAGTAGAAATATATTTTAAGCGCCCTAAGAAACTGTGTTAACTAGTAAAAGCCATAAAGCCTAGTTTAAAGTTCAGTAGTGTTATCTTTCACAAAATTAACTTAGTGCCAGACATAATGAAAACAGCAGAACACTGCTTGCATTTCTGGATAGAACAGACAGAACTACATGTGTAGATTTTGGGTAAGAACCGACACTACTTTCACACATTAGAATCAAGCTCAGATAGGAAGAATGTTTTAGAATCGTGTTTTTAGCTGATTGGATGATTTATGAATAAAATCCCCCTGTATTGGGGTGCAAAGGGGAAGAAGGAAAAAGGGGATAGTAGCTGCTAGCTGCTGCTCAGAACATCAGGACTCTATGCCAGGAAGCTTTAGCACAGACCTCAATACTCTGAACTCTTTGAGACTGATGTTTTCACACAATAAACAACCTTACAACAGCCAACAACAGCTCCTGTCTCTTCGAAGACCCAAGACCCACGCCCAACTCCAGGATCTGAGTGCTTTCCCTCCAGCCCAGCCCCAGGAGTGAGGGCAGAGCCCAGCATCACCTTCTGACAGCCCCACAGTAGCGGCAGTCCACGAGGAAGATGCAGCGCAGGGCGCGCGTGATGCGCACGTGCGAGGTCTGGCGCACCAGCACCACGATGGCCTCGATGAACTGCACCAACAGCACACACGTCTGCAAGAAAGGGGGGATCACAGGCAAAGCTCTGCCTCACCACCTGTTCATCTGCACATTTGAAGGATGGGAGGTGTCCCCGAGTGTCAGAACCCAGGAAATTCCTCTGGCTGCCCTGGAGGACTCGAGCCCCTGCCCAGGAGGCTCAGAGACCTTGGCACAGAGCCCAAGACCCCTGTGCCTTTGATCTTGACCCATGGAGCAAATTACCACCTTTATATGAAGAATTACAAGTCAAGAGAGTTTAAGTAGAATAACAGTTAGTTTGTCACGGGGTGAAAAAATAGATTTTTGAGGTTTTTAGAATGGGGGCTCAGGGTCCCAAGATGGAGGAATTTGGGCGTGCTTTGTCCTTTTTCCTTCTTCTTCTTGGCCTCCATGTTCCAGGTGATGCTGGCACTTTTGGATTGGTATAGAGTAGAAGCTCACTGTCTAACATAGGTGATAGGTATTGGGAAGTTATGGTAAATAATGTACATGTAGTTTTTAGTATAAAAAGACACCACCACCCTGAGGGTGTTAGTGTGCCTCTGTCTGACCTGCTGAATGGACCTTGGCGGGTTGGAGAAAGAATTTTATAGGTAAGATACAATACACAACCTTGAGAACGAGACCAGAAGAGTTCTGACTCCTTCTTAGACTTTCTAACACATCTTAGAGTCACTGTGAGCAACAGAGATTCTGAGAGCTGAGGGATCTCACATGAATCATCCAGCAGCTGGGACACAGCAGCTACACCGCCCTGCTGCAGTGCAGGCCAAGATTGCACCTGGATCTTTGATTCTTGGAGGTGCTAAAGGAGAAACCCTGACAATCAAGCAGATAACTCACCTTGACCATAGTCCTTTTGTGCCTGATAAAGGTTTGGAAGCCCAGCCACCTCATCTTCATGGAGAGCTCAAAGACGACCACGATTAACGCGAACAGCTCCAGGGTAGCGTGGACCTGTGCAGCACAGCTTGGTGAGAACAGCAGCACAGCAGAGGCCACACTCCTGCCCCTCCTTTTCCAAGGAGCAGCTGGGTTTGACAGCAGTCTGAGCATTGCCTTGTGGCATGCAGGAAAACCCCAAGCCACTTTTTTACAGCTAACACAGCAGTGTTTTTCAACATTTCTATATCTACTGCTCTGTGCTTTTATTAAAGCCTGTGCAGTTTTTCTCTAAGCAGTACCAGGCCAGAATTTCCTGAAATCCATGTCCCTTCTGGGCTTGAGCAACACAGGAAAAAAGTTATTGATACATTTGAAACAAAAGGCCAAGACATCAACAACTGGAGCAGAAACACTTTGAAAAAAGATGGAGACTGTAATTTTTTAGTGGAACACAAGAAGGAGAGTTTCTGGGCAGGGAAAGTTTATACAGAGAAGGGTTTTTCCTTGAATTAGAATTCTGGACAATCACAAGGAAGGTCCTGATCTGTGTTCTAGGAACCACTGGAGGTGCTGGGGTAATGGCACCAGCCCTGACAACAGCTTTGAAACCACCCCATCAAAGCCCACAGACTGCCGAGTTATCTCACGAAAAAGGAAAAACCCACCTATTTCTGTTACCAAATGAAGAACTGGACAAATTGATAACACGAAATGAGTATCACTTTCATTGTGGTCTGCCTAGATCAGATGGAAAAAGGAAGTTTTGCTGTCTGGCCTGTCTGCTGTCAACCATTTACAGAACAAACCAGGTGGATTTTTTTTCCTCTTACTGCCTCCTCCTTCCTCTCTGTTTGGCCATCATTTTCCTCTTCCCCAGGCTGCAGAGCAAGCAGGCTCTGCCATTTAGGGCCAGTACTCACAAAGATGCCCAGGCGGAGCATGGGGACCGCTGGGGCCTCGCACAGGGACAGCAGCAGCAGCAGCAGGGCCGTGCTCAGCTCCATCAGGTAGAAAAGGTGGTTGTGTGCAAAGAGGTAGGCAGCGAGTGCTTTGGCATTTTTGGGGTGAGTGAAGAACTTGTCATTATTTTCTCCTTCCTAGGGCAGCAAGAATAAAGAAGGGAACAGCATTAGTGACTCTTGGGACTATAAAAGAGTGAAGAATGCAGATTTTTACAGGGATTAGATACAATTCCCAACAGACTATTCCCATTTACAGCCTGTTGTTGATGTGTTTATTGAGGAATGGACTCTACACACACGGGACATCCCCTTCTGCTCATAACCACATTTCAGTAATGAAACTCTTTAATATCCACAAACTCCTGCTTCAGAAACCCCTGAGCCTTTTCACAATGAGGCAGAGAGCTGGGAGAGTTTGTAAAGGCAGGCAAAGAAACTTCAGCCAATATCCCAACACAAACACAGCACTTCATTTACTTGCAACTACTTCCACATGTTTACAGACTTATTTGATTAAACTTCTCCAGGACAGAACATGAAAACACCCAGATAAGCCCCAGGGCACCTGGCTGACAGTTGTTCCTCCTTATCTTGGCCTTGCAAAATGTCTGGGAGAAAACATTGGAGCACACACAGTGTTTTCTGCTTCAGGAATGTAAGACAGACTCCATGCAAAATAAACAAGTCTCTATGCTGATTTGTCACTCTCTCTTAACTAGAAAGCTTAATTAACATTAAAAGGTCAGATACTCCATCTTAACACTTTGCCTACAACTCATTTTCAAACAGCTACATCATGATTATTTTTACCCCTAGGATGAAACTTAGTCTGGGGAGATTTAGAGGGTTTTCATCAGAACCACCCAACAGATTCTTCTTTTTCTAGAGTCAACAGTTCTGGCAAGGGAGCTTTGTCACTCACAGGAAACTTGCTGCCTCTTGGGAACTGTCATAAGGGACCACTTTTCCCCAGCAGGGCCACAGAGATGCACAAGAAGTGGTGAGGTTTTATTTAAATTAACATCTTCCAGGCAGGCAATTACTGCAAGGACAGCCAAGCTATTACTATGAAAGCAGAATAGCTGTGATTGCAAAAGGATAACAAGGTCAGGGAACTCTCCCTTAGGAAGTGAAGCATTCTCCAGACTCACTCAGGAGAGGGTTCCCAATGTGTCTCACTGACTCCAGCTCACACTGGGTTTCAGAACAAACACTGCTGGGTCAGAGAGCTGGGCTGGAGCAGGACAGAGCCAGCCCTGCACAGAGCCCAGGCTGGGATCAGCAGGGTCCTTCCCATCCACCCTGGCAGGACACACTTGTGGAATGACAAACAGCCTAAATCCTGCCTCCTGGGAGCCAAGCAATTCCAAACGTGCCTGGACAGCAAAGCCCTCTTATCCAGACCCAACACTTGCCTGCAGCCACTGCTCACAAAACTCTGTTGAAGAGATTCTACCTCATTTCAAGGACAGTGTCACCGTGGCCATCGGTGAAGGCAGCAGCAGCAATCATCTCCATCTGAAGGGCCAGGCCTGCTGTGCCCATTACCATCAGAGCTGCACAGCTCAATGACCCTTTGCAGAGCTGCTCCAATAATCAGGAGTTTAAACAAAAGCCTGGGATGGAGGCTGGAGCCACCCTGACATTGTCAGGGCTGCTCCAGCACACCATGGAGTTCAAATGTTGTCAAGGTCTAGTTTAAATACACTAGTTTAAAATATCTGAGAAGTGAGATTTCTCAGTCCTGTGGGGTCAGAGCACAGAGGAACAAATGGTTTCTGTCACCTTGCAGTGGCTTAAACAAAAAAAAAACCCAGCTGGGTCCAAAGCACCCCAGAACTTTGAAAGGGAACGAAGAGAAGGAAGGACAGACAGTAATGGAACCAGCAACCACTTCAGACTGGACAGCTCTGGGAGAAGCTCAGTTTTGGTGGCTAATTCCTCACACCAGATGCACAGCAACCTTAAAAAAGCAAACCTTTTGCTGCAGTAAGGATGGTGTTTCTGGTAACTGAAGCATGGGGGGGGTTTGATTCTTCATTGTTTCAAATATAAATTTCACTCCTGGGCTGATCCTAACCCCAGCATCCTTGAATCCTGTAGAAATCAAGACCTCTGCTTTCCCTCGTGCCTCACATGACCGGCAGGACTTGACTGACACTAATTGGGCCTCCACCCACTCACCCCATGGCCTAGGCAGGATTGGGACCTGCACTTCCAGAACAGGACAGCACTGACCATTCCCCCTGGAGTGACTGCAGAAATGACAATCTGTGACCAGCTACAGAAACCTCCATGCCAAGGTGGCAGAACTGTGCACATGCTGAACCCCCAGCCAGCACAGTCCTTGGGAAAGGATGTGGATTTTGTTGTTGGTTGCCCCAAATGACTCCCAAAGCCTACCTGGAGGTGCCCCCAGCACTGCCCCACTCCCGAAGCAGCATCCTTGGCAAGGCACTGAATTTTCAGCCTCAGAACAGAAGCTGTTTGTTTCCCATGGCCAAGAACCAGCGTAGCTCCTGCACAGCACTGTCCCCCCACCCAGCAGGGCTCACCTGGAGGTAGATGGCTGCCTCTTGGTAGTTCATCTCCCAGTTGTGGCGGGCAGAGCTCTGCTGGGCACAGCACTCCCTGGCCGCGGGGCTGGAGGCATCGCTGACCACGTCATAGCTGCCTCCATCTGCAGCAGAAAAACAGGGATCAGCCATCAGCAGCCTCTGGGATCACAGGCAGCCACAGCAGCTGGGAAAGTGGCAGCTGCACACTGACAAATTGACTCTTGGCAGGTAGGAGCTTTAAAGAGACACTCAAACGCAGCACTTGCACGCGGGGATGCTCCCGGAAGATCATCAGAAGAGACAGCTTCCTACTCAGTACAGCAAGCAGCTCTCCTGGCTCAGGGGTGTGTGCTGTCATGCCTGGAGCTTGCTATCAGCATCACAATCTACAAGCAGGCAGGTAACAGCCACCAGCCTCCCAGGATGGCCAGCCCAGTGAGGAGGGATTGCTGAAGGAGCAGGAAGCTTTTGCACATGTCCCTGGAGCAGAGGCCATGGAAGGATGGCCACAGCACTGCCCCTGCCACGGGGCACCAATGTGAGGAGAGAAGCTGTCAGTACTTTGAGCAGAAAGCCCCATTTCTCCCAGCACTTCACTAAATAACACATCAACACTCTGAGGTGCTAAGTACTGACACCCCTCTGATGCAAACAAACCACAAGATGAATTTTCTGTTCACACTCCACACATTAATTCTGACATTTCTGAGTGCCTGTCCTTCTCACCAGCAAAGAACTACAGAACAATGCCATACTGAATGTGTTAAACAGATTTTGTAAATAAAGGTTTTGTTTAAAAAAACCCAAAACAATTCAATTGCAAAAAAAGCAAGTCCCAAGCAGAGCTACACATACACAGTGCCCTTCCCAAAGGAGAGTTATACAGGGCATGTATGTAAACTCCAAAGTAATTTTTGCATTCTGCAGCCTCAGTGCTATTAAGCCAGATGAAAACTAAGAAGAAGACAATTATTGCACAAAAAGGGAATGTCACTTGGTTTCTTCTTCTGGGACTGGGGGTTTTATTTTACCTTTGACAAAGAATGCTGAGCAAAGAACCCCCAGCAGTGACACCTGCTTAGGGCCTGTGGTGGAGCTAGCCACACTCTCAGTTCTTCAGAGTTTCAAACATTTCCCACATCACATGGCTGTTCCTGCTCTCAGAAGAGACTTCCCTCCTCCAGTGCCTCATGTTCCCAAAGTGGGTACATGTAAAATTGAGCTTGCCAGCACAGCAGTGCTGATTTCCCCCCTTTTTTTTGAGCACAGGAGCTGTGGTGTGGCAGCTCGTTCCCTCTGTGTTCAAAGTTGTTATCTGAGAGTGGGCAAAAAGCACCACGAGGTTCTCTTCCCCTCTCATGACAGTCTGCTGAAGATTTGCTGTGACAAAATAATCCTGGATGAATTACTGATTCAGTCTCTCCAGAACACCCTCTGGAGTGGAGAGGGAGCCCATGCCAAAAACTCTGCACCCACCAAGAGAAATGGCACCATGTGCTCCTGGCAGAGGCAGGGAGTGGGAAGAAATCAGAGCCCCTTCACCAGTGCACAGCCACAGCTGCCTCTTCCACCCCCAAATCAAATTAAGATAACATTTCTCTGGAGTTTGTGAAGACCTTCCAGATTGCACACTCAGGTTGCTGAGCATTCTGCAGCACGAAGCCTGTTTCTCTTCCTTGCTTCCCCCACACCCTTAAAATACCACTCAAAATCTGGACAAATGTTTGAATGAGGCCGGTTCCTCCCCCACACCCCTTGATTTAGCACAGCTCTTGAAAAAAAAAAACCTGAATGATGGAGTTTTTATTTATCCAGGGAGCTGGAATGGCAGCCTTCTGGTTTGTCTGCTTTTTAACTAAGAGATGACAGCCATATGCAAAAATCAGAAGCGTTATATTGCAAGCTCTAAAAAGTTCTTAAATGTTATTATTTACCAAGCTTTCCCTGAGGACGCGTCCCAAAAAGACAGACTCCCTCAAACTGCAGCCTGAGAGCAAAACCTTTTCACATTTGATGCTTAACAGTTACAGGAGGAGCATATTTTCATCAGAACCTGGACTTTACATTACAGAATATATAACATTTACGAGGATCAAAACACACTGTGATCCAAGCAGCAATGGTTTGTAGCATTAACCTAAACACCAACACACTGGACCCTGCCCAAAGATGCCAAAATCACCTTTAACCTTGACAAAGATGCCAAAATCACCTTTAACCCTGAAGCAGCTCTTTTGCAAAAATTAACCCCTCTGGAAAGGACATACACAGGAAAAGACACACCCCAGCAAAACCCAGGACAGGACCCTGTTCTGTGCTTCCCACAGGAGAGCTGTCCCAGCTCTGAGACCAAGGTTGCAAATACAAAACAGCACTCAGAGATGCAAATCAGAACCAAAAAACAGCTCTAGAAATGAAGATGCTTTCCTGCTGTCTAAACCAGGCACAGACAACAGCAAATGCACTCGAGTGTTCCGGTGGGGAGCTGCATTTTGTGGATCAGCTCCTTCCCCATCAGGTACCAGAAGGTTGATCTAGCATCCCTGAGGCAACAGCATCATCTGGGTCATAAATAATAATAAAAATAATAATAAATTCCAAGAGCAGCCCTCTGACTGTGTGCTTGGCAGCCCTCCAGCGAGCTAATTTCCTCAGCTGCTCCCATGATAACAATGACACAGACTAATGCAAGCTCGGCTCCGCTCGTGCTGCACCACATCCCCGACGGCGTTTACCATCAGTATGGAGCTCAATGAGATAGGAGGATCTCTGCACGGGGCTCCCGGGATCCTCGAGGTAGATGGCAGGCAGCTCCCTCCACTGCATGGCAGCCCCTGGTGCTCGCAGCCCGCCGTTCCTGCCTCCCCTTCCTTCCCAAAGCCGCTCCTCAGGGCAAAGCTCCGCACAAAAGATCCTGCTCTGCTGCCTGCAGAAGTGAGCGGCTTCTCCCCTCCTCCCCTCTGAGGAAGAGCTCAGTGAGATCCTTTCCCTGGGTGTTGCCCAGGGTGAGATTTTGGAAGGTTTAGCTGCAGGATGAGGAGTGAGATCCTTTCCCTGGGTGTTTCCCGGGGTGAGATTTGGGAAGGTTGAGCTGCAGGACGAGGAGCTGCCAGGCACAAGCGTGGTGCTGGCGAATGTGCTGCGCTCTCGTGTTTTGGCATTTAGCACAACTTGCTCACGATGAGCTAACGGGGAGAGGAGTGGAAGTGCTGAGCAGGCACAGCAAAGAACCTCCAGCATGAAAAAGAAAACAGATATTTGGTGAAGTTTGCGGTGCGAGGGGCACGCCAAAGGAAGAGAAGTGAGCCGGTCACAGATGGCAAAGCTTCCTTCCTTACACTTGTGTAACTTATCCCAGGCGTTCCCTGAAAACAGAGAGGCAGGGAGGGAGGGGAAAAATAAAAAGGGGGAGGGGGGGGGAAAGAGGGAAAAAAGAAAAAAAAAAAAAAGGAAAAGCAAAACCAGCTGGCTGCTTACACAAGGCATCCAGAACGAGACTGCCGGGACTCCAGCATTTCCATTCAGCGCAGCCGAGCATGCTCCTGTGTAAATAGTTTCCATATGTCATCATTACAATAAAAAACAAAAAAACAAGGAAGAAAGAGAAGGAGCATAAACTTTCCAGAGCCCAAACCTCTCCCTCTGCAAAACAAATTCCCTGCTTAGGGGAAGGAAAAACTCTCCATGGGCTGAGAGCAAACAAACTCCTCTCATTCGGAGGAGCTCATGCAGCCAGGGGGGATCTCCAGGGCAGAGCTGAGAGGAGAATAAGGGACAGAAAACATCCACAGGAGGCTGAGATAAATCACCCTTCCCAGCCAGCTATTATATTGAAGTCACTCTGGAATTCCACAGTTTTTGATGTCTGCATTTCTTCAAATAAATAGTAATTTTTTCAAAATTCCAACAAACTAATAACCTCCTACAAATTCAGAGAGTTATAAACCAGCCCTACAGGGCAGCTCTTCCATTTGCCTCGGAGCTCCCCCAGCCTGGCTCTCATTAGCCGGCTTGCCAGATGTTCTGCCTGCCAGACAGCACACACTTTTTATGGCCTTGCACTGAAACAGACTGAGATTCCCTAACTGGCTCACTGCCTGCCTCCAAAGCCTTCACTGGACTTCCCAGGGCTTTCTCCTAAATGCTTGAGGATGGTTTGGATGATAAGTCTCCATCCTGCCCAGATATTGCTATTTTAGCAAGTACATCTGTGATGACAGAACACTGCAGAACATATGAAGGCAGAAGTGACTTAAATCAGCAAAAAATATCCTTATTCTGTCATTCATACTGTTCATGCATCACGTGTGGAGTCAATGTAAGATGCAATATGCAAGTTGCTCCAGTGAGTTCCATGTGTGAGTAATGTTTCTCTTGACAGGCAAAGAAAGAAATGCCAAGGACACACAACTTTGGAGACAGACACATCTTCATTCACATGGCCTTGCAAGGTCCCTGATCCACCAGAAGAGGGAAGAGGAAGGAAGGCATCACCTCGTGCATGGGGGAAAGGTCAAAGTGTCCAGGCACATGGTCTGGGCAGCTCCAGTCACCAGTGTGTTCAGGGCTGGATGGAGCTTGGAGCAACCTGGTCTCCAAAAATGTGTCTGTTCCTTCCAATCCAAAGCATCCCATGATTTTACCATTCTACCATCCAACTGGAGTCCTTTTTTTCAGGCTTTGCATTCCTCACTGCCATAACTCCTTCTATTTCTCCATCTTCGCTGGATCTGTAATTCCCAAACTCAGACACAGAGCCCAAGCTTTTGGTTTAATACCAACAAAACCAGGCATTCCACAGCACTGAACATGAGCCCATGGAAGAAGGCAGATCCCAGCAGGATCAAAGGTTCTCTTGGTGCTCCTGGATCTCCTGAGCTCACACCCAAGCCCTGTCCCAGTGCAGGAGCCCTGCGCTGGCTGAGGTTTCTGGCTCTCCCAGCCACACTGCTCCCTGAGGCTGTGGTGAGGATGGACAAGGAGAAGAAAGACAGCACTCCAGAAGCATTCCTCTCTCCTGGAAAGCTCTCATCAGCTGAACACTCACTACAGAAGGTGCAAATCCATAAAAAACCACGGAAACAAGGTAGATGCCTACCCTTCCTCAACACAATCTGTGCAGGCATCTTCAGTCCCAAAGCCAAGATTTTAGTCAAGTATTGGAGTTGTCCCAGCACCAATGATGGCATTTTCCCTCCCAAGAGCTCACAGGCCATGCAGCTTCACCTCCAGAGGATTCATCTTCCCTCTCTCCTCCAAGGAGGCTGATAAGAAACTGCTGCTTGCAAGCACTGAGGCACAAACACACAGGGGCTTGTCTCTTCAAGGCCAGGCTCACCTACCCCAAAGAAAAAAAAGCTGGGAGCTGCCTGGAAAGCACAGCTGGTCTGGCACTTGGCCACACATCTCAGAGGTGAGACAGACAGACAGACAGGGAAATCTCCGCCTTTGCTGCCTGATTGCCAGCTCAGTGCCGTGCCAACGGGAGCATCGCAGGACTGGTCCCTGCTGCCCAAAACATCTCAGTGCCTGTCCTGGTTCAGGGGACATTGTGGGAAGGAAGAGAACAGCCACGGGGAAGTCTAAACAATTTGCTGTCAGTTTGTTGCCTAGGAAAAAAGGGCATCTCCAACAGAGAGCAGTGCCAAGCCCTTCTGCTACAGGAGAAATAATCTACTTCGGAATATTTTGAGCCAGCGTAACTGAGTCATGCTCTTCCTTGGAGACAACAGCACAGCAGAAACATATGCAAAGGCCTCAGGGCTCTTTGTCTTACTGTATTCTCACAGCACTCACTTGCTGTGAAGCTCAACAAATAAAGTCACTTCAGCTTCCTATTTAACACAGGAAAGTTTTTTTAAAAACCACGGACGTTGCCACTTCCTGTGAGCGGTGAAAGGCGACTCCGTCCTCGCCTTGACTCGAGGATGCAGCACCACGAGCTCACATCCTGCCTCCACCACCACAGGGAGCTGAATCCTCGTGAAGGAGGAGCAGATGTCCCTCAGCATGGTAAGTCACATTTTCTATATCATTGCCTCTTCTCAGTCGTGCTCCTTCCACGGCAGACAGCTGATGGGCAGCGCTGTTTAATTAGGGGAGCGCTGCATCCTCGATAACATCTGCACTGCACACATGGAAAACCTCCTGGGCATAAAGGAACACCATGCCAGAAGAGCTAAAGCATGGTAGAAAATGGTTTAGCCCCAGCAGAAAGCCTGGCTCCATCCAGGGAGCTCTGAGTGAGCCACAGCCAGTTAACTCTTTGCTCTGAGGCTTGGGAGAAAGGTTGTGATCATTCACTTGGATGTTCACCTCCTGCACCACCCTCCTGGGGACAGAGACATTTGTAAGGAAGAATAATAAAAAAAATTAAATTAAAGACTTCCAGGAAAATAAGGATGAGAGTAATTTTCCCCATGTACAGCAGCCAAGCTCTGTTGGTTGGAGATCCTCATCTGTGCAGTTCCCTGCCTTGTCTCCCCAGGACACCTGCTCTCCTCTGATCTCATCCCTGAGTCACTCCAGCTTTTTTTTCCTCTTGAAATATGATGTGGGAAGTTTTGGCCAGGAACTCCTTGATCCTGGGACAACTTTCACTCCTGAATACATAGCAGCAAGAGGCAGAGGGGCAGATCTCTCCTTTTTGGGATGTCTGGAATCCATAATTAGGTTAGCAAGACTTCAGCAGCTGAAGATGAACTGACAGATGCAGACCACCCCCTGTCTAAGCCCTCTTCCACAAAGCTGCCTCCTGACAGATGTGGGATTAAATCCTCCTGCATCCAAGAGTCCATGAAATATCACAGGGAGAGCTGGAAGCAGGCACTCCTTCAAAATAAAACTGTGGAGCACAGGAGTTCCTGCCTTAACAGAGCTGCCAAGTCCAATCCAAAGCACTTTTACTCAGTAAAAGTCCCACAAAATGAAACGTTGCATTAGGAAGCTATAATTAAGAACCTCACTTGTGTCAAGCCAAATTGCTGCTGGTTTCATATCCTTTATTTCTTATCTCAACAAATGAACCACAACACCACCAGAAAGGAGAAGCCAAAGCCACAACAGAAGGATCACCTACAACTCACATTATCCATCCTTTCAGCAGCCAATATGCTCCATAATCTCATCAGTCCGATCGTATCACGGCAACAAAGGCTTCACACACACTGAGATAAAATTATACCATAACTGGAATTAAATATCTGAATCATTGAGGGGCTCTGTGGAACAACTAATGAATGGAAAAAACAATTGGAAGCACTTAAGGTTTTTCTGAACCGAACCAAAAAGGAAAAACAGAAGAGGCAGCTCTGCCTAAGGCAGAGAGAGGGAGGCCAGACGTGAAATACACACACACACACATTTCTAATTCATAATTTTGGAGGAAGTAATGGAAAGAGACAATATCAGAGTCCCTCAGCTCTAGCATTTCTTTAACATATCCTGTTACATGAAGGAATTTCCTCTTTTTGTTCCAAAAAGGGAAACCAGTGTCTCCTGCTTTTAACACATTAAAGATCTGCTTTGGCTTCAGTAACAACACAATGTCAGCAGTTTAAGAGCACGTTCCTCATTTCAATTCTCCAAAGCAGAGCCTCTGGATTTCCCTGATGCAGCTTGGAAAGATGTTTGATTAAGCTGCAATCTGGCCTTTTAAAGGAGAGCAGTGTGCTGCCAGGACTGACTGCCAGCTCCAGCCACCAGCAGCTCCCCAGGGAAGTCACAGATTCAGCACTGGGAAGCAGAGAGGAAGCTTTGGGAGAAACCAGCATTAATCTGGGTAACAAACCTCCAGCAGGGCCAAAGCAGCACTAGAATGAAGAAGGCTGTAATAAGGTATGTGCCTTACTAACCTTTTTTTCCCCGAAGAAAGAGGGATAGCAGGAAAATGACATAAATTTAAAAGTTAAATAACAAACTCTCAACATCTTCCCGTGACAGGCTGAGACCAATTAGAGTTATTTGCTGTGGTGCAGCAATGCTAAGGAGGTAATTGTGTTTTGTAGTGTTAGAACACGACTCCACCACGCTGATTCCTTTGAAATACAACACTGCCACATCTCTTCTGCCTTGTCCCTCACACAGGGAAGAGAAGCTGCCAACTTCAGAGGAAGACATGTGTAAAGGAGCAGGGAAAAGCCCAGCCCCCAGAGCTGGGGAGCTGTTCTCCATTAGGAAAAAAGGCTTCTGCACATTTGGTGGAAACCACTGCTGGCAGCAAGCGGAGGTTGCATTTAATGGCTGGAGAGGAAGGAAGGAGTTAAACCATTGATGTGACATCTGCTGAACAGCTGATTTTCCCTCAACTGGTCCTTGCTTCAAGTCCTACAGCCCTCACACAGAACCACATCTTCAGAAAATGGAAAACTTTGACTCAAAAGTCTTCCACACACAAAAAAAAAAAGGTCCTTTGAATCCAGATTTTAGAAGAGCTACTGCTGGTTTCCTATTGTTTGCCTGGAAATCTTGGCTGGCTGGCCTGCAATCTCCTGCCTGGTGCAAAACACCTTCTGGGGCTGGAAGAAAGTCACTCTCATGGCAATGTACAGATTGCCTCAGCTGCAGCCTCAGAAATCAAAAGTCATCTGCTGATTTTTAAATGCCAGCCTTTAGAATCAGCTGTTTAATCTCTATTTACTGTGGGGATGGAAGAATAGGTCATACAATGACTGTGTCATCTGGCTTTTCAGCAAATATAGAATATATTCAGTATTTCTTAAGCTTCCCTGTAACGCTATTGGAGTGTTAAACCCTGAACTCCTAACAGGCTGGAATCATTTAATATGATTTTTTATTTCTCAAGTCCTTTAGAGCACCTTAAACTCTGCTGATCACATTTCTCTTCAGGATTTTCCTCCACTCCCAGGTGCTATTCCTTCATTTGATATATATTTATCTAAATATCTGTATATATTTTGTGTTAGCCAGCCCAGGCATGTGGGTACTGTGACTTTTTGCTGCCTCTCCAACAGCTCTAAACCTTCAATCAACATTTCTGTTTTCTAGGCATTTGTGTTGCCTCAAAGTATAGAACATTTTGAATGTTTAAGTCTTCTCCTTCACAACCACTAGAGACAAGGTCCTGCCACCAGCCTTGCATTTGAAAAGAAAGGGCTTTGACTTGGTCATTTCACCCCCCTGACCCAAATGTCAAAATTTTCCTCAGTGCTCCCACTTCCAGGACTGATCCCTTAGTCTTAATTCTACAGGCATTTCTTCATTTGGTTAGTGAAGACCAGGAACATATTGGTGCATTCTAGTGAAATCCACTTTGCTTTTGTGCTATAAACTTCCCCAGATCTGTGGGGGATAGTGAAAACACTCTCTGCAACAACAGTGATAGCTGGAATAAACCACAGGCATTCCCAAGTTGGAATACAAAACCACACAGACATTAGGTGGGAAATACAAGTGCAGCTGAGCTGCCCAGCCCCACAGAACCAGGGGGTTTAACACAGCTGTGCAGACACATACATCCTAAATTTTCTTCCCCCACACACGAGCAGGAGAAGAAAAGCCTTTTGTTCCAAACAGACATCACCAGATCGAGATTGTAAGAGCAGCACTCAGTGTGATTCAAACCACAGCAGTGCCCTCTTGCCATGCCCAGGATCTGTCCCCAAGGCCAAGGTGCTGCTGTGACCAACACCAGGTCACCTCTGGTGTCCCCAGGTGAGGCACAGGTGCCCGAGCATCCTGCAGAACCACTCACAGATGGCCCAAACCCCAACCCTGCTCCTGCAGCTCCCAGAAAGCAAGCAGCCATGTGAAAAGCAGCCTTCTTCTCCACATGCAAAAAGCAATTATGGTAAAGACACAGGGAGAGCCCTGCGAGGTGCAGCTCAAAAGCCAGAGACACGGGAGGCAGCAGAAGAGCCCGATCAAATTCACCACACTCTCCCCAGCTTAAGGATCAGAAATGGAGCGTTCTGCCTCATAAATTCTACTTCCAGCAAATTCAAGCCTAAATCCCCTGAAGGCAATAAGGAAAAGGCAATCAACAACAACTCTAACCACTTCCCAGATGCTCCTGTTTAGTTTATACAGCACTTCTTACAGCATTGAAATGGGTAAAATGGGATTTCAACGCAGGGGGGCTGACGGCAGCAGGCAGGATTCCTCAGTGAAGATACCAAGGGCAAAGGAAGTTCTGAGAAGCATCATATTGGTTATGATGAGTGAACTCAGCGTGCTCAGCCTTTGCTCATTTTAATCTGCCAGTATACAGGCTTGGCTAAAGTGAACATCCTGCATCTACAGTGCCTTAAAAATCCACAGGAACCACAAAATGAGGGGGGAAAACGAACAAAGTGATGCGTTCCCTGGGAAGCCATGAAAAAACTAATCACTGTTTGTTTCCAACTGTTGTTCCGCTTCCTGAGCCAAATGTTTCCAAGTCAGCTGTGGTGGCTGAGGAGTGACCGGTTCGAGCTGGAAAGTTGTCAATTGAAAATTGCAGCTCCAACACTTTCAAACTCCTTAACATCTTTTATAATTCCAGGACCACCTGTTCAAAAAAAAGCAGAGCCCCCTGATGACACGACACATGGCCTTATCCCACATTTTCCAATGAAAGCAATCAGCTCAGGGAGGAAACACCCTGCTCTTCTGCTCTCAGCCCAAAAAGATGGGAGTTGTGCTGGAGGAGAGACACACAAAGGGCAGGGGCTCCCTCCCTCAAAGCATCAAGGTCATCACTCCCATCTTCAGGGAGTGTGGAGCTTCCAGACTCCTTGCCCCACTCTGCAGGATCCCCCCTGGATTTACAGTGTGAGGTGATCTCCATCCCCAGTGCTGCACGAGATGGCAAAGGAGAAAGAACCATTTGACTCCAGGATAATGGAACACTACCCCAAGTCTTCTCTACCTTGTAGATGCAGTTACCAGCTCAGATTTGAACAGCATGGGGCATTCAAGACAAAAATCACTGGGTTTTTTTCTTTTTTTCTCTGCGTGAAAGAGTCAACAGTGCAGAGATTCTGTTTGACAGAGCATCCCGCTGTGAGACACACAACGTGTGCATTGTGCAAACCACTCTCCTGCAGAGCTCAGAAAACAAGGAAGGCTTGGAAAAAATACCCACAATGACTGCAGCCCTCGATACCTCCTGGTGCTTCACTGTGCTTGGGGTTCTTCCTCTGCAGAGCCACGGTGAGAATGTCTGCACACAAATGCTGCTGAGTTTTGGACAACAAGGGGCTCTTTCTCATCAAAGAAAGGCACCAGCTCTACACAAGTATTTAAGCACAGCCCTGCCTTAAAACCTGAATTCTCAGGACAAGTGAGATCCAAGAGGAAGGTTCAGAGCAGAAACATTTTTCATTATTTCTGACATCACAGCAAAACATCCCCAACATCTTCTAAAAAGCAGCATTTCCCTCCTTCCTCTGAGCTTACAGAGCTCATCACCCAGGGAAACGAATTGTACTGAAGGAGAAAACAATAATCTCCTTATGTTTTGGGTGTTCGTTTCCCTTTCCAAGATTTTCACCCCTCACTCATCTCAGAGGCAGTTTTTGCTTCGCTTTGCTTGCTTAAAACATTCATTTTAAGTCATCTAGGCCAGGAAAGGATTAGAGGAGCCCTGGCAGAAGTTGCAGAATGCAAGGCTGTTAGGTCAGAGAAATGAGACTTTCAGAGGCAGAACCAACAATCCACCACAAAACCACCACTCGTGCTTTGGGAAAAATTCCTCTCTATAAATTTTAAGCAGGTGCTTATTAAGAAAAATGAATCACGCACAGCAATGCAAAACAGCACCTCCTCATAACAAAGGAATGAAGCCTACCTGTCCACGCCTGCACCAGGTGCAATCAGCACTTTCCAGGTGAGATTGTGACCCACAGTGGCATTACCTGACTCACCCTAGGTGCAAGGAGGAGCTGCTCCCCAAAACGAGCCCCCAGTCCTGTGCTCTGGCCATGTTTCACCTCTAAAGGCAGCAGCAGAAGCACTGCTGCTGCTGCTGGAACTAATTAAAGGCAAATTGGTAGAACTAGGGGCCATGACGTGAGGAAATATCCTGCACAGCATCCAAGAAAGGCACCAGATAATCCAAAAGGCTGTTTAAGAGCCTGGCTGTCAGAAATCTTGGAATCTGCCAGGTCCAAAGCAAGCTTGTTCCCTCATCCCCTTCATTCCTTCACCCTAATTAGCTGCAGCATTTCAGACCCAGTGCCTCAGCCCAAACAGCACCTCTGGAACAAGCCTTGCTTCCACACAAGGATCAAAACCTACAGATCCTGAAGGATTTATTCAATCTACCAGGTGGCTGAAATGCCTCTTTTCCTCCAAAGGCAGCAAAGCCAGAATGCCTCCACAAGCAGCACAGGTCCCAAGAGTTTGTGTGGTTACAGCATTTCCCAAAGGTGGGAAATGTGTTTCAGGTGTTTATTCTCTGCTTCCTCAGCCCTCCAGGAATTGTTTTACACCTGGAAATCTCACCCGTGGCATGATGGTGCAATAGGATGAGTTTTGAGGCCCCTCCAAACTAAACCATTCCAGGATTCTCTGAGATGATGCCATGACCAGATGGAATGAAGCTGTGGACTACATGGACAGGCTTAACCCTCTCACTGCCAACACAAACATGTTCTGGAACCAGATCCAACACACAGGAGATTTCTGTCACTTCAGGTTGCATTGGCTGCCAAACACATCAAATCAGGTAATTCACATGCCTCAAAAAGAACATTAACTGCCCCAAATCCAAGATGTCTAGCTGGGGCTTAGTAAAGGATTTTCTTTTTTTTTTTAAGACAAGTTTGGTGTCTACAACATCCTTTAATGCTGTAATTAGACTTTGTGTTCAGAACCACCCCTGAGTCTCCAGCAGCCAGTTACAAAAGGAACAGCTTTGCTGAAAGCCCCTTCCCACACTCCACCAGGGAACTGTCCCCAGGCAAGGGCAGAGGGCCCCTTCCAGCACACCCCACACACTGTTCTGGCCCTGGGCTTCCCTTCCAGCACACCCCACACACTGCTCTGGCCCTGGGCTTTCCTCACCCAGCACTCCTGGGGCAGCCCCTCCAACCTCACCAACAGAGAAATCTCATTTTCTTCACACACCTTGGGCCACCTGCTCATCCCCAGCAGTGCCAGGCATGTATTCACCTTCCCAAATAATTCACCTGCCCAAAAGCCAGGCTGGCTCTGGTTTTCCTGACAATTCACTTCTCAGGCAGCAGAAAGTGAGATTGCACCTCACTCAAAGCAGTTATAAGTTCCCATTTTCCAACAATCCTTCTAGAAAACATCGCTCTTGGCTGTTGCAGTTGCTCCCCCACCTCCCTAATAATTAGATTTTTACCTCAATAGCAGATGCAGTTGCTTTCTTGTAAAAAACCCCAGAGTTGAACGATGACTTCTTTCCCCCTGCCATCACCCATTGTGTGAGAAAACAGACAATATCCCATTGTTCCATGTACAACACTCTGAGCTGTACTTTCTGCTCTGAACACACTGCAACTCTACTTGAGGCTACAGCAATTTCCATGCAGGAGGCAAAGGAGAATCTTGTATCTGATCTAATACAGGATAAATCAATGTGCACTCATTTATTGTTTATAGCTCCCATCAGCTCAAGGAGAGACACTGTCCTGGAGTTTCAAGGCTATCCAGGCTGCCTTTGTAGATGGAAACAGACACTGCACTAAGGAGGTATTTTGAGAGCTCTGTTCAAACATTTCCCAGGAGTTCAGGAGAGATGGGAAATCACTAAACCCTGGCAGGTTCTCATCACTCTCAGGACAGGATTTTGGGAAAGGCTAAGCCAGGTTCACATCTCCCTCCTTGCCTTCTATAGAAATTCAGTCTCCTATTAGTCACTGCCCTCAGGCAGGGGCTGGGGAGCTTAATTGGAGTTTGTGTGGAGATGCTCAGATAAGATATGCTGGGGAAGGGCAGCTCACATTCATTACTGTGCATCCAGGTGATGCAAGAGCTTCTCCCTGTCTCCTTCAGCTGCTGGAGCTGCCGAGAAAAATTACCCAGCCCCTACACAGCACAGTCAGAAAACCATCAGCACCACAGGGAGCACACTTTTTCTGGATGTGGTCTGAATTCCTGTCAGCTTTGCAGGATTCTGACCCTTTGTGGTGTCTGCAGATGGGAGCTCCCTGCAAGTCCTGTATCCCAGCACAAGCCAAGCAAGGCAGAGTTTAATATTCCTCCCCACGCAAGTATTTTCTCTCATTAAATGCTTAAGAGCTGGAGGATTTGGGAGATTAATTTTTGCAGCTGGACATTTTCTTTAAGAATGCAATTTTCCTCCTTTAGCTCTCTTTCATTCTAACCCCAAGACACCCACTTACCCAGGAGAGGACTCTCCTGCAAGGTCTGGAAAGGAATTCACTCCTGCACTTCAGTCCTTTCTTTTCACATCTGCTACAGGCTTGCTTTCAGAAAACCCTGTTTCTACTTATTTCAACCCAGAAACTTGTCTCCAGTTCCAGGCAATCAACACCAAGAATCCACAACTACAAATTCATTTATCCAAAGACCTGACTGGAACAAAACCAGACCATAGATAGTTGTGTTTTGTTGTTTTTTTTGGTTTTTTTTTTAGTTTAAAAGCACAAGAAGTTCCTTAAAAACCACAAGAGCTGATCCACTGAGCCCCAGAGGCACACAGCACTCAGTGACATGGTTGTGACAGGCTGGAGAATGGACTGCAATTCAGAGGAGTTTGTGCACATAGGAACACAAAGCAAGGGGGAGATTTAATTACCAGCAACCTCAAACATGTGATTGAACAAGGGGCAGCGACAGCCACTCGGTCTTTCCCCAGGTGTCACCTGGAAGAGGATGGGGAGTCCTTCACTGCCTGTTCTGGGGACACAGCTCAGTGAAAGTTTTGTGTTTAATCTGCCATTGAATCCCTTGGAGCTGATGATGGCCAGGCACAGTAATGAGGGAGCTGCTCCTCCAAATTCTGGCTGAATGTTCAATTATGAGAGTTTAGGCAAAGCCAGAAGGAAAGAGCCTCCTGACCTTCCCTGTCCCCATGTCCTCACCTTCACCCTGGCAGGCTCTCTCTCCCCTTTGAAGCACTTCTCACACTTTTTCCCTGGAAAAGAAAAGCTTCTGGCTGAAAAGGTGACATCCCACAGTTCTGTTAATGCCATTTCAGCCCTCAGCAGCCAAGGGCAGGCAGAGCAGAGGGGACACATTTGACTCCTCACAGCCTCCACGAGACACAACCTTGCTGCATTTCACAGCAGATTTTCTGTGCAGGCAAAGAGCAAAAGCTGGGCCACACATGCTGGTTTTTAAACAAGCTTACTTTTGCCAGGGCTGCTGTCAGTGTGCTCCCTCTCTGATTTAAGCTTCCCGCTTCCCAGAGATAAAGGTGCCTTTCAAGTTGTTGATGCCAGCCTTTCCCCTCCTAATCCCTCATCCCACCCTGACTTCAGAAGGCTCTGTATCATTCCCCATTGCTTCCAGAGCATAAGCTTTATATTTCTGCAGCAAATCCAACTTTAACAGTGATTAAAACACACAAATAAGAGACATTTCATTTGAAGGATGCCAGGAAATGAGTTCTCAAAAACCACACAGCGATCCTCTAAGAAGCACAAAATTGGTCCCTAAAGAACTTCCCTGTATTTCAATGTGGAGAACTTTATTTATTAATACATTCATTCTCATGCCTGTGCTTTAACACAGTCATGCTGGCTTCAAGCAATTGTTAAGCCTCACACAACTTCTTCTTTGAAGGGATGGGAGGCGAGGGAAAGAAAAGAGGGAAGAGTGATTAAAATTAGTCACAAGGAATCCTATAAATACACCCGTGGATGGAGGAAGAAATCTCTCTTCTATTTAACTTAAAATAGAGGGCTAAACTTTAAAAGACAAGCAGATGGGATGAAGCAAGGATAAAACAGAGCTCAAAAAAGTCAACTGGGCAATTTATTCAGGGATCTGTATTGTGGGGTGGCAGAGGAGGAGGAGGAGGGAGGAAGAATCTTGATTATCCAAAATTAATTCCTGGGTTGGGAAGCCATAAGGGAACTCATCTTGTTGCTAGAGGAATCAAATCTCAGAGGCAGTATGGCACAGAGGTAAAACATGGAAAAAAGAGAGTCCTGGCCAGGAAATGATGCATTTGTTCCAAAAGTTCAGCCTGTGGCAGCAAGGGCTGGATCACAAGACCTGTGCGTGTGCACCTGCAACGGGAAGTCACGGGGATGTGCTGGACAAAACTGCACAGATCCATCCATGAGGTGTAACACCAACCAGAAACTGTCTGAACACACTGACACATCTGCTGGCCACGTCCAGCCTGCTGTAGGGTGAGGGCTTTAATGAAGGCACACTGAGGAGAAAAGCAAAGCTTCTGAGGGATGGTGGCTGCTGTTTTCCCCCTGCCAGTGCTCACAGGCTGGCTATGCCCCACTGAACAGCACATATTGTCTAAAAGTACTCCAGGTTCTTTGATAAGAACACAACAAAGACGTCGAAGGGATTTATCAACACTTCCCTTCTTGTAAAAATCAGGATGTAAACTAGAAACAGACAAAACAAGCCTCACAAAGCACAGATGTTTAGGGTGCTAGGAAAACACATGAGATAACTGCAGTGGGACGGTGCCAAGGGAAGGACAGCGCGCAGGAAAGCGCTTAAGGTCATGGGGGAAACCACAAACTGTGTGGTACAAACAGCACTGGTAGGACCTGTCCGGCCCCGCGGTACCACAGGGAGCTGTGAGCAA
>NW_005054330.1:5544655-5545683 GCF_000277835.1 Geospiza fortis
GCCCTCTCTGCGCGCAGGCCCCGCGGGCGGTAGGAATGGATCGGGCCCGAGTGCAGTCCAGCCGTGCCCCGGCACAGTGGGGACCGTGAGGGGAATCCAGCAGCGCTGGCTCTCCAAAGGTCCTGCAGGACACGAAGCCTGCTCAGGTCAGCTCTGCCAGCTCTGCTGCTTTTGGAGGGTCCCAGTCCAGCCCAGTGCTCTGCTGGTGTCAGTGGAAAGCAGCCCCAGTGAAAGCAACACAGCTTCCAGCCCCAATAAGCAACACATCAGGGTGGGGTGAAAGGTGGAGAGTGAGATTTATGTCAGCGCTGAGCAGGCAGAAAAACGAGAGCAGCAGCAGGGAGGATCCCCAGCTGGGTTCAGGCCTCTGTATCAACAACTCTGGCCTGAGCTGAGCACCAGTGACAGGCTGGATCTGCAGGGAGGAAACAACTGAACACTTCCCCCACCTCATTTCATTCAGATTTAATGTGGGTTTTTTTTCACGAGAGCAGCAGTAACAGTAACTGCTGTTTTTTCCAGCTCCAGCAGTAACAGAGCAGCTTTTGCTCTCCTGCTGGGCTGCACAGCTCTGACAGAACCAGAGGACAAGGCAACAGTAAAGCACCAATGTGAGTGAAAATCATGGAACAAAATGCAAACAACACATTTATACTTAAACAACACTGTCCTCATGTGTAAATAGCAAGGAAGTGCCGTGCCAGTTCTGACCTCCTGGAAGGCCTTGGTGACAACCTGGACCAGTGTGGGACAGGAAAGCGTGGCTCTAGTTTCCCCCACTGATTCCTTGGACCCTGAGCACAGCAGTGGGGGTAAAGTGGCCAATCCTGGCCACACAGGCCACTGCTTACTTAATTTTCAGATAAAATCTCTCCTTATTTTAAGAGGCTTCCTCTTTCAAGGAAGGAACCAGATCACACTGGTTCAGTTCTCTGCTGCCTAGATTCCAGGGCAGTTCCCCCAGTTTGCTGAGGACTCGCCTCTCTGGATGTCCCACCTGCTGCTGAACAGCATTCATGCTCCTGTGT
>NW_005054330.1:5545696-5547926 GCF_000277835.1 Geospiza fortis
TTGTCTCCATCTAGTGTCCAAACCACATCTGGGCTCTCTCCCAGCCTGCACACTTCTCACTGTGCCCACATCCCAAACACAGCTGATCGGGCTGGGATTGACACCAGCACTGCCAACCCCTCCTCTGAGAAGGCCACGGTTGTTTCCTGTCCCTCCAATTTTTACCCCAGCTGGAGAAGAGCTGCTGAATTGCCTCAGTGGGAAGCATAGGGGGAGATCCAAGAACATGGAGCAAATCACAAGGATCCTCACTCACCTTCTCAGGTTTTAATAATGTCAGGTTATTCTTGCTTCCTATCAGGCCCAGAAATGAGCAGAAATCCCCCTCAGTGCTGGCTCCTGGCTGGCTCCAGCTCCACCTGCTGGAGTGGGTCAAGGCCTGATCCTGCTGCTGCTCAAGGTCCAATAAAATCATTTTTGGGGGCAGAATGATGCTCTTAACCTCGTTTGGTGTGTCCTTGGGTGAATGTGAGTGTTTCCCTTGGCATGGGAGTTACCAAACTCCCATTAGCCCCAGCAGCTCCTCACTGCAGCCTCCCTCCCCAGGGAGCAGTGACTGCAAACCCCACACACCCACCCCATGTCCTTCATCCACCTCCATACACACAGAGCTGCTCCTTCCCACCTCAGCAAAGGAAGTGGAGGAGCTTTGGAGGTGCCCAGACCCCTCAGCAGCATCCCACAGATCCCAGATTGGTCTCAGAGCACTTATTTGGTGACACCATGGCACTGCTGTGAGCACCTCACACCCCTCAGCCACACAATTATGGATCTACTCAGCACCTCCTCATCACCACGAGCTGCCACAATCCCTGGGCAGATCCTTCTGTGTCACAAACCCCATCCAGCCTGGGACCAGGGCAGTGCTTTCCTCACCTCTGTGCTCGTCCTCCCCCGTCCTGCTTTGTCAGAGGAGTCCATAAGGTGTTGGTGGCACAAAGCAAGGACAGCAGGGAGACACCAAGGCACCATCCTGTGCATGGAGGCAGAGGGAATGGAGCTCATTTCCTGGAGAAGGGAACCTTTGGGAGGGCCCCAGCAGCCTCTCAACACCTGCAAAGAGGAGGTGGCCATAAGGGCTGGGCCAAGGTTTGTGCTCAGGAACAGACACAAAATCAAACTAGAAAGGGTCTGACTGGATAAAGGGAGAATTTCCATCCTGAGGACAGTGGAGCAGTGGGAAGGAGGCCAGAGAGGCTGTGCAGCCTCTATTCCTAGGGGTTTCCACCACCTTGGAGCCACCTTGAGCAGGTCAGACGAGGGATGTCCTGCACTCCTGCAGGCACCAGCACAGGTGGGATGGAGCAGGACTGCTCTCACCACATGTGCTCAGCAAAGGTCCTGGCCAGGGCCCTCAGACCCCAACTGCCCCAGGCAGACTCACCTGGGACCCCACCCCAGCAGCACCCCCTGTCTGGGAGCTGCACAGCCCCTGCCTGTCCCCACAGAGCTGCACTGTCCCTGCAATGCACCTGTGCCTGGATGGGCCCTGCACTGCACTGGGGACACTCCTGTCCCCTGCTGCTTCAACCTCCCAGCTGGATTTCCCAGACAACAGGAACCTCCTCTGACACCCCTGCACATCACGGGAAGCAGCTGTTCCCACCAAGGCTCTCCTGCTCTGGTGCCATGGGGTGTGCCCTGAACCAGGAGGTCACTGCTCCCAGCACTGTGGTCACCTCTGGCTCCTGGCTTGGCTTCCAGCATGGAACAGCCCCGTCCTTCGTATCCAGCCATGGAAAAGCCCAGGATCCTCGTGGGCTTGGCCTCAGGGAGGCCTCAGGTGGATTAAGGCTGTATGTACATCCAGAGGGACACTTGGCATCACTTCCAGGGGGGTCTGGCTGTGCAGCCACCTGCTGCCTTGGCATTCCTAGGAGATCCGGACACGCTGTTGGACCGACCCCTCACCAGCGGGCCCTGAGGGGCTGCAGGGGTTGTTGGAGCGCTCTGGTTCTTCCACCTTTCTGTGCTGAGGCTGGAAGAAAGGTGAATCCTGTCCGGGGGCGTGCTCAGCCGGCTGACAGACTGGGAGCGTGCTCTGCCAGGAGCAGCCCAGCCTTTGGGGCAAGCATCGCTCCCGGGCTGTTTCCAGGCACACAACTTGTCCCGGGGGCCGGGCTCGGATGCAGCCGGGGGCGCGGAGGCCGGGGGATGGACGGCCCGCAGGGGAGCGCCCCGGCAGCGTGGGGAGAGGCCGGGCTGGCTCTGGGGGGCGGGCGGGGGGGTC
>NW_005054330.1:5548401-5549712 GCF_000277835.1 Geospiza fortis
CCGCCAGCCCCGCGGAGCGCCGGTACCGGGCGGGAATGGGGCGGGGATGGGACGGGAGCGGGGTGGGAACGGGACCAGGCCCGGCCCGAGCGAGGCGTGTCCCTGCACCCCGTGTCCCTGCGCTCCGTGCCGCTGCGCCGGGTACTGTGGCCCCGGTGTCCATGTGCCGGTGTCCACAGGACCGGTGTCCTTAGTGCCAAGGTCCCCTGTGCCCGTATTCCTGGTACGCGTGTCCCCAGTGTCAGTGTCCCAGTACCCGTGTCCCAGTACCAGTGTCCCCAGTACCCGTGTCCCAATGCCAATGTCCCCGGTACCCCCAGTCACCAGCACTGGTGGCCCTGCCTGCCAAGCCAGCAGTGCAGAGCTGCAGTGATGCTGACCCATCACCACAGCCATGTCCCCCACTGTCCCCAGGTGCCTGCATCCCCACTGCCTGCCTTCCCTGCTGCCACCGAGGGGGACGATGGCGCTGACGCTGATGCTGAGCTGGACACTCAGGCCATGGTGCGGGCCCAGAACCAGAAGAAGAAGAAATCCGGGGGTTTCCAGTCCATGGGTGCGTGTGAGGCAGGGGACAGCTGTCCCTGGGACAGGGACCGTCCCCTCCTGCCCATGCCCCCTCACTTGTCGCTGTTCCCCCAGGCCTCAGCTACCCTGTCTTCAAGGGCATCATGAAGAAGGGCTACAAGGTGCCCACGCCCATCCAGAGGAAGGTGAGCCTGGGGAGCGCTGGGTCCCTGCCCCAGGGGGTGGCAGTGGGGCAGTGACAGTGACAGTGGTGTCCCACAGACCATCCCTGCCATCCTGCGTGGCCGGGATGTGGTGGCCATGGCCCGGACGGGCAGTGGGAAGACGGCCTGTTTCCTCATCCCCATGTTCGAGCGGCTGAAGGCGCCCAGCCAGGCCGGGCCACGCGCCCTCATCCTCTCACCCACCCGGGAGCTGGCCCTGCAGACCCTCAAGTTCACCAAGGAGGTACAGGGGACACGGGGGTGAGTGGGAACAATGGGGACAGTGGGTTTGTGGACATCCCACCAATATGTTTATTGCTCACCCTGCAGCTGGGCAAGTTCACTGGCTTGAAGACAGCCCTGATCCTGGGAGGAGACAAGTAAGCTGTCCCCATGTCCCCTCCAATCCCTGCTTCCCTGAGCCTCCCCAAAACCTGGTGAGGGGCTGAGCTGCCTGGTGCCACCCCAGCCTCTCCTCTCTCTCACAGGATGGAGGACCAGTTTGCTGCCCTGCATGAGAACCCTGACATGTGAGTGGGGCACAGGGAGGGGCCCCAGTGGGGAAATGGCCACCAGCCAT
>NW_005054330.1:5549752-5553398 GCF_000277835.1 Geospiza fortis
TCTCTATTGTGTCATCTTTGCGTGGATTTGGGACCTGCTCCCAGGATGGTGTGGGGACACTGTCTCCCCAGGCCTGGTCCTGTCACCCCCTCTGTCCCCACAGAATCATAGCCACCCCTGGGCGCCTGGTGCACGTGGCGGTGGAGATGAAGCTGAAGCTGCACACTGTGGAGTACGTGGTGTTCGACGAGGCAGACAGGTCAGCAGGGCTGTCCCCAGGGCTGGCAGTGTCCCCACACGGGTGAGAGGCCCAGGGAGTGGCAGAGAGGGAGCTGCCATGTCCCATATCCCCTCCCTGCAGGCTCTTTGAGATGGGCTTTGCTGAGCAGCTGCAGGAGATCATTGCCCGGCTGCCAGACTGCCACCAGACCGTGCTGTTCTCCGCCACGCTGCCCAAGCTGCTCGTCGAGTTTGCCCGGGCTGGTGAGGACCTGGGGCAGGTGGCACTGGGGACGGGGACATGGCACAGCCCCACAGCCAGGCTGAGCCCAGCACTGGGAAAACGCAGCTGGATTAATGCTGGCCCAAGTGGGTGTCCCCAGCAGGACACCCCTGAGTGACCGATGTCCTGTGTGCCACCACAGGCCTCACTGAGCCCATGCTGATCCGCCTGGACGTGGAGTCCAAGCTGAGTGAGCAGCTCAAGGTGAGATGGGGGAGTTCAAAAGGGGCTTTGTGCCCCCTACCCCCTGCAAGCCCCGTGCTGCCGAGGAGGGGACAAGGGTGGCAGTGGTGGCACGGGGCTGAGCGCTGCCCTCATTCTGCAGCTGGTGTTCTTCCATGTGCGTGGGGACGACAAACCGGCCGTGCTGCTCCATCTGCTCCGCAGCGTGGTGAAACCCCAGGACCAGACAGTTGTCTTTGTGGCCACCAAGCACCACACGGAGTATCTGAGGGAGGTGAGTGGCATTTGGGGGTGCCCATGTGGGCTCTGCAGTGAACTTTTACTGGGTTGAAGGAGAAATCTCAGAATATGTGATCATGGAGGTGCTGCATCCATTCACCCCTCAGAGAGAGGAGGGAGCACATCAGGATTCGGAGGTCCAAGTGGCCATTCTGGAGTCTCTGGCCCTGTGTTTCTGCTGAGGGCACGTCCATCCATTCTTTTCTCCCTTTCCCAGCTGCTGACAGCACAGGGCATCCGCTGCACCCACATCTACAGCTCTCTGGACCAGACCGCCCGTAAGATCAACATTGCCAAGTTCTCCCAGGGCAAGTGCCCGGTGCTGCTGGTCACCGACGTGGCTGCCCGGGGGCTGGACATCCCCATGCTGGACAACGTCATCAACTTCAGCTTCCCTGCCAAGGGCAAGCTGTTCCTGCATCGTGTCGGTGGGTGCCCGTGCCCTCACTGTGTTGTGGTATTGAGGGACAGACTGGGGACAAAGCAGTGTCAGTGTCTGTGATGTCCCAGCTGGACTGTGAGGGCTCTTGGGGGCAGGACTGGGACCTTCCCTGTAGAGTATCCCCTTGCCAGCCATGCCCCCGTGGTAACTGTAGACTGCCAGGGACACCAGGGATACCTTGCCTGGGTGGGGCCAGGCTGGGCATGGTTTCCCATCCTCTTCTTGCCCGTGCCAGGTCGTGTGGCCCGAGCTGGCCGCAGTGGCACTGCCTACTCGCTGGTGGCTCCTGACGAGATGCCCTACGTGTTCGACCTCCACCTCTTCCTGGGGCGCCCACTTGTCCTCGCTGGAGCCCAGGAGATGCCTGCAGGTGAGGGGTGGCTGTGTGGCCACTGGGGTGTTCTCCTTGGCCAGTGCTGGAGTTTGTGGTCTTGTGGTGGTGAAAATGGGGTGCTGGGGGCTGTGATACACCGTGTGTGGGAGATGCTGATTGAACAGTGCCAAGCTCCCTGGAGCTGTCAGCTCTGCTCTGAGAAACGCAGCCTGGGTGCTGGGGAGGTGACACACTGCTCTGGGCTGCAGATGCTGGCGGAGTCCTGGGCCGTGTCCCGCAGAGCCTGGTGGATGATGAGGAATGCCTGCTGCTGACGGACCACGAGAGCTCTCTGGAGCTGCGCAGCCTCCGCCGCGTCGCCGACAACGCCCACAAGCAGTACCTGCGCTCCCGGCCCGGCCCCTCGCCCGAGTCCATCAAGAGGGCCAAGGACCTGGATGTGTCCCAGCTGGGCATGCACCCCCTCTTCAGTGAGTGCTGGGAGGATGCTGAGGGAGGGGACCCCGTTGCCCTTCCCATGAAACAGATCTGTGCCCCTGTCCCTGCCTTCCCCAGGAGCTCGCTTTGAAGACACTGAGCTGCAGAGGCTGAAGTTGGTGGATAGCATTAAAACCTACAAGTCCAAGGCGGTGAGTTGAGATGGATGGGATGGGATGGGATGGGATGGGTTGCCCATGTGGCTCACTGGGAGTGATGCTCCTGCCCTGGGGACAGACCATCTTTGAGATCAACGCCACATCCCGGACACCAGCCAGCACCGTGATGCGATCGAAGCGGCGCCACGACTGCGCCCTGATCGAGAAGTTCCAGCGCGGGCAGCAGGAGAAGCGGGCAGCAGCACTTAAAGGGCAGGGGATGGGCCCAACCCCTCCCGAGCCCCAGGATGGGGAAGGAGAGCAGGAAGACCTCCAGGTAATTGGGTCATGGATGCAGGAAGTGCTGCAGAGCTGCCTTGGCCCGGTGCTGGCAGCAGCAGGGCCCCAGATTGTGCTGGGGTTTGGAGGTGGGGGCAGAGACTTGCAGGGATGTTGAGAGGATGTGGCTCCTGCACCCTCCGCTGTCCCCATCCAGGACGTGTTCTCCAATGTGGGGGGCCAGAAGCGAAAACGGGGCCGAGGAGGAGAAGATGGGACCAGGAAAAAACCCCCAGCCTGTGTGGGGGCTGCTCTCATCACCCCCCTTGGCAGGCTGAGCGTGGGCGGCGAGGGCAGCGCCTTCGAGCAGCAGGCGGCCGGGGCCGTGCTGGATCTCATGGGCGACGAGAACCACAACCTCAACAAGAACAAGCAGCTACTCAAGTGGTGAGTGGGCTTTGCCCATGGGCTGGAGGGGGAATCGGGGCTGGGGGTGGCACTGCTCGGTCCCACCACCCCTCTGTCTCTCGCAGGGACCGCAAGAAGAAGCGGTTTGTGGGGCAGACAGGCCAGGAGGACAAGAAGAAGGTGCGGACAGAGAGCGGGCGCTACATCAGCAGCTCCTACAAGAACAACCTGTATCCTGCCGTGGGCGCTGCTGCCTGCCTGGGCTGGGCACTGTGGGAGCAGGGCTGGAGCTGTGTGCCAGGGCTCCATCCCCTGCCAGGGCAGCAGCCAGGGGAGGGAGCACAGTGTGACAACCACAGCACAGGGTCAAGCGAGGGGTCCCCACATATTCCCTTAACCCACCCATCCCAGCTATGAGAAGTGGAAGCAGAAGTACAAGGTTGACGAGCGGGATGAGGATGAGGAAGGGCCACGCAGCAGGGAGCAGTTCAGAGGGAAGCACAGGCGTGGGCACGGTGAGTACCCAAAGCAAGCAGCAGAGCCCTGCCCTGCTCCCCTCAGCCTGGCTCTGAGCACAGCCCTGTTCCCTGCAGGCACAGGCCCCGGGCAGCCCCCAGCGCAGGGCAGGGTGCGCTCGGAGCTGAGGAACAAGCAGCAGATCCTGAAGCAGCACAAGAAGGCGGCCAAGCAGCGCTTCCTGCAGA
>NW_005054330.1:5553627-5554697 GCF_000277835.1 Geospiza fortis
TTTCCCTAGATGCGAGAGGAAGCAGGTGCTGTGCTGCATGGCTGGGTGTATTTTGATGTGGAGCACCTTCAGAGATGCCAACAGCAGCTCCCTCCTCCTCATCCTCCTGCCTGGGGTGCTCTGTGCAGGCGGGAACCTCAGGAGTGCCCTGGCCCTGCCTGGGTGTGGTGCCACCCCAGTGTGACTGTGCCACTGCTGTCCATGTTGCCTCTTGACTTGGGGTTTCCAGACTTGCAGGAATTACCTCCATTCACAGGGGTCCTGTGGCTCCATGCTGGCCCTGGCAGCCCCACCCCAGCCCCAGGAGCAGGCAGGTGTGCTCAGGGGCTATTCCTGGCCCCGAAGCAGCCTGGCACTCCTGTGGTGCTGTGGGTGTGTGCCAGTGGCACAGATGCCAGCCAGGGCCTGCATGCAGAGCAGCACCTGTGGAGATGAGAGACTGGTGCCTCAGCCATCCAGGATTGTAAGTGCCCCTGTGTGTCCCTAGCCCCACTGCCCCGGGGAGAGGGTTGTGCTGACCATGTCCAGCTGGGCCTTCGTGTCCTCCTGGGCTCTGTCCGTGGGGATCCTTAGCTGTGCAGTGGTTTGCTGGAAGAGGTTCTGCACAGCCAGCTTGATCTGCCCCAGCAGCAGGGTCTTCTGGGTGGCTGTGCTCTGGATGTGGGACCAGCAGGACTCCTGGGCGACAGAGTGATCCCCTAGCCACTGCCCTGTGTCCTTCTGTGCCCCCCAGACCAGGCCTGGAGGACTCAGGAGTCCTGGCTGTGTATCCCCCCCCATGCAGAGCTGCTGCCTTTTGGGCAAGTGGGGATCCTCAGCTCAGCCCAGAAGGGTGCAGCCCACCTTGGCACCTCCACCACACTGGGCATCTCCTTGTGCAGCACACCTGGGGTCTGTACTGCTGCCCCTCTCCCTGGGGGTCCCTGGGCACCCCACATCCCCCTTACCCACTGGAGCACGTCCCGGTGGGCAGCCTCCAGGCGTGCGTGGAGCCGGGCCAGCTCGTTCCTGGTGCCCAGGAGCTGGGTGCTGCTCTCCTGACGGTACCGCTGGAGCTCTGCCCTGCCCTG
>NW_005054330.1:5555724-5563147 GCF_000277835.1 Geospiza fortis
GGCCGGGCTGCGGAGGGAAAGCCTGGGCAGGGCATCTGCCACCGCGCCACGGGCAGGGCTGCCAGGGGCCACAGCTGTGCCTGGCCCGCTGCCCCGGGGGTCAGGAGCCACACAGGCTGTGCCCTGCCTGCATTCATGCTCTTGCCCACCCCTCCACTTCAGCCTACCCTGCTTGGAGCCCCCAGCACCAGCGCTGTTCCCCAGGGAAGGACAGGGCACACCACAATCTCAACTTTCTTGTTAGAACCCGGGGAATCCCCCTGCCTGCCCCCAGCCCATGGCTGCAGTGTCCTCTCCTCCCGGCAGCGGCACCCAGAGACGGGAATACAAACCGAGATCACGGGTGGCACGCAGGACATGCTGGCCTGGTGCCAGCCCTTTGGTCACCTGCCACGGGAGGGCAGAGGGGTGTCACTCACAGCAGCCGCAGCTTGTCCCGCAAAGCCTCTCGCACCCGCTCCTCCAGCTCCGGGTCCATCTCGGCGGTGCCTCCTCCTCGCCCGGGGCCTGTGGAGGAGCTGGGACCGGGACAGCCGAGGTGCTGGCAGCACAACAGAGTTGCCAGGGGCAGCCTGAGGCTCCCGCAGCTCCCTGGGATTTTCCTGGCTCGGCTCCGAGCGCCGCTGGGAGGACGCGGTGCTGGGCACAGGGAATGCACCAGGCTGCTTGCAGCGGGGCTCCTACTCTCAAACCATCCCATCCTTCCACCCACACTCCGTTCCCTCCAGCCCTCAGACCCTGCTCCAGCCCCTCAGAACCCTGTGTTCAGGCTCCATGGCCCTTCAGAGACCACTGTGCACAGCCAGACCCCAACCACCATCCCCACCCCTCCCTCAGCCTTCTCCAGCTCACACTGACACCCCAGGGATGGCTCAGACCCCCTGACTTCACCCACAGCACAGACCCTGCCTCTCTCTGCGTGTCCCAGGAGTGCTTCCTTTCTGCACGGGCCATCAGATCCCCCGTGTGCTGTCAGGTCCCCTTTGTCCCCCCCCCAAATGTGTGCTCATGTCCCCATTACCCTGCACCCACACAAGGAACAGATTAACTCCTGACTTGGACACAGAGCAACACTGCAGAAGGAAGAGGGGAAAAATATTTATAATACAAACAATTCAGCCTTCCCAAAGTCAGTGTCACCCATGTCCTGCCCACACAGCCCTCATTTCTTCCCTTGGCCCAGGACCACTGTGGCCCCGTGGTGACTTTGTCCTTCCCAGAGCTGCTCATGGGGACTGAGCCAGAATCCCACACGGGAATTTGAGTCCATCACAGGCACTGAAGTGAGGGGGCGCTCCCATGCTCTGCCTGCGCTGCGTGTCACCTTGTTCTAGGGACACCCAAGACAAGGAGGAAATGGAAGAGGAGAGAAGAAATGGAGAAACATGGCTGGAGAAGGACGGAGTGAAACTGTGGAAGTGGCAGGTGGAGAGAGAGGTGCCTGAAGTGTCCTGGGACAGGACACTGGCAGCCTGTGCTCAGCCACACACAGTGATGGCCTGCTTGATGCTGGATTCCAGCTGGAGCTCCGTGTGCTTCCTCAAGGAGGGACAGAAGCTATGAGCCTTGTGTCTCTTCCTCCTCTCACATCCTGTGCAGAGACCCCACTGTGGAGCTCATCATTGTCACCTACACAGGGCACAGAGCAGCAGCATCTCAGCTACAACAGGCACCAAGAATTCCTCCCTCCCTGGCAGCTGCTCAGCAGGGAGCAGGGGCCCCTCACCTGCTGTGAGGTGGTTCAGGTGAGCAGCCTGGGCCCTGCTCCCACCCACCAGCGCCATGGCCTCGTGCTCGGTGCAGCTGCCCAGGGCCTCCTCAGACCCCTTCCCCTCCTCGTCATCTTCAGAGTCCACCAGCACTAGGACATCCCCTGAGTCTGCATTCCTGGGAAGAGCAGAGGAAGCTGGATGAAAGGAGAGGAGACCCTGTTCCCTGCCCTACAGGAAGGCTGAGTAGTGATGCCATGAGGGGCTGGGCTGAGGAATGTCAACTCACCTGAACACGGCACCTGAATGGGAGAGAAAAGAGAGACAACATTAGAAACTGCCCCTCTGTATGGTAGCAGTGTTTTCCTGAATGGGGAATCATGAGCATTGACTCTGTGATTGCAGAAGGATGATCAATGCTTTATTGTTACCACACTATACCATACTATATGAAAAACCCATCACCCTTGCCAGACAGACTGATTTAATTGGTCAATAATCAAAACACTATCACCACAGTCCAATTAAGGAATCACTCTTTGGTAAACAATCTCCATCACACATTCCACATGTGCACAACAACAGGTGCAGAGATTAAGAGAAGAATTGTTTTCTCTGAGCTCTCTCACAGCTTCCCAGGAAATTCCTGGGAGAGAATTATGTCTCTCTCAGTTCAGTAGATATGTGATTACCACACCTCTGGGAGTGCCACTGGTTTTATTGACTGGACAACCCCTGCCAATCCTGTGCCTCCCCCAGATGGTCACTGGCAGCCCCATGCAGAGGCACAGAGGTGGAGGTGACCTGCCCAGACATGGCACAGGCAACCCTGACTGACTCCAGCACACAGGGAGGGACAAGCAGGTCAGGGATAGAGCCCCAGGAAGGAGGAACCAACCCCTACCTCTGAGGCACAGGAGGGGATTGTAGTACAACACAAGCCCAGTGATGGTGAGAACAGTCAGGAGGAACAGCACCACCACAGCACCCACGACCCCAACGATGTTCACCGGCTCTGCAGAGAGGGGACACAGATGGATGAGGGATTCTCAGGTGTGCAGCATCCCCAGGCCCTCCTGGCACAGCCCCACTCACGCTTCACCGTGAGGCAGACGAAGAGCTCCCTGAGCCCCACGGGGTTCTGGGCCTTGCAGACGTAGCAGCCACCATCAGTGGCCTGGGAGCAGTTCTGGATGGTGAGCCTGGACACGTTGCCCTCCTGGGAGATGAGGAACCTCCCTCCAGGCTGGATCTCCTCCTCGGGCTGGGAGATGTCCCTGAGCCAGCTGAGCCGAGCTGCCGGCGTGCTCTCGGTCACCCGGCAGGTCAGGGTCACATTGTCACCCACAAAGCAGGTCTGAGGGGGCTCAGACTCCAGGGAAGGGAGTTCTGAACAGCCCCAGGGCAAAAGGAAACAAAAACAGGAGTCAAGGAGGGAATGGAGGCAATTAACATAACGAGCAATCAAGCTTCTGGCTGATTAATAATCATTAACAGAAGGGAGGCAGGCAGGAGTCTGGGAGTGCCATGGGTTTGGCATTTGGCTCACTCAGGAGCCTCCCAAGGGGTGACCTGAGCAGCTTTCATGTGCTCAGTCCCTTCTGACACCTGTCTGCACATCCCCAGGGAAAAATGGTCTGAGGGTAGCCAGCAGGTAGGTGGCAGAGAGGAGAAGAGCAGCCAGGCATTATTTCCCTTGGGATCAGCAGAGCTCTTGTGAAGCCCTGACAACCCTTGGAGGATAAATACAGCCCAGATTTTCATCAGCACTCAGATGCCTGAAGGGCACACAGAACCCTTAAACCTACCCTTACCAAACCTCATCTTAAGGTCTCCTGACGGCTCATCCCTGCCCACAGCCCCCAAACCACCTCTCACGTTCACACAGGTGTGTGGGAGCTTTCCACAGGTGAAAACACTGCTGGGGTGAAATTTGTTGGCCCCTGAAGATGGGCCCAAAACACAGCTCAGCTACACCTCTGCCATGATGGAGCTCAGCTGCAGGACATCTGTGCCTCCTGCGGCACTTGTGCCCTGCCATGCCACCTCCTGCCTTCCCTGGCCTCCTCAGTGCTCTGGAGAGCAGGGAATGAGCAGGGTACCCACGTGCCCCTGTTCACCAGCTTCATTAGCAGTTAATGAGGCAGCAAATGCACTCACTTATCTCCACAGTGCAGGCAGGCTGCTCCTGCTTCACCACGTGGCTGCCCACACACGTGAAGACCTTCTGGTGGGCGAGGTGGGAGCTGTTCAGGGTCTCCACATGGGTGTCCGAGGAGCTGGTGGAGCTGATGACCCAGCTGGAGTTCTCCAAATCCTGCCCCTCTTCTCTCCAGTGCAGGGTGGGGTGGGGGTACCCTCCAGGCCAGCTGCAGAACAGCTGCAGCATCAGCCCTGACGAGGAGCTCTCAGCCCAGCACTTTGGGGCTGCCTGTGGTGGATCTATCAGCAAGGACAGCACGTGGTCAGAAACACTTGCAGGGCTGGAATTCATTTGTCATCATCCCCCTTGGAAAATCTTTCCTGTTTCCCTGCAAGTCTTGCTCCCTGACCTGCATCCCACAGCCCCAGGTGTGCATAGCTGTAAGTGACAGCCAGCAGGGACCAAGAGGGGCTGTGACAGTCCCCACAGCCAAGCCTTGAGGGAGGGAAAAATTATTGCCACAGCTTTATCTAGTGGAAATGAGATAAACACAGCAGGAGAATGGAATCCCACTGCCCTGGTCCTCATGGCACAGCTACCACTGAGTCATCACTTGAGAGCAAGGCACAGTCCTGGCTCTCTCCCAGCTGCTCCTTCCACACACAGATCTACCACACACGTGCTGATTTAACAGCCAGAGGGATTCTGGACTCTGATCCAGGCAGGATTAACACACTGTGCCCAATGCAATGCTGAACAAGACCCCACCAAGAGATCAAACCAAAACAAGCCCCACACCAGAGGTGTCAGAGGGATGTCTGAGGCTTATTTTGGGGAGCATTTATTCAGAGGACTTTGAAATGACTTGAATTAATTAAAACACCATCATGGCAAACCCTCACGTGAGCTGCAAGAACACACCTTCCTGGGGCTGGTCTCTGCAGGAACTGTACACACACCTCAGGTGATCTTTGAAACCACTCAGCTCTGGCAAGAAAGTTCTCTGCAACACTCCCTGTGTCCCACCTCTGGGGAGGATCAAACTGACCCCAAACCCTGGCTGTGGTTAACAGGGCACCCTGTCAGCCTGAACCAGCAGAAATTGCCCCACATCAATGGGGCACAGCCCCTCCAGGATGTCCAGGTGGACATAGCTCTTCCAGGATGTCCAGGTGGACACAGCCCCTTCAGGATGTTCAGCCAGAGCTGCATTTTCTGTGCTGACCTCAGGAACAGTCTCCTGAAACCATCAGCTTTACATCCTGAACTCCCGGGCTCTCCCAGCATAACTCTGTCCAAAGAAATCTGCTCCCACAAAGTTAACAAACCAAAAGCCTCAAAATCTCCACCATCCCAACCTCACAAAACACCAGCAAAAAGGACCTGTTGTGGTTTGACCCCTAGGAGAGCCAACAGTTCTTGCATCAACCCACACACAGATGTGCCAAGGACTCCCTGGAGGTGTGGAACTGCATGTCTCCTTCACAGGTGCTTCCCATCCAAAACAAACACAGAACCACAGCCCAAGGCAGGGCTGCACCTTTGTCCTGTCGCTAGAATGTTTACTGCTTGTGGGGTTTTCAAAGTGCAGTTTCCAACAAAAAGAGAACTTTTTGGTACCACCCATGGGATGGGCTGAAGACTGTCAGCTGGTTATTCCCACACAAAACCTCTACATATCCTGGGAGGCTCTTCCACAGCAGTGCCAAGTCCCTGTCCAAAATTTGCTCCAGGCCAGGATAAGATGTCCCACCAACAGGGGTTGTGAAAAAACAGGGCCCTGCTACAGGTCAGAGGTTAAACTTCTAACTTTTGCTGATGCTCCTTGTGCTGAGCTAAAGCATCTCCAGAAATCTCCTCCTCACCTATCAAAGGCTATGCCCACATCACCTTTGTTGTACTCAGACATTAGTGATACAATTAATTCCAGGCTAATAAATGAAGTTCAGAGTGCAGCACCAACACTTGGCACCCCATAAACATGTTTTGCTCCCAAGTGTTCTGCCCCAGTGCTCCAGATTTGGGGCTCCTCAGCCCAGTGCCTACCTATCTATGCCCTGAAGCAGCCTGGGGTTCAACCCTTCCACACCCCCATCTGCACATTCCTTGCTGCAGGAAGAGAATTTTTACTCCTGTAAACTTTCAAGAGGTTAATCTGTACAGAACAGGTGCAGTGTTTACACACAGGCAGAAGGAAGGAACACCCTCAAGGCAAACAGGTCTCACACATGGAAAGAGCAGCAAGAAAGGAAAGAGCCAAGGGAGTACAGAAGGCCAAAATGCAGCAGATTTTCCCTCTTCTCAATCCTGAGGGGACTAAGAGTGGCACCAGATCTGGAGGGGGCTGTTCCCATGGAATACATGAGGTATCAGGGCAAAATAATGGTTCCCTGGCAGAAGCAGGAAGGATTAATTGGCTGGAGTGCTTTCCAGCCCAAACTTCCACCTGTGCTCTGAACGTTTCTAAGGGAATGAATGGATGAAATGGACATAGAAAAGGGAGAAAGTAACAGAAGACACAGAGGGGCTGAAAGAACTGGCCTGTGCTGATAACAGGGAACACTCCGGACACTGCTCTCACATAAACCTGAGGAATTTCGTGCTTCCATCAATGTAAGACTCCTCAGTTGGGAAGAGTTCTCCCACTAAAAGGATGGCACAGCACATCTATCCCAAACAAGGGAAAGCAGACAGCAAGCATCAGCCCCTACCCCAAGGTTTATGGAGACTCAAGTCAGCCAGACTCTGAGACAAAAGGTCCCCATGGAATAGCTACAGAGAATGGAAGATGTGCCCAAAAACTCATTTATCACCAGCAATGAAGAAGAAACACAGCGAGGATCTGAGAGCTGCCGTTTCCCCTCCACATGCTAGATCTGGGACAGACCATTTGGATACACATTTCGGTGCTTGTGAGCAGATGCAAGAGAGATTCTGCACCAGAAAGCCGTTTGCACTTTCTAAATATTATTTTTTCCACCGATGCCAGATGAATTTGGGGGTGTGGGAGGCCGAGGGGAGGAAGCCCAGCTGTGAGGATGACTTACTGGCCACCAGGAGCTGCACCCTGTGCTCGTGGTCCGTCTTGTTCAGCACTTCCCTGCAGGTGTAGTTGCCCTCGTCCTGCACACGCAGCTCGGAGATGCTCAGGGAGCTGTTGTCCACCAGGGAAAAGCGGACATCAGGGGGAAAGGAGACCCTCGAGGAGAAGAGAGGCGGGAAGGACTGTGGATCCCCTTGGAACCAGACCACCTCGGTGGCTTCCTTGGACACGTTGCGGCATAAGAGGAGGATGCTTCCTCCCACCTGCCCAAAGACCACTTCATCTGTTCCTGCAAGAGAGAAGGGACAGCCTTAGGGATGGAGGGAACGGGCAAAGCCGCCTTCTGCAGCAAAGACCTGGATTCCTGATCTGTGCCAGCCCTCTGGGTTGCTTGTTACGGGACTGCTGAGGGACCTTTGAGGTGACTAAAAACACCCAGCGCACACCAGGGTCAGGAAAAGGGACACAGCTCCCTGCTCCCCTCCCCTCAGCCAGCGCTACCTGCGGCCTCCCGGCGCGGCACCAGCC
>NW_005054330.1:5563606-5584409 GCF_000277835.1 Geospiza fortis
CGGAGATACTGTTGTTCCTCCGTGTAACCCCGCAGCGAGGACCGTAACCATGCAACTATCCTCGGGTTTCTCCAAGACACCTTACACATGGCAGCTTGAAAGCACCAAGGCGTGCGTGAAACAGAGCGCTGAGACCCACAGGGTTGTCCCACTGGGCCCTGGTACATTAATTATTAATTAACCTAATTAGCGGTAGGCGCGACAGTGCTGGCCCAGGTAACCGGACCTCGGCCGGTCCCTCTCGGCTCCGCCTGGGGGCGCCATAGAGCGCCGGAGAGGCCGGCGGGGCTTCTCCACCAATGGGAGGGGAGCATAGCGGCGTCGCCACCAATGGGAGCGGAGCGGGGCGGTGCCTCCTCCAAGGGGCACGGGCCGCTCGGAGCCGCCGCCGTCGCAGCTGCAAACGTCGCCATGCCGGTGGACTTGGCCAAGTGGGACGGGCCGCTGAGCCTCTCCGAGGGGGAGCAGAAGCCGGCGCACCCGCTGAGGGTCAAGTATGGCTCCGGGGAGATCGACGAGCTGGGCAAGGGGCTCACGCCCACTCAGGTGAGCAGCCCCGGCCCTGCGTGCGGGGGTTGGCGCGGCAAAATGGCGGGATGCGGCCGGGCCTCCTGCACTATCCCTCCGGCAGCGGCCGCCGGAGCTTCCCCGGGTGCGGGGCACAGAGAGGGGCTGAGCTGTGGGGGCGGCCTTGCTGCGGGGGCGGCCGTGCCGCAGGAGAGAAAACTCGTGGCTCTCACAGCCGGGGCGAGCTGGCACGAATGGCCTTGAAGCCCTCGGGTGCCGCTGCCAGCGCAGGCCGTGCTGACCCTGTGTGCAGGGCAGGTGGCTGGCGCTGACAGCGCGGCCGGTGCTAACGCGGTCATCCCTGCAGGTCCAGCATCGCCCCACCAGCATCGAGTGGGACGGCTGCGATCCCCAGAAGCTTTACACCCTGGTTCTCACAGACCCTGATGCGCCCAGTCGGAAGGACCCGAAGTTCAGGTAGTGGGGATGGACAGCTCCGTGTCTTGCATGGGGAAAAAGGAGCATCTCTCTTGAGATGAGCAGAGGCTTGAGGAGGAGGTGGGGCTGTGCTCTCTCTAAGGTGCAGCTGTGGGGCTGTGGCTTGTCATAGAAATCACGTCCTTGCATCTCTCCTTGAGCCAGGGACAGCATGGGGAGGAGCAGCTGCTCTTACCAGGGATGCTCAAAGGTCTGTTGTAGCTGGAGCAGCACAGCATTTACTGCTTGCTCTAATTTAGCACATAGGTCAGTTGGAATTAGGTCTTTGCTGGCGGCAGAATCTTAAATCTGGGACCAGCTCACCTTCCTCAAGTCAGCCTCAGCAGTGTGTGGAATCCCCACTCTCAGAGGTCAGGCTGTGGCTTTCCTGCAGCCACATGGGGCTGGTTTTGGCAGGCTGTGCATCCCAACAAAGCAGTGCCTGCTCTGGGACTGGTGTTCTTCAGGTTTGGCAAAGCAGGAGTGGCAGCTCTTTGTTTACTCCATGCTGACAGCCTCATGGAAAAGCAGCAGCTTGGAGTGACAAAGGTTCTTCTTATCTGTGGCTCTGCCAGAGTGTTCTGTGCCTTCTCCTTTCAGGGAGTGGCATCACTTCCTGGTGACCAACATGAAAGGCAACAATGTGGGCAGCGGGACCGTGATGTCGGATTACGTTGGCTCCGGGCCTCCCAAGGGAACAGGTTGGTACCTGCAGCAGCTCCCAGGTGCTGTGTGGATCACACCCAGTGCAGCAGGGTGAGGGGAACCCTGCAGAAACAATCCACACAGGATTGCTGGGGGCTGCACACAGCAGGGATCCAGCCTTGGTGCACCTTCCCTGAGCAGCTGTGGGCTCATCTGGGGCACAGGGGTGTGGTGGTGTTCCCAGGGGTCCCAGGACAAGGGAAGAGATGAGAATCTTGACTCCATGTTTCAGAAGGCTGATTTATTATTTTATTATATATATTATATTAAAAGAAAATGATATATTAAAACTATACTAAAAGAACAGAAGAAAGGATTTCATCAAAAAGCTAGCAAGGAAAGGAAGGAATGATAATAAAATCTTGTGACTGACCAGAGAGTCTGAGACAGCTGGACTGTAATTGGCCATTGATTAAAAACAACTACATGAGACCAATCAAAGATGCACCTGTTGCATTTCACAGCAGCAGATAAGTATTGTTTACAACTGATTTCTGAGGCCACTCAGCTTCTCAGGAGAAAAGATATTATGATTATTATTATGATATATTAAAACTATACTAAAAGAATAGAAGCAAGGATTTCATCAGAAAGCTAGCAAGGAGAGAAAGGAACGATAATAAAACCTTGTGACTGACCAGGGAGTCCGAGCCAGCTGGCCTGAAGGATTTGTGATGGAGTCTGTCCGTCTGTCCCGCAGGGCTGCACCGCTACGTGTGGCTGGTGTACGAGCAGCCGCAGCAGCTGGCCTGCAGCGAGCCCGTGCTCTCCAACCGCTCCGGGGACAAGCGCGGCAAGTTCAAGGTGGCCGCCTTCCGCAGCAAGTACGGGCTGGGGGCGCCCGTGGCGGGCACCTGCTACCAGGCCGAGTGGGACGACTACGTGCCCAAGCTGTACGAGCAGCTCTCGGGGAAGTAGGGCCAGGGCCCGTGGCTGGGGCCGGGCACGGCGCTCTAGTTGTGTTCTGTTAATGAGTTGAAGCCAAGTGTCCCTGCTCTGACAATGTCACTGTCCCTGCTCTGTCCCTGTGCTGATGCTCATGGTGTCCTAGCTAGAGAGCTGCCCCTGGCTCCAAACTGACCTGCTTAAGGGAAACAATAAGCCTTTGTGAATTAGTGTCAATTCAGGGGGTCTCTGCTGTCTTGGGATGGCTTGAGGTGGCAGGGGTGTGGGTACACAACCACTCTGGGGCAGGTGCTGGCTGTGGAGACTCCCTTTTCCAGGAGAGGAGAGGGCAGTCTAAGGGAAACTTCTCCCCCTTCTGTTGTTTTTTTTTTCTTTCCCCCTCCTACATTTGGCCAGTGCCTCCACATCACCACTACAGTAGTGAAGGTGCAGCTGGAGGGGAGGCAGGAGCTAGCTTAGAGCACTTCTTTCTGTTCTCTGCTGCCACCCAAAGCTGAGACCACTTTGTTCTGTTCAGTCCTGTGGTGACCTGCCCTGTGCTCACAGTGCAATTAAAAACTTCCCAAGGTACTTGGTGTGCTTGGTTGTCTTCTTTGGGGGGATGAGGGCAGTGCTCAGGGAGCAGTGGGTGGTGGTGTGTTCCTGGGATGAGGCTGGACCCTGTGCCAGGGCTCCCCATTCCTGGAGGGACACAGCTCAAAGCTATCATGTCCTTCTATCTCAAAAACATTCCCAGCCTTCAGTTCCTTCCCAAGGGATCTCCCCACACTCCCAGACCTGTGGGGGCTCCTTCTCTCCACAGGAGCCCCCCCATCACCACAGCAGATCTGACACCCCAACAGTCAGTCTGGGCACCACCAGCTTCCCTGACCTGAAGCCACTTCCCAGCCCAGCTGCAGGTCCCAGGTGCTTCCTGCTGTCCAGCAGCTCTGCAGTGAGGCCTGGGGGTTTCCCCTAAGTGCCTAGACCAGAAATAAGCCTTTGCTAGAGCCTGGTGGCTCTAAAAAGGTAAAAAAGGTGAAGCCAGTGCAATTCAGCTTCACAGAATCAGGAGCCTTCCCCCTTTTTTTCAAGCTGCTGTATCAAAGCTCTGCAGTGACATGGTCTGACAAACAGGAATCAGCAGCACCCCTGTGAAAATAAAACCCCAGGGCAGTTTTAGCAACCCAGCAATTCAAACATTTCAAGAGGATCAGTGGTTTTCCAGGAAAACAGCCCCAGCTACTCCAGCCCAAGGCCCACTGGAGTTAAGGCTGGAGCAGAGCTCACAAGGCTGATCCATCCTAGGGCTGCTCAGGCTGGGAGGAGGACATGAAAAAATTAAAAATCCCTTACCCTAAAAGCCTCCACTGCCAGGAAACCAAGCCCTGCCCAGGCTGAGGGACACCTGTGGAATGGGACACCCGTGGAATGTGTCCCCTCCCCATCCCCACCTTGCACCTGTGCTGGGCCACGAGCCACCCCTCCCACAATGACACAGCCAGGCATTGTGATGAACACTTTTATTTACAAATATAATTAAAAGCTCTGACAGTTATTCATGCTCTTCCCTGGAACCTGAAAAATGTTTTTGTTGTTTTGTTGGTTTTTTTGTCCTTTTTTTTGTTGGTTTTTTTTTTAAAGTGCATGCAAAAGAAGTAAAGCCTTTTTTTTTCCTCTTTTTATTGTAAGAAAATACACAGTTTGAAAGTGTGAATAATGCAATATTTATGACCAAGATCATGGGGTTGGGGGTGGACTTGGGGGAGGAACAAAAAAAAACCCCCCAAAAAAACAAATAAAAGAAAAACTGAAAAGGGCTGGGATGATCTAACAGACAGTGTTGAGCTCCAGAACAGAACTGGAGAGTGGGGGGTGGCTGGAGCAGGAAGGGAGGGGGGGAAAGAAGTAAAAAAATTTTTGATCAGAGAAACAGTTAAAATACAATATGAAAATAAGTAAAAGCTCTCCTTAAATTCCTTCTATACACAAAATACACGATTTGACAAAGCCCAATTTGTGCTACTGGGATCCTGTGGGCTCATTTAAGTGTATTCACATTCTCTGCGACAGCAGAAAATGATTATGATACAATCAAGAATATGCCCAGGGGCCAGGGCTTGTCCCTGCTGCCCCTGGCATGGTTCTCCTAAAAATCACCACGTCGTCACCCTCCCCTCCCCACCCCCAAAAAAGTAATAATATGTCACCACTGATATGTACAGCACGATTAAGTTTTTTTTTCTGTAAAATGTATCAAATTTTTTTTTCAATCTTTAATAAAACTTTTTTTTATTATTTAATTATTCCTGATGAATAAATACCAAAAAAATAAAAATAAAATAAAATTATGCAGCAGCTAGTTAAGGTAAGGCTGCGGATTCAGTCTCTCTCCCCCTGGGATCGTAGATATCTTTTAATTATTAATATTTTTTTGCTTGTACTTTCATTGATTGGTGGTAAAATGAGTGATTGCTCAGAAGCAACATACATCCACTTGGTGGCTTTTTTTTTTTATATATTTTTTTTTCTCCATTAAAATTGTCTCCAAAAGTTTTCACTGAAACATTTTTAATCATTGCACAGAGACATCAATACTGTGACATACTATGGAAAAGACTGCCAGGAGCTGTCCTGCACCGGGACGTGACGGGGGAAAGGGGCCCCTGATGGATAAGAATATACAGGCACTGGTCCGACACGATGTCAGTAAGAGAGACAGAAAGAGAGAGAGCACGCCCGTCAACATGGGGAATGTTGGGTTTGCAAGTTTTATCCTTACTTGGTTTGCTTTCTGTGGTTTTTGTTGGTTTTTGTTTTGTTTTTGTTTTTTTTTTTTTTTAAATGGCAAAGAAATTTAACCTCATCTATAGTCCTCCTTGGGATACTCTAATGTGACCAAATTCCCAAAGCCCATCCGCAGGCTCTCCATGTCAAACGTCTCAATCTCTCGCTCCTGCCTTTCCAACAGAAACTTGATCCTCTCGCTGCGTTCCTTCTGCAGGGCGGCGAGCTCCTCCTCGATCTGCAAGGAGCACAGTCAGCAGCCCCCAGCACAGCTCCAGCCTCCCTGCATCCCCAAAATCCCCTCTCACACGAGCACAGCCAGCAGCCCCCAGCACAGCTCCAGCCTGTGTGTATCCCCAAAATCAAGGAGCACAGTCAGCAGCCCCCAGCACAGATCCACACTGCTCCATGTCCCCAAAATCAACGAGCACAGCCAGCAGCCCCCAGCACAGATCCATGTCCCCCGTATCCCCAAAATCAACGGGCACAGCCAGCCCTCAGCACAGCTCCAGCCTGTGTGTATCCCCAAAATCCCCTCTGCAAGGAGCACAGCCAGCACCCAGCACAGCTCCACACTGCCCTTGTCCCCCAAAATCAATGAGCACAGTCAGCAGCTCCCCAGCACAGCTCCAGCCTGCCCTGTGTCCCCCAAATCTCCTCTGACACAAGCACAGCCAGCAGCCCCCAGTACAGTTCCACCCTGCCTGTGTCCCCCAAAATCCCCTCTCACATGAGCACAGCCCCCAGCACAGCTCCACCCTCCCCATGTCCCAAAATCCCCTCTGGAAGGTACCTTCTGTTCCAGGTGTGCCCTGCGCAGCGACACCCGTTGCTCCAGCTTCTGGAGTTCCCTTTCATGCTGTGCTTCTGTCTGCATCTTTATTTTGCTCTGGTAGGCGTTGAGCAGCTCCATCTCCTGCTGGAGTTGCAGTCTCAGGGCTTGGCATTCTGCTTCCTGGGCCTCGTCCAGCCGGAGCTGTGAGAGCACGGAGAAAACAAGGCTCAAACAAACCCCGCTGGGAATTCCTCTGCTCCCACACAAGTCACACACAACTCTTTCTTCCCAAAGCCACTGGTTTTGGTGGCAGAGGGAGGAAGCAGGAAAGGCCTCATGAGCAGCAGCTGCTCTGCTCACACTGAGGCAGAGCCCCAGAAGATCCAATCCTAAACCCCAGCACGCCAGGGGAGCAGGGGACGGATGTGTGTTCCACAGGACACTTATTCCAAGAGGGAAAGTGCCACCAGATGTGTTGTTTAAACAGTTTTGCTAATTCAGTGGCTGGAGAAGTCCCCCCAGGGTGCTGCCAGGCCCCAGAGCCCCCTGCACGTACCGCCTGCGAGGCCATCATCTCATTGATGCTCTGCTCGTACTGCTCGGCCAGGATGGCGAGCTTCCGTGTCTGCTCGTCCTTCAGGCTCTTCAGAATTGTCTTGTGCTCACTCTTTGGAGTTACTTCCAGCTGGTGATTCTTCAGTGCTTTGTACTGCTTAGTTTGCACTTTGCATGTGTCCTGGAACTGCTTTTTGATCTGCATTTCCATAGCCTGCCAAGGAAGGAACGACGTGAAGAGCACGAAGGGCTTTGGGAATGGAGAGGCTGTGATACATCCACATGGCTGGGGTGGTGGGAACCACAGCTCCCCTGTGCATGCCTCCCACAGGGATTAACGAGCAGCACCAGCAGCTCAGGCCCTGCTGCAGCCTGGCCAGGAACAGCAACCCCTCAGCCCTCCTCAGCCCAGGGCACTTCTTACTTCCTGCAGAACCCCCAGCCCATCACCTGTCTCCCAAAACCCATCTGCTTTTTCACAGCATCATTCCCCTTCCATGTCCTTCCCACCTCAACCTTGCACTATGTGGAGGCTGCAGACCTTGGAACTAGCAAGGGTGTGACAGTGACAGCAATGTGCTTCCCTCTGATGACCAGTGAGCCCAGGGAACAGCTGGAGCTGTGTAAGGGAGCTTGAGGCTGGGTATCAGGAAAGGTTCTTCCCCCAGAGGGTGCTGGGCACTGCCCAGGCTCCCCAGGGAATGGGCACAGCCCTGGGGCTGCCAGAGCTCCTGGGGCATTTGGACAATGCCCCCAGAGATGCCCCGGGTGGGACTGCTGGGGTATCTGTGCAGGGCTGGGATTTGGACTCCATGATCCCTGTGGGGCCCTTCCCACTCAGAATTTTCTGTGATTCTGTGACACTGGGAGGAGGAGCGTGCTTCTACCACAGAGAGCAGCTCAGAGGTCTGTAAGCACGCTGGGGTGTGCACAGAGCCCAGCACACACTCAGAGTGCTCTGTATTCTCTCTGGACTCTGAAAGCACCCACAGACCTCCTCTCCTCATCATTCTAAGCTGACACCAGCAGGGGCCTGAACAACACACAGCTTGTCAGAAACAAGTTCTGTAACACTTTGCTTAGGACTGGACTATTTTACAACAGCCTCAGTTAGCACAGCACTATAAAAACCCTCTGTGAGCCCTGGGATATCCCAGCCCACAGCTTTCCTTATCCAGAGCTGCTCTGTGCAAAGGGAGGGGATGCAAGGGAGGGCAAACGGAGTGGAGAGCAGGGGTCCCACAGCACGGGTGCTGCACAGAGGACAGAGGCTGGAGGAGGAGCAAGGAAAGCTGGCAGCACCTTCAGGTTCTTTGGTTGCTGCCGGAGCTCCATGAAGTGCTTCCTGTGCAGCTCCCGCTCGCGCCGCTTGTTGTACTCCAGCTGGTTCTCGAGCTCAGTCTGGTGCTGCAGCCGGATCAGGTCCATGCGCAGCTTCTGCAGCGTGTGCAGCTGCCGGTACTCCAGCTCCCGCGTGGACTCGTCGTGCCGGATCAGCATGGCGTGCTCCATCTCCTTCTGCGTGCGCTTCTTGTTCAGCTCCTGCACACACACACACACAGAGCTGAGCGGGTGGCACCGCTGCAGCTCCTGCTCACTGCTCTGCCAGCACCAGGGACTGGCCTGTCACAGCGAAACAAAATCCAGCAGCACCATGGGGATGCTAGGAGTGACCACTGAGTGACCGACCGTCCATGCTAGGAGTGACCACTGAGTGACCATCCATCCATCCATCCATCCATCCATCCATCCATGCTAGGAGTGACCACTGAGTGACCATCCATCCATCCATCCATCCATCCATCCATCCTAGGAGTGACCACTGAGTGACCATCCATCCATCCATCCATCCATGTTAGGAGTGACCACTGAGGGACCCTCCATCCATCCATCCCTCCATCCATCCCTCCATCCATCCCTCCATCCATCATCCATTCATGCTAGGAGTGACCACTGAGGGACCCTCCATCCATCCATCCATCCATCCATCCATCCATCCTAGGAGTGACCACTGAGTGACCCTCCATCCATCCATGCTAGAAGGGACCACTGAGTGACCATCCATCCATCCATCCTTCCTAGAAGTGACCACTGAGTGACCTTCCATCTATCCATGCTAGGAGTGGCCACTGAGTGACCATCCATCCATCCATGCTAGGAGTGACCGACCATCCGACCCACCCATCCGACCATCCATCCATCCATCCATCCCATCCATGCACCCTCCCATCCATACGACCATCCGTCCATCCATCCATCCATCTGTTCACCCATCCACCCACTCATCCAACCATCTGTCCATCCACCCATCTGTCTGCCCCTCCACCCATCCACCCAAATGCCCGACCATCCGTCCCTCATCCATCCATCCATCCATCCATCCATCCATCCATCCATCCATCCATCCATCCATCCATCCATCCATCCATCCATCCATCCCTCCCTCCCTCCCTCCCCCCCCTGCTCTGGGATGGCCCCGGGAGTCCCCAGCAGGTGGCACCAGGACCCCACACAAGCCCTGGGTGCCTGCAGGAACTCGCAGCAGCTTTCACTGAGCACATCCCAGGTGCTCAGGTGATGGAATTGCGGTTCTCGTCTGGTTCAAATTCCCCTGTGCCCCCGGTGGGTACTGGGATCGAGTTCCCCCCTCCATCACCTGCACTAGAGTGGCCAAAGCAGAGGTCAGTGGCTCTAACACCACCTCAGGTGAGAAGGTGAATTGCCCAGGTGGGATTTGGCCCAAGGTGCAGCTCATTTTTAAAACAAGATCGGTTTTGCAGTGCTCACCAAGAGCTCCTGCACAGGGTGTCCACAGCCCAGGATAACCTTCCCCAGGCCACAAGCCCAGGAAGGGGAAGGCACCAGTTCTCATTACTGCACACATTTGTGTCTCAAGGTGTCAGCCCCACCCTGAGCAGCACGGAGCTGACTCCAGCTGTACCCTCACGCATGGTGCTGGTGCACCCCTGATCCCAGCTCACGTTACAGCCTCAGCCAGGCAAAGCAGGGCTGCCCCATCCCACACCGTGCCCAGCCCAGGGCTGCCTCAGCCTAACGGGTTTCTGCAGTAGAAGCAAAAAAATTTAATAATTCTGAGCTGCACACGTATGGTAATCCTGCTGTAACTCTCAACAGCAGCACCTGCAAACTTCAGCCCCTGTGGCTACCACACCTGGGACAGGTTTGAGCTGAGGGTGGGGAAGGAAACAGGGCCAGGGTTTCTCTCTGCCCTAAGGGTGTAGCATGTGCTCCCATTTAAGCAAAACTTGACCCCTGACAGCCAAGATTAAACTTTACAGGTCCTGCTGTGCCAAAATGACTTCCCAAAGGCAGGTGGGGCACTGACCAGGCAGGGAGCTGTGGCACATGTGCCTTCATCCCAGGATAGCTCAGCCAGCCTCTCCCAAGCCTATTCCACACTTGATTTCAGTTCACACAGCATAAACACACACAGTCATTCCACTTCCCTCAAACACTTTCCCATTTGCACAAAAACAACATCTGTGGTTACTTAAAATATGGAAAACACATTTTGAAAGTGTTATTTACTTCAGGTGATCCAAGCAGTTAGTACTGGCACATTTGAATTAGTAGGGATGTAATTTTCAGGGAATAAAAACTCAGATCATTCTGAAAATTAGGTGTCTCATAAGAGCTTAAATGCAGGAGGGCAGAGGTGTGTTCCTGTTAAATGCCAAGCTAAGTCACTGAACTCTGTTCTCATCCCTGCCACAGAGCTGACATGCTGGGACACAGGTGCTCAAATCTGAATTTTTGGAGTCACTAGCTTTGAGGGTGCCTGGGTTGAGATATCTGGATCTCAGCAAAGCAGCTGAGCAGCCCCAGGCACATCTGGACCCAAGGGCAGCAAAGCACAAATGATACTGGAAAGCCTGAGGATACCAGGCCAAACGCAATTGGAAATTTCTGACCACTCCTCACTCAGTTTTCACTAAAACACCCTCTCATCTGACAGTCTCTATCCAAAAATAACATCCATGAAGAACTCAGATACTACAGTGATGGCCACAGGAACATCTCCATGTGGAAACTCTTTCTCCAAAGTGGTGCTTGACCACAGGCAGCCTTGAGGCAAGGGGCAAAAACCAACGAGGGGAAGTAGGATGTGAAAAGCTGCTCCTTGAGAGCCCATGTCTCCATCCCACAGCTCTCCCTACACCCCAAACTGGGGCAGGAACCCCAAACCCAACACTCGGGAGCTGGGATGAGGCATCAGGCCCAGAGGGTGTTTCTGTCTGCAGTGAACACTACCAAGGCTCAGCTGATCAAAGCAGCCACAGCTGCAGGGAAAACCATTTCCCAAAACATATTTCCTTACATTTTTCTTAGTTCTATTTAGCAACTAGAAGCATGAAGACCTAACCAGCCAAGACACGAAGCTAAAGCAGTTAAAAGAGGCTGTGAGAGAAGTGAGGAGTGCCATACTTCCCGAATGTTCTGCTGCTCCATCTCGTGCCTCTTGATCATCGTTTTTCTCTTGAAGAATCGGCAGTTTTTGTCGTAGTAGAGTCTCTGCTGGCTGAGAAGCTGGGCCTCCTCTTCAGCCTGTGTGTGCTGCAGGTTCTCTTTGTGTTTGGATATCCTTTCTTGCTTCTCTTTCTTGGGTGTGCTGTGGTCCTCATTCATTTCCTGCAGGGTAGAAACAAGGCTTGCCTCAGCACCACAGTGACACAGGACATGGGGGACCTTGCTGGCTCCCCCTCTGCCATTCAGGTCATGAAAGGACACCAAAACCCCACTACAAACCAACAGAACCAGACCTACCACCTGGCCATGCTCAGCCCTGCTGCCCCTTCAGCTGTACCAGGACCCACACCAAGAGTAGGAGGAAAAATGGCCACAGAGCTCCTTGATAATAATTTTCTCACCTTCACCTTAACAGCCAATTATTTTTGCAATATGGTGAAGATACAACTTAAATAATGCATTTTGGTACATATGAAGTTACTTCTCTTCCTAATTTATGTAAGTGATCACAGGGCTTTTAGTCAAGGGACATTGAATGGCTGCTCTGATTACTTGGGAAAAAAAACAGACGAGGAGAAAGGGGAAGAACTCTCTGTGAAGTCCCATTTTCCCTCATCACCCTTGGTTTCAAAGATTCTGCTCTACAGCAAATTGTGAAGGCACCTGTAGCCACCCTCACAAATTGTTCTGGAAATGCTGCCAGATGCTCCCAGCCCCTGAAAATTTACTTGCTGAGAATCCAAAATTTGCTTCGAAGCCTGACAGTATCACTTAAACCCCTGTGCTGGCCCAGGTTTATCAAAACAAAAGACTGGTTCGTGTTCATTCCACACCCCTTCAGCCCCGAAAATGAGGGTTTCTTGCCTCTTTAATCTTTTCCTTGCAAAGCTTGTATTGTTTCTTCTGACTTTCTAAAAAGGTCGCCAGGTCTTTCTTTTGCTGAGTCAAAATCTGTTGCTGGAATTTCTTTTCATCTGCTGCAGCTGCCTTTGCCTGCAATGTACAGAAAGAGGAAAAAAAATAACAAGAAAAAAAAAAAAAAAAGGTGAGTGAGCAGGTGCAGAATCCAGCACAAATTATTGTTGTGGTTTTTGATTTTTGGTCAGTCATTTTGGTGACTGTGCTAGACAAAGCCATGAGCACTCAGCCACAGGACAGCTGCTCACACAGAAAATGCTCACATAACCCTGACGGCTTCCTTATGATTCTTACCTCCCCACCAAAGCCACCCCAGAGGGCACAACCACACCAGTTTATTATGTGGATGAACATGCTGATTTTTGGACTGAGTGACAGCTTTGTCACCCCCTCAGCTGAGGCAAAGCTCCCACCAAGGTCCCCACAGTCCCTTTTGTGCAGCTGTGGCACTGGTGGATGCCAACTGAGTGCCCATCAGCCAGGAAGGTGACTCGAGGCTGCTCGAGGGAGCACAAGGTCACAGAATCACCAGGTTGGAAGAGACCTTTGAGAGGTGATTGAGTTCCACTCAGCCCTAACACCTCAACTAAACCATGGCACTGAGTACCACATCCAATCTTTTTCTAAACACACTCAGGGATGGTGACTCCACCACCTCCCCAGGCAGACCATTCCAGTACTTTGTGTAAAAAACGTCTTCCTAACATCCAACCTAAATTCCCCTTGGGGCAGTTTAACACTTCGTCCTCTCCTTCTGCACCTCAGACCACGGGTTTGAGCAGCAAACCTGGGTTCTCCTGTCCCTCAGATCTCCCAGCACTCACCTCCTTCTCCATCACAGCCACTTGCTTCTTGGCCAGCTTCTCCAGCTCAATGGACGAGTTGTTGGCGTGTGTCTCCACCTCCTTCTGCAGCTTGAGGCGGTGCTCGTCCATCTCGGCCTTCAACTTGTTCTCCAGGGCGATCAGCTGCTTCTGGTGCTGGCGCCGCATCCGCTTATATCCTGACATCTGTTCCCGCAGCTCGTTCTCCTGCTCATGCTCATGGATCTGTCTTGTAACCTGCGGGCAGGAGCAGGGCAGCCAGTGCTCCATGGCCTTGCTTCCCACACGAGCTCACTGCTCACTGGGAGCCAGGCCCTGCTCTGCTGTGCTCTCTCAGCAAGCCATGGGTTTGGGAGGTGCTGCTGCTCGCTTTCACAAAGCCACGAGGTTTCTCTGTCCTAACTTTTTGCCCCCATCTCTTCCTGTGAGTTTTATGTGTTTTCACTAACACAGCTGAAAATGCCATATTACAAATAAAGGAAGGGACTGGTTACTTACTGATGCCTTCTGAAGGCTGCCTTAGAACAGAGACTAGATGGAGCTAAAGAATATTGACTAGATGGAGCTAAAGAATAAAGTAGGAATTTATTAAGAAGCCTCAACAGATCTACCTGGGGCAGCACAACCCAAAATGGTCACACAACGGATGACCGCTCACAAGATCCCTCACTTTTATAAGTTCTGATCCATTTGCATATTTGAGTTAATTGTCCAATTACAGCTTTAGCCCATGCAGTCTCATCCTTCTTGTTTTTCTCTCTTCAGTCCCCATTGTTTGTGCTCTTGGGTCTGAGATCTGGATCTGCTGCCCTTGGTCCCCAGCTAGAGAAGGAATTGTTTTGTCTCCCTGCTCTGTGAAGAGAGCTCACCATTCCCTAATATGAAACTTAGACTTAGACACTAAAGCAGAACAGAACCTGAAAAATACAAAAGCTAAAACCTGAGGCATCATTATCACTTCAGGACACACTGGAGGAGATCTGGAAACAAAGGTGGCTGATGGACAACATTCTTCAGACACCTTATTCAGATGCAGGACTCAGATCCTTATTCAGATTCAACTTATTCACCTTATTCGGATCCATGGACTCCCAAGAAGCAGCCAGAACCCCCCCAAACCCCCATTCTTTCCTTCCTCCTCAAGTCATCCCCATGCCAATTCAATCCCTCAACATCTATTTTCCGCTACGAGGAGCCTCCTTCAAAATTTCCCCTTAAAATTCAAGATGATGGCAGACTGAGCTCATTCCTTCTCCGAATTGAAAGTTTTCTAACAAGGGAACGCTGTTCTGGAACTGTGTGCTCTTAACAAGATTGATCAGATGGTCTAAGCAGATTTTAAACCCTGCTCAGCTGAAACAAACTCACAAGTTCCACATTCATTTCCATGCCCAAGTGTATCCATGTGAAAGGAAGGAAAAAAAAACACCAACAGGCGATGCCAAAAATGTTCAGAAGAAAATGCAAATGGTGATGCTTCCATTTCAAAAGAAGAAAAGTGTCCAAGACTGGTTTTTATTTTTTTTAAGACAGTCTCAGGAATTTATGAAGATTTGCTGATCATTTATATGACCTGAGAATCAGAAACTTGGTACATGTGTGGAACTGCAGCCCCTGATTCTGTGCAAGGGGACCTTTGCTTTGCCACTTAAGTGTGAAGAGCTCAGGACTTTGAAGGTGATCACTGAAGCCTTATGAACCAGGAGTTCCTCCTGCAGCCTTCCTGATGGATCCCTCAACAGCAGCCCAAAAACTGGCCCCTGCTATGGTGCTGCTGTCATTTGAAGGCAGTTTTGTGGAGATTTTTGGAGTTCTGATGCAGGATTGGACACACCTACAGAGCAGGTTTAACACAAGAGCAGCTGCTTTAGGGAGCTGCCATCCCAGTGCACTTGCTGGCTCCAGGGCTGGGAGGTGACAGGAAGCCAAAAAGGAGCTCCAAAATCAAGAGATGAACACCCTGACTGAGGTGACCCAAGGTAGGCAGCAAGTGCCACCTGCCTCAGTTCAAATGACCCCCAAGACTTGGGAGGAGAGTGAAGAGAAACTCGGGAAGAGCCTCCCAAAGATTGCAGAGGAACCAAAGAACCAGCCTGAGCACAGCCCTGTCACACTCAGGGTGATCTGGGAGGCTGAGCACCCACCAGGTGGTGATGGACAAACCACTCCCTTTCTACAAGAAATTTCAGATTGTCATTTTGGAGCAGGCTGGATTAAATACACCTCAGCAACTGGTGCAACAGAGCAGCCTGTACATGCTTGAGACACAATCAGATCCAAGGCAGCCACCAGGAGCATGTGGGATTGTAGGAATGATCACAGAAACACAAACACTCTCTGAGCCCTGTGCTCTGCTACAGCTCAAAAAGCTTTTGGTTTTTCCAAGAGTACCAAGGACAGCTACATTTGCAAGAAGTTGGGAAGGGCTCACAGGAACTTGCACATTTCAGTCAAGTTCAGCAAGAATAAGATCTCTACCACTGCTTCAAGGTAAGGAAAATTTCTCTGAGAATCCAAGTTAATGATAAGAGACAGATGCCAGGTGAGACAGGCAGCCCACCAACACTTCACATGTGCCATTGCCATGTTCAGTGACATCCATCTGGGAAAGAACAGCCTTGGTCAGGCACTAGAAGAGAAATGGAGATCTGGGAGCCACCAGCTGTACCAGATCTTCCTGCATGTGCTATTTTTGGGGCCAGGCCCTTTTGTGAGCAATGGGATGTTCTGCACGGCACACTCCGTTCCCAGACGTTGGCAGAACAAAGCAAACAGCAAGAGCCGAAGAAAAAATGGATCTAAGGATCCTCCAGCAACTTTGCCACTCTCCTTTGGTCTGATCTCTAATGAGATGTAGAATGTGCACTTGTTTTATTTACAGCAAAAGTCATTAACTTTTATCCTTGTTTTTTTCCCTGCTCCTCTGCACCCCATTTCCAATTTTGCTCAGCTTTATCGTGACAAGAATTCCATCTTAGAAAGATTTCCCATGAAATCTAGGATATTTATCCCTAACAATAGGATGCAATTGCTAATTACAAGCCCAGCTGATAAAGCCTTCCAGTCACAACAGAAGATGAGACATTAAAAAGTCAGAAGAAAACAAAAGCAGTGCTTCATCCTAAAGAGGAGAGAGGAGAGCAGCAGACTTGGTGGACTTCTCGTGGATTTAGTGTCCCTGTTCAGCAAACTCATGATAAAGACTCAATTTATCACCATAACCTCCAGTCAAGCCCAACACTCCTCAGGACAGTCTTCAAAGACAAAGTCTGCACATGGTGATCTCAGGGGTGGCAGAATGTGGAGGAAATGAACATTAGTTACTGAACATACCCAGGTCAGTGCCAGAGAAGTCCTTCAGACTATGAATGAAACCAGGATTGTGGTCTTAAAGATTAAACCCCTAATGAATGAACAGCTCCAGCAACCATTTTAACAAGAAAATCTGGGGATGTTCCAGTCATCACCTTTCTGGTGTTCTTAGACAAAGACTCTTGGAACTCTATGTACTATCTGGAATATCCTGAGTGGGAAGGATCATGGAGTTCAAGCCCTGGCCCTGCACAGACACTCAGCAATCCCACTCTGGGCATCCCTGGGAGCACTGTCCAAGTGCTCCTGGAGCTCTGGCAGCCTCGGGGCTGTGCCCATTCCCTGGGGAGCCTGGGCAGTGCCCAGCACGCTCTGGGGGAAGAATTTTCCCTGATCTCCAACCTCAACCTCTTCTGACACAGTTCCAGCCATTCCCTGGGTCCTGTACCAGGTCACAGGGAGCAGAGACTGGAGCTGCCCCTCAGGAAGAAGCCCACAAACAACCCCACAGATTATCATGAGGCAAAAGGTGATAACTACAAAATTTGCTCTCCATATAACCGGGAAATGTCAGGATCCTTCACACCAGAAAGCTGCAGTTTCCTGGAGCTCTCCCTGCAGCACCCAACAATCAATCAGGTCATCAGGAGAACCAAAAACCTGTATAAACCAGAACAGCTTTCATTAAGGTATGACATTTTCTCAGTTTCTTATCTCTCTGCATCTTTGGCATACACAGAACTGAGAACAGAGATGTCTTTTCCAACCTACTCCCACAGGCAGTTCATTTGCCATAAAATCCAAACTTTCTTTCACCCCTCCAAGATTTTAGCTTTATGTAAGGAAGTTGAGCTCACAGCTTCTCCTCCAAACCAGCAGCTGTTTAAAGTTCCCTTTTCTACACTGTTTATCCAAGATACTGAACCCTCTCCTAAAAGACAGGAGTTTTCACCTCTAGATAACTGAAATTCCAAGCTCCTCTGTGCTGGAGGAAGCAGAGCTCTGAGCAAAACACTGCCAGCTGCTTCTCACAGCAAGAGGAGATGAGAAAGAACAAGTCCAAAATTTTAGAGGAAAGGTCCACAAAGGCAGCAGCCAGATGAGTCCATTGGGAGAAACTCAACCCTCTGGAACAAAACATCGATGCTCCAGCAGAAGAAGGAACAGCTCCATGTGAAGGTGCCTGCCTCTGGAGCCCTGGTGCCATTTTCCTGGCCACATCCAGGGAACGCTGCTCCCATGGACACAGACACTTGGCTCTGCAGGCCCACATGAGATCACATTGTTCTTTTGCTGGCATTTGGATTTCAAAGAGAACACCAAGGTGCCCAGAGCAGCTGTGGCTGCCCCTGGATCCCTGGCAGTGTCCAAGGCCAGGCTGGACAGGGCTTGGTGCACCCTGGGATGGTGGAAGGTGTCCCTGCCCAAGCAGGGGTGGAATGAGATGGGCTTTAAGATCCTTTCCAACCCACCCCACCCTGGGATTCTATGAAGTTTTAACTACTTGATCATTGCCTTTGAAAACTGCAAAAGCAGCTGTTGAGGAGATGCACGAGGAAGGGGGGACCTAAGGGGTCAAGCTTGAAAGAAACCCAGAAGTGCAGATCAATGCATCTCTGAAGAGATTCAAAAAAAGCTTTCCCTTGAAAACATTGAGAGATGTAGTCTCATCAACATGCAGAACCTCTGCCCTCCCTTTCAAACAACAGCTTGCTGAGCTTCAAGAGATTCCTGGTTGTAACTTTTAATTTATGGATCACTGATAATCTGAGAAATAATATGGAGATGTAGGTGCCTGGTCTCCATTTCAGATGGCAACTTTTACTCCAACAGCAGAAATATGCAGGGTATTTTCCACCACTGTTCCAGGTGAGTGATGGTTACTGTTACCACACAAAACTGATTAAAGGGAAAAGTGGTCCAGGTAAAAATTACTATTAAAATTGCTGATTGAATTATGACCTAAGTTAAGCTCCTTCATCTTTCTTACTCACATTTGCTGATTTTCATGATTTTCTTTAACCTGAGCAATATTAAAGCACTACTGCAAGACTCAGAAGGGGATATCCACAGCCTCTTTCTTTGTGGAGAGTTCATTTGGCTGTTATCTCTGGGGATCTGTCCAGTTTCCTTCACATTCACATGATGCTTTTGCAGAGTGCCAGGGCAAGGGAATCACTCTCCAAACCACTGGGTCACCTGGAGTGCTCAGCTGTCTATAACACAAGTTCCTCTGTGACCTCTGCACTCCCTAAACTGCTTCAGCTTGTTTTTGGAAAGAGATCCAACTTGAATTTGGGATTACTTTGAGGAACGCCAATCTTAACTCCATCTGCAACATCCTGATCTATGGGGAGAAGAACTTGAGGGCCCCAGAACCTAGACTGCACCAGGAGGAACAGCTGTGGAGTGAACAGCCCCAGACTTGGTGCTTTTCTGCTAACAACACTGCCCCAGTCTCAGTGTTGGGGGTGGTTTTCAGTAAATCCCATTAAAGGAAGTTTTAACACCCAAATATCATCCCATATAATTGAATTTGGGGCCAGAACTCCCATTTTTGATTCTCTGCAATACAGGCCACCTGATGCTCCCAACTGCACAACCTTTCTGTGCAGGAAGATGCTCCCAGCTGCTGAGAAATGAGAAGCAGCCAGCATGTAGGGAACCATCAAAGCTTGCTGGTCTGCTTGTTTTCAACCCCTGTGGGACCTTGAGCACCCATTCACACAGTAAAAATCTGTTCTAGCTGCCATTGAAAGAGTAAATTAACACAGAGAGATGAATAAAGCCTGAATTTCTGGGTTCGCACTACAAATTCCAGGCATGGTCCTTCTCCCCGTGTCAGCTCCATGACTGACCTTGCCCTTCCCACAAATCTTGGACAGGGAAGCAGGAAGAAGTTCTCCCTTGGCCAGAGAAGCATCCAGGCACCTCTCCCACTGACATCATCTAGGCACTGAATGGTGACAGTGACAAAAAGTGCTCCAACGCAAGCACTGGCACCCTGATTCTGTGCAATGGGTTTAAACTTTTATTTTTCCCCCCCCTAGACTTCCATTTCAGAACATGAAGAGGTGGGAATGGAAGATTATTAAAGGGAAAGCTCATCACCATGAAATATTTCTGTGGCAAACTCAGGGTCAGCTCTGGCCCAGCACACAACCTCAGAAGTAACGGCACACCAACACCTCCTGGAGTGCCCAGGTTGGTGTGTTGGGATCTTCCCTCTACACTGGGAAGGGGAGATGTGTGTGCATGATGGGGATAAAAGAGCATGTTCCACAGAAAACCCAAAACAGAGAAGCTCTCCAAAAATCTTTCCATCTTCCCCACCCAAAATGAATTTTATCTTTATCATCACTTGGTCATTGAAGCAGAGAGATTCAGCAAATCCAAGTGAGTAAGGAATGAAGGCAGACACAATCCCAGCCCCACAGGAGGCTGCCATGGGATTTAGGAGTGACCTTGGCATATCAGCTGTCTTCCCCAGAGCTCAGGGACCTGGGAATCCCTCACAGCCCATATTTCCATTGGCTCCCAAAGGGACCTGGCCATGCAATCCCTTCAAGCCACCCAAGTAGCCCAGGGGTGACATTTCCAGGGAGGACAGGAGTTCTGGGCTCTGCTGCTGAAGGCAGCCCACAAGGTGCAGCAGCTTTGCACAGGGAGTAAAAGAACATGAATATATTCATCACACATATCAATTTATCAATGAAATTGTATGTCTGGAGTATGATACATGAGTCATTCATTATTTCTGCCCTCCAGCCAACCTAACAGGGTCCCACTTCTATCTGCTCAGTGCAGGCAGTAGAAGAGCTGGCACTACAATGGGTGAACACACACACACATACCCCAAAAAAAAGGAAAAATTCCCAGGGCAGAGGGTCTCCAGGAGAGCAGGAATCCTGCCCCTGTCAGGTGTCCTGCATGAAGTCCTCTAACACACACATTTCTAGGTCACTTTAAACTGGGGGGAGCAGGGGACACCAGCCTGGGGGGCACTCAGGGTATGGGCACCCAGAAATACACCTGCAAAAGATGGGATTCAGATGCTCCCAGGAAGCATCTGGGCAGAAGCCTGAATGCCACAGCATCATTTTAGATTTTAACAGCAGCAGCCACAATCACACAGAAAAAATTTGGGCTGCTGGCACTGCTGCTTGTCTCCAGTCACCACCTTCAGCTGTGGTCACACACACACACACAGAGGCACACCCCGTGCCTTGAGCATGCAGGAAGGAGTGGGAAGCGATTCTGGGGATGCAGAAATGGTGGTCTGGAAGGAGAACCCCCATGGTGGAGGCAGGAGGGAGCGGGAAGGGGAGGGCTCGCTGGTGTCATTTCGGGGTTGGTCCAGGATGATGTCATAGCACTGAGCGAGTGCCATGGCCAAACCGTGGGGACTTTCTAACGCTCCCCGTCCATCTGACCTCTAATACCAGCGGGCTGAAATATCGAACAGGACATTGGTTTTCCCTCTGAAGGGCCATTTTTCACTGCTTTCCCTGGAAAAGGCTGCTCCCAGCCCGGGTGGATGCGGGGTGGGGGAGGCGGCACACAACTAACT
>NW_005054330.1:5584419-5585489 GCF_000277835.1 Geospiza fortis
CCCCTTCCCCTACTACAAAGGCATCCACAGCAATCACATTTGCAATAGTACAAATCTTGATGGATTCATCCCATCCCCCTCCCCTTTGTAAGCCCACAGCCCGCTGTAAACCCTCTCTCTCTCTCTCCCCCTTATCGCAGCCCAGCAATCCTTCCAAAGGATCAGGCTGGAAAATGCAGTCACGGTACAGTTGCTTGAAATAAATGAATGAATGAAATAAAAAAAAAAAAACAAAACCACCAGGCAGCAGCTCAGGGCGGGCAGCAGCGATCTTATTGTTCCCAAACCCATCTGCATCTGCATCTCCACGGTGTTCCAGCAGCTCTCACACCCCTCACACACTCTTCATGCACATGCAGATAAATATATTAACAAAAGGGACAGGTGGGAAATGGAGGGGTGGGGTGGGAAATGAAGATGCTATTAACTTCACCCAGGAAGGTGGGCTATCTCACACTGGAAATGCATCGAGAAATTAAACATATTTCACATTTACATCTCACACACAACACACACACACACAGAGGTAAAATCTCTTTCAGTGCAATATCCAGTTGCTATGCCAACAGCACCAACAGCACGGAGGGATGGCAGCGAGGGGCTGAGGAGCGGGGTGGGGTGGGATGGGGGCTCTTACCAAAGATGCTGATTTGATTGTGGCAAAGCGCTCTCGGTTCCGGTAGTGGAGGGCCTGATTCTGCACTGACTGGGTAGGCCGCACCTCAGGCCTGCGATCCCTGTGGCCCACCTCATCCCTTATAAATACATGATCCTGCAGAAATGGATAAAAACAAGGAGAAAGTCCGGCTGTGCTCTTCCCGCGGCTGCTGCCTCTCTCTCACCCCTCTGTCTGCACAAGCGCGGCTGTAGGAGAGGCATAGTTCAGCTCTCTGCTTAGCCCCGGCAGCTCCCACCGTACAAAATGAATAAGCAACACATTGCAGCTCGGCTCGGCGCGTCAGCTGATCGCGAGCAGGATGCCTCCGAATCCCTGGATCGGGCTGCCTTTTTTTTTTTTTAATCTCCTTTTTTTTTTTTTTTTTTAACCCCCCATTTTTACATTTGTCCCA
>NW_005054330.1:5586555-5587053 GCF_000277835.1 Geospiza fortis
GCCTCCGAACCCCTGGATCGGGCTTCCTTTTTTTTTTTTTAATCTCCTTTTTTTTTTTTTTTTTAAACCTCCAGTATTACATATGTGCCAGAAAAAAGCGAGGCGGGAGCAGGAAGCGGAGCAGGGCGATCGGAGTCCTCGGGAAGGTCGGGTTCAAGCACTGCAAGCCAGCGATCCCGGTGAAAACGTGATTCCCATGTCTAGGCACGGAGATCCTGTTCCCTTTTAACACCACAGCAACATCCTGCCTCATTCCCTTTGCCCAGCGCCGTGTCCTCGATAGGGCTGCTTTGTCCCTCGTTTGCTATCTGCTGTGGGGGACGAGCATCCTGGCTAAATCCACGGCAGGCTGGAGAGCACCAGGAAAGCCTCCGTGACCACTCAGGGATCCTGCTTTCCAGTCATGATCCTGCACAGTTCTAGCACTTTCTCTCCACAGCCCACAAAGGATGTTTTTTTTTTTTTTTCTTTTTAAACACAAAATCCCAGGGTTTTTCA
>NW_005054330.1:5587081-5608896 GCF_000277835.1 Geospiza fortis
GCGCAGCTTCCCCTCTGCTCCCTGGCAAGGCTCTGCCAGGAGAGGCTGTGCCCTTCCCAAACAGCACAGGCAAATTTGGGAGAGGAACAAAGCTCCAGGAGAAACCCTCCTCAAAAAGGCCAGCAAAAAACCCCACACCACCACGATTTTCCCAATGGGAATGGTGAGTGCCAACAGTCAGCACACCTGCAGGCTGCACCCTGGGGATGGAGCAGCCTCTGGACACCCGGCACACCCCGCTCATGCCCGGCCACACTGGCACCCACCAGGGTCATGACTCCCATCCTCAACCTCCAGCTCCTAAATCCTCTCAGGAAGACTGAGATTCTTCCTGAATTAAATCAAGTTTCCAGTTCTTTGGGGTGCAAAATAAAAGCTGTCAGTGCCTAGAAAGCCCTTGCAGGGAAGAGCTGCCTCCATGAGCAGGAGCAGCTTTGCTACCCTGCCATGGCCCAGCAGACACCAGGAAGGTCAGAGAGCCCCACAGGGAGAATCCATGGAATGGTGTCTCCATCAGGACACTGCTGTCATCCCCATGCTCCTTTCCCACCCCACAGACACCTGGTTTTCCCCTCTGCTGGCCTCCATTTCCAGCTGCTTCTCACTCACACCCACACCCACTCAGCCCTCTTCAATAGGATTCTGGAAATGAGTTCAAGCAAAATAGGTGCAGAAATGCCGATATTAAGAGCTGAACACCACATTGATTAAAAGTGCTTTTACCCCAAAACCTTTCCTTATCCTTCCTTTTGAGCACTCCCAGTCCATGCTCACCTTTCCCTTGCCTTTGCTCAGTGCCCAAGGCCACCACAGAGCCAAGCCTGCACCAGCTCCTCTACACCCACACAAGGCACACAGAATGAGCCAGAACAGCTAAAAAGGACAGTCCTCCACAGAGATATGCAGAGTCCAAAGTTGCAGTTTCATTTTATACTGGATATCCTTATAGTGGGCATTTTTGGCACAGTCTGACAGGAGAGGCAGTGAGACCACGAGAAATCACTGAAAATTGGGCTGATCTCAGATTTCCAACTTGTGCACATTGGTGTGACAGGGCAGAGCTCTTGGACTTGCCCACATTCCTGAGAAAGGCACATGTGAGGCTCTAGAACAGAAGATCCTGATGAAACATTTAAAGTCCAACAGCATCTCTCAGTTTACTCTGACTCATGGTCTCACCAGAGGGATCCCAAACCCTGCAGTGAAAACTTACCCCAAAATCAGCCACCTGAACCACTGAGGAAACAACAGGAGCCACCAGTGCTGTGCTCCAGCCATGAAATGAAGCTGGGGACAGGACAAATGTCACCCCTGGTCACACACAGAGCCTGCAGCAGCTCCTGGGAGTGCACAGGGCTCCCAAAGCCTGCTAAGCAATACCCCAATCCCTGCATCATCTTCCTTGGTATGGCAAATATTAAATCCAGAGAAGCTGCAAACCACTGAAAAAAAAAACCCAACTTTTAAAATCAGCATTCAGACTTTCCAGAATGCTCCAAAACACCACCTAAAATAACAAGTTGAAGTTGTAATTGCTTTTTCTACTGGAAAATTAATCTGTGATTTACTTTGTGTTATCCAAGAGGTGGATTTTTAGAGGGCAGAGTGTCACCCTGGCCTTGTTTTATGGGATCTCTGGTTACCACAGTGCACATGAGAAGCTCAGAGCAGAATTAAATTGCCCTTCAGGAATGTGAATTAACCACATTCTGCATTTCAAACTCAGCTGGGCAAGGAATGGGAAAATTCCTTTGCAGCTGAGAAAGCCAAAGGACCAATTTCAAGGGGACAAAAAGCTCAGCTGGTAAGAGAAATAAATCTATGAGTAGCCACATCTCCATCAGCCTTCCTCAGATGAGGTGACTGATGACAAACATCTCCCTACAAACCTAGAAAAATGGAATTTTACTACTTTTATTTTAAAACAAAATTCTTCTTCTCCCAAAAACTTGATAAGAGACATTGCAGTTGCAACTGTTGGCACAGATAAAGAAATTTTGTTTCCAACTTTTAGCTTCAAATGTGCGGGAAAGAAAGACACAAAACTGGTACCTCAGCTCATGGACCCAATAAATAAAATCTGACTCAAGGCATCCCAGAAACTCACCAAGTTTGGGTCAGGGTACCTCTCAGCCCCAAATCTGCATTTCAAACCCTGGTTTGTTTCCAAGTAATGTGTTTGTATTTGTTTTTAGTAATGTATCTAAAGTAATGTATCGTCTATATACACTTCATTTCCCACCTGTTTTCTGTGGGTTTTTTTGCAATATTTACCTTAAGGATGCAACTTTAGGCATGCTCAGCTCACAACTCACTCATTAAAATCCTTTTTTTCAGGGCCAACAATCCAGAATTTTCAACTTCCTACTCAAGGAATAATTTGTTCTTCTGACTGTATCATGCACATAAACAGTTTTCAGGTTGATCGAAACAAAGGGGGGGATTTGGCTGGGACAAAACCATTCTCAAATATTAAACAGAATTATGTGAGAGGAGCTGGTGGAGCTTCCAGTGGATCTGAATGGCTGCCCCTGGTGAACTTTCTGAGCACCTCACAATGACTTTGTGTCAAACCATGAGCTCAAAATCCAACACAGAGCGGATTTTGCTCCCAGTCCCATCCCAGTTCTACCACACACTGGCTTTTCATCCTTCTCCTCACTGAAAAAAGGCCTTTACCATCCAAATTCTGCCCAGCCCAAAGCTGGGACACCTCCACCTTCTCCTCAGGTGGAACATCCCCTTTCCCACTCGGTTTTTTGCTATGCACACCAAATAAAACCTCCAGAGACACAGGAGGAGTCATCAACTGCTGCCAGTCTCCTAGACAAACAGGAAAGGCAATTTCCAAGCCACACTAAAGACTTCCATGGAATTGCAGCAAATCCCTTTGTGCTTTCTAGGAATTTAAAGAGCAAGGAAAACAACAGTGTGGCACCATTTGTCTTAATACACTGCTTTAAGTGCCTTGATAATCAACAGGGAGGTTTAAGCTCTCTCCACGAATATAAATTCCCCACAAATGCTGAAATTAATTGGAGCAGCAACAGGAAATGTGCACAGGTTAACTTACAGGATCTGGGAAGTCACTCAAGTTGCAGCAGTTATTGTAAATGTACTTTATTATTGCAGACATTGGGTGAGAATTTGTGATGGTCAGCTACAAAGATCCTCTTTTCCACCTTTTTGTTATAAATCACACCTTAACCACAAGTTTTCCCTGACATTTTACTGCCCAAGTTTCAGAAAGCACTGATGATTTTAAGACTGAAGCAAGAAACAGCAACAGCTGACTATTGCAGTTGAAAAAACCAATATTGTACTGGCTTTTTGTTTAGATAAAAAGATTACAACATCTTATTATTATAGTTTGGCAGACATAAAATAATAATAAATTCATTGAGGACAATGAAATAATATTTCTGGGAAGCCACCTGTGCCCACACTGCTGAACAAAACAGGTGACAAAACATCTCTGATGCACCAGCTGATGCCTATATTTACTTTATTGTCTTACTCTGGGAGCCAAAAATCTTTATCCTCATTTTTAAGATGAATAAACGGATATTTATCTGATTTTAAAATCTGGGTTATGTGTCTTTGAAGCACAGTGTACTTGGAGTTTTACTCCCTGTCCCATTTTGTCATTTTTTGGGGCTCTCAGGTACAATTGGGTTTCTATCAGAGCTGTCACTCTCCAGCTCTCAGCCTGTGCAGCTGAAAACTCCTGAAGGGAGATGGATGTGACAATGTGTACCCATAGGCAAGATGCCCCTTGCATGGAGTAGCAGAGTTATTTAACTGTATTCAGAAGAGAGTTCTTACACTGGACATACTGAGATGTACATGGACGAGCTCACCAACCTGCACAAGGGCAAGGAAAGCTTCCTCATCCAAGCCAGACATCTGAATTTCCTGAAAAGAATATGCTGGTGATCAAGGTGTCCTCCTGAGGGAGCAGGGTTTGATCCCAAGGATGGGCTTCCTGCCTGAGCAGCTCACATGATTGCCATTTTTTTCTTCCCAGGAGTTCAGGACACAGCTATAAACTAAATACCACAAAAGGCTCCACATTCAATTATGGCTTGTTATTATTTTCAATATTTTGGTGGTTTTTCTTCCAGCCTAACAGGTGTACTCTGACAGGTGGGAGTCACCTTTGTTCTAAGCACAAGATGAAACCCATGGAGCTCTGCTGTGCTGTGGGAGGGGTTGTTTTCCACAGAGGATTCATCCCAAGTGCAGCAAACCCCAAAGCACCTTGGCTGCCATCAACTAGCATAGCCAGTGACAATTAACCAGATCAGAACAGGTCATTTCACTTACCCCGTGACCACAAAACATTTTTGGAAGTTACAGCCAACTAGCAGCTGTTAAAAAAAAGAAAGAGAATGAGTTGTTTACAAATGCTTTTACTCCATCAGCCTCTCCCCTAAGCCTCTGCCTCAGGGTAGGTCACAGGACAGATGCCAGGGGTGCTCCTCAGGTGCCTGAGGCTGCTCCCAGCCAAGCAGCACTCAGGGATGATCCAAACAAAGGGGGGGATTTGGCTGGGACATTGCCAGGACAAAATCATTCTCAAATATTAAACAGAATTATCTGTCAGGAGCTCCTGCTTTCCTGCAGGCCAGCCCAGGCTGGCTCTCCACACCAGGAGAGCACTGAGGGCTGAGAACTGCATCTCACACACCACAGACTCCTCCAGCCTACATTTAACCTGCATGTGACATTCTGGGGCCCAAAACACCAGAAGGGCTCTGACTTTTTAGAGCTCTGAGCCATAGAAAATATCAACACTCCAAGCCATTTTGCCTTCTTGGACCCTTTCCACAATCTGGAGGTTGTTCATTAGCACAATTGTGGAATAACACAATTTTATACAACATTTTTGACTTCACCCATGTCAAAACCATCTCATATGTGACCCTGTACCCACAAAATGCTGTTTATGCTCACCAGTATTTTCTTTTTAGCCTTTAAAGGCTGATTAAATGATTTGAGCTTAAATTCAACTTCAACTCCAGGCTCTTTCCATTGTTTGTGAGGGGCTCCAGAGTGATACCCAAAACTCAGTTTCATCCCAGTTTCCAGAAATGCAACTAAAGCACAAAGACAAATTGAAATCTTGCTGGAACAAGGAACTTTACCTTGAAAATAAAGTGGGATGGATGTGGATATAAACCCCCCTGGAAGGACCAGCTCCAATTTTAGTCTCTTCACATGTATTAATACACATGTGAAGCACTTTTCCATTTAAAATTGCATTCCCCAAAGTAACAAAGAACAAAAAAATAGTGTACTAAATTAAAACAATATATTTGCAGACTGGAATATGTCCTGCTAAGCAGAGTCCAAATCTGCTTTATGAATTACATACAGCAGAAGGAAACATTTTCCAATGGAGAAGGAATCTACTCCAAGGATCAGCAGTCCTAGCCAATCATTAACTGTTTTGTGAAGACCATCAGTGAGACCTGGGCTTTCTGCCCCCAAAATTACCCTAAAACACCTGTGTTGAGTGATCTAGAGGGGATTTCTTTTATAACAGTACAGTTACAAGTGTGCAAGACACCCTGGGTTTTTTCAAACCAGGTAAAAACTTCCATGTGGTGTCCTGTTTGTGCATCCTACACACAAGTCTAGGAGGACTGAATTTACAGCATCAGAAATGCTGTATTTATACTTTACAAGTATCATACAACCATTATAAAACATAATATTAGTCTTAAAAGAAGCAGGAACTCCACTCCTTTCACAAATGCCATTTGTGTCTGGTGGAAGCAGCTCATGATTTGTTTTTATCCAATGTAACAACTCTGGCCAGTGATTATAACCTATGAATTCTGTGTAAATCAGTCCCTCAAACTTCCATTTTAATGCACAAGTAAATATGGCAATTTAACAACATGAAATTAAAGTTAACAAATGTTTTGAAAGCCTACACAAAGTAAGAAAGAGCTCCAATCATAACCACCCAGAACACCCATCAGTGGTGCTGCTCTTCATTCAGGACAGTTCCATGGGCTGGCATTTGGTACCCAACACCTTAATTTCACCTTTCTGAATACACAATCTTCTCTAAAGATGCTGTCAATTGTCTTTAAGAAAGAGGCAAATCCCTAAAACCTTTGCAACTTCTCTGCCAGTATCTTTAAATATGTAAGACCGTGTTTTGTTGAAGACAAAATGTTTCAATAGTTCTTAATATTCAACGACACAAACCCTGCACTTCAGGAGGAAAAACTGCTTACAAATATTTAGTTAGTTACAACCAAGCCTTACTGTAACCTTACAAACAAGAAATTCATACTTTTCATGCTGCTGCAATGTTTTAGCTCCTCTGGCAAAAAGCACACGTACACTTTGAAGTTCCTTGCAAATGAAACCAACACAACCAACCTACATTTTGCTGCCCACTAGCAAATGACACTGCCAAGGCCAAGCCAAAACTATTTTAGTCAGACAAACAGTGGAGATGAGATGCTGGCTTACAGCTAGACAACCTCAGCTCGAGATCCAGCCCTAGGAAAAGGAAAGGCATCAGATCACAGCATGCAGCAAAGCAGCAGGAAAGCATCGAGTGGGACTCGACTCCAAACGTACCTGGTGGGAAAGGTCCAAAGCTCTGCACACCACTTCCACTCCTCACAAGGGAAATCCAAGTGCAGGCAGGTTTGAATCACACACTGTGCCTGGCAGAGGGTTAGCTTGGCTGCCAGGACCAACACAGAGCACAGCACAGGCATTCCAAAGGAAACAAGGATGTCCCAAGCAGAGGAAGAGGTGCACATGCAGGGCTGGGCATGCGGGGAGCCTGGGTGACCCTGCCTAGGCACTGACAGCTCCTTGAGTAGCAACCTCTTTTCATGGGCAGAGGTTCTTTAGATGCTTTTAAAGACAAAAACCCCACAGAAGTTGACTCTGGCAAGGCCAGCAGCAGCTCCTGCTCTCAGCACAGAGCAGCAGGGCACACGTACCTTCTTGTGAACAACGGAGGAGGTGGAATTAATGGTGCTCTCGTCACTATGCATCATGACCAGCTCAGGGCTGCTCTCATCCAGGACCTCCTGCATGCTGCTCACACTGCTGCTCTGGCTGCCTGTGCTCACAGACATGCTGGGGATGGAATGGTTGCTGCCCAGACTGTCCATCTTCCTACTCAGGTTTGATCCATGCTCACTGTCCTATAAAACAAGGGGCATCAGTTACAGATCCTGCAGGAGATCACCTGCCCAGCACGTGCCTGCAACGCCCAGAGTTTGTTTTAAAGGTGACTCTGCAGGCTTCAAGGGTCTTTGCCCATTATTTTGCCAACTGCACATCTCAAAGGGTTGTTTGGGCTCTGGAATGCTCCATATCAGGCAGGCAGCTCCTGCCTTTTTCCCTGCAATCTGATCACATCAGGTTTCAAGCCAGTTTTTTTCATGTATCCTTAAGTCTGGGCATGGCTCTTGGCTTGATAGGAGACATCCAGGAATACTCAAGGAGCCTCATAATTAAGAGAAATTATCCAAGTTTGAACAAAAACAATGCTTCAAGTCAGGATCTGCTATAACACATTTCCTGAATCAAGAAATATATAAGACAATGAGTCTATTTAATATTTTATATATTTTACATGGCATAGAGGTTTTAACCTCCATGTCCCAAGCAGTCAGCAATTCCATTTTATCAAGCTAAAAACCCCTTGAATCTTGTGTTTTCAGCCAAGATAAAGGTGAGTGAAGAATCTTAGCAGCTGACTCAGATGAGCCTGCATTATTATAGGGGGTTAAAACTTGGATATACATAAATAAAGATTCCTCATATAAGAGGTATTTTTGATTCTACAGCCAAATATCAGGAGTTTGCAGCCTTTTTTCTTCTTCCATATGCACAGAAGTACAGTAATGCCAGGGTATGCACTTAGTCTGGACTGATTGAGAAAATTTATGGAGTCCTTTGTAATTAACTAGTGGCACCAAGGAGGCTCGTAAGGAGCTCACAGTGAGGACAGAACTCTGAACATCCTTCAGCTCCTGGGGTGAAGCAGCCTTGACTCACTAAAATGAGCAGCCTGCTGCTGCATCCAGTTTGCCCTGGCCTCTGAAGGGAGCTTGGGGAGAATTCCATTACAAATCAATTAACAGGGAACTCATTTTGTTGGAGACCGACAGAAAGATAAAATTGAGACTTGACAGATTTGCCTTTGATTGTGTGATTATTTTTTAAGCAATCAGCAGATCGTTCAGAGCCTGTGTGAGAGCACTTAAAATCCAGAATAATACTATTTTACAGAGAACACAGGGGAATGAAAATATTTTCAGGATGCTTATGTAGAGCTGCAGAAGAAATCACATAATGAAGGATCTGAGTCTGTGTCATTAATCAATGTTTATGCAGGAAGGACAGAGATGAGATTGCATATGCAACCTGGCTTCCTGACTTCAACTTTCACCTTCTTGGGAGGGTTCTGAGGAAAGCATTAGTAATATTTTGCATGTTAAATATTTTTAAGGCTCATCTTCCACCTTAGAAAGCCCAAGGTAGAAGAAGGAAGTGCCTGGTGGCATTTCCAGTGGGGCAGGTGGGGTCCCCAGCTCAGCAGGAACTGCAGCACGTGCTGGGTCTGCTCTCCCTGCCCAGTTAGTGACACACACACACGAGCAGTGACACCTCCTGTGCTGGGACAGGGCTCAGGGGTCAGTGCAGAGCATGCTGTGCACATGCAGAGTGTCAGCTGCATCCCTGCCCTCCCTGCAGCTCTTCTCCCTGCTCTCCTCAGGAGTGGGGCCAGGAGGAACACAGACACACCTTGGAGCCAAACACCACCAGTGTTTCCTGTTGAGCTGCAAGTGCTCAACAGCCAAGAGGGAAACCATTCCCTGCTCTGCTGACAGCTTGGCACTTGTGGGGAGAGAAACTGGGAGGTTTCAGTGCACAAACCTGACAATCCCCCAGTCCCCAGCTAAGCTCCAGGTCTGGCAGCTGGAGGAGACCTTCAATGACAGCAGTTGCTGTTCTTGCTCCTTTGGGGCATCTTCACAAAGTGCCAGTCCCCTCCTCCTGCAGCTCCCACATGCCCATTTCTTCAACCAGTTTAGCCTTCAAGGAGCATGTGACACCCCCAAACCTCAAACCCAAGGCCCTGAAGATCCTCTGAGCTTGGGCACCTTGTGTTATTGCCTCACTCCACTGGGGCAAAGGAACACAGACATCCATTTGTCTGTCAGTGGTTTTCATTGAGAAGCAGTCATGGATTTATTTATGCATTGTGCCTGCACCAAGTGACATTAATTTCCATCTAAGCTCATCAATTGAAAAATGACTGGTTTCCTTCTCTCAGCCACAGTTAGGGTCAATTATCATACACTGATTAAGTGGCTTGTTTATTACAAGATTTAAACTGAAGCTGCATTTTATGTCTTTAACCTTTTTCTTCCTTAACATTAAAGAATTTAAAAAAAATAAGTCCTACTAATTCAGTGATTTGCTTTTCAGCTCATGAGAGGCCAATTACTTTACAGTAAAGTTATGGTAATTGAAAAAATATTAACATTAATGGAGTTGTTTTGACTGTGCAGATGAGAAAGAAAAGCTTGGGCTGTCAAAGACCCTCCTCCACACAGGCTGGGAGCCACTTCTCACAGAGAACCTCCCTCAGAAGGAGTTTCTTCCCTAAGGCTTCCAGAAGAACGGGCAGCACTGGAAAAAATCCAAAGTTCCACACTACAGTAATTGGCAGCTTTAACACAGAGCAAGGACTTTCACTCATCACCCTCTCCTGCCCCTCTGCTGATCCAGATGAGATTCCAACAACATTCCTCACCTAGGCTGTGCTTGTTCTGCCACCCTAAGGACAGGAACACCTCCCTGGCCCTGGAATGACTGGCAACAGTGTGAATGGGGTGCCAAACCCTCCCCAGTACCTCCTCCTCCTCCTGGGACTCGTTCAGGGGCCCATTCCATTTCTCCTGGAAGAGGATTTTCTTCATTTTCCGGTACTGCAGGTTGTCCAGCTCCCTCACTGCATCCTTGGTCCTCTGGATCAGGTCTAGGAGCACCCTGGGCGGCCGCTCCCGGCAGACAAAATCGTGCTGGGGACAAGGAGACAGAACTGGGGTCACCTCTGGGGTTCAGCTGGGACAGTGGGGACTTGTTAAAGGAGACAGAACATCTCACTGGGGTTCAACTGGACCATGGGGGATTTGTTAAAGGAGACAGAACATCTCACTGGGGTGAGCTCTGGGGTTGAACTGGGATAGTGTGATCTTGTTAAAGGAGATAGAACATCTCAGTGGGGTTCAACTGGGACAGTGGGGGACTTGTTAAAGGAGATAGAACACCTCACTGCAGACTCTGGGGTTCAACTGGAACCATGGGGGACTTGTTAAAGGACACAGAACACCTCACTGCAGACTCTGGAGTTCAACTGGGACAGTGGAGGATTTGTCAGACCCCTGAAGTGATGCTTCCCATTCTTGCAATTTATCTGTTCATATTCAACAACTGGTAATAGCCTTTCTCAAAGGCTCCACACACACTGAGCTCCTGCTGGGGTCAAGTTTTCTGAGCTCTCCAGGCTGCACAGATGATTTGTCCCTTCCTGAGTGGGTTCACTCAAAACACACAGGGTGACACTTCAAACCTTGGAGGCACAGGAATGAACAAAATGCATCCAGAACAAAGAAGAATCAACCTGCAAAGATTTATCCTGCATCCATCTATTCCAATTTACAGATAAAACCAGCAAGGAGACCACAAAGTTTATTTATACCTAAAACTTTTGTAGCCAGAGTTGAAATCAAATCAGGCTCTTGACAACTCCTGCACAGGTTTTAAGTGCAGACTTAATAAATTCCTTAATGGTATTTAGGAACATGATTAAAGCCTCTTCTCTGATTTATCAGACACATTCTCCTGAACTGTACAGCTGGCAGTGGATACAAAAGTCTCCAGCTTTCCCATTTAACCTTGGCTAAAGGAGACAACCTGAGTGAACACTTGCCAATGCTTTTATGGGATCCCTACAGCTGGGTATGCTGCTTCCCAAGAGGGATGGCTTTAGGGCACAAACATCCTCTGCATGCTTGGAGAAAAACAGAAAAACTGTGAAAACAGAAAAAATGGCAATGGGGAAAAAAAAGAGTTGTTCTCTACTGCACATTGCAAATCCACAAGGGGCTTTTGTTAGAGCCTCAACAGCTGGACCCACCTGCAAGGAAATTCTCAGGAGGGTCAGCTGTGCCTGCTCAGCCTCCCAGCTCTCCTGTGGGCTCACTCAGGAGTGAACTCATCCCCTGGAGCTGGAGTGAGCAGCACATGGAGCCCCAGCCACCCTGAACCAGGAGCCTTCAACAAAGGGGCTGAAAGGATGAGCTAATCATCTTTTAATGATTTGTAAATAAACAAGGAAAGCATCATGCCACAAGCTGATTTCTCGTTTTTAATTGAATTCAAACTGCTGTGCATTTGAGTTTTGCTACTGGGGACAGCCAGTCATTTCAGTACCCAATTTTGCTTGTAGTGATGGTGTTTATTTTTGAATCAGAGCTAGAAGTTCTTAACATCATTTCACACAGAAACAAAATGAATCATTTCTGCTCCTCAATGCAGATAACCACCATTTATTTCTCTGGGAACAGTAACAATCTGCAGCTTATTTATGATGAGGAAAAAAAGGAACCCATTTTTATCTCATTGTAGATCATTTTTAGAAAGCAGCAAAGCATTTGGAGCCATGATCCTGAACCTAAATCCATTCTATGTGTGCACTCAAATATGAAAATGTGACCATGTGAAAAGCATAGGGCAGACATAAATATAAATAAAATATAAATATAAAATATGGAATAGACAGGATTTCACACTCAGATCTCCGCTCTAATTGTTTGTAGAGACTCCAGCCTAAGGTACTCCTGAAATGACATCCTTCAATGAACTCAGCCTGTTCCTAGAGAGCAGCAAGGCTGCCAATCCCCAGGAATGAATCATTCCAAAACTCACAACATAAACCTATTAGCTGGTCAGGGTGCTACAAGTAGAACCAGGGAACAAAACACTGATTATTTACCACAGCACAAATGTACCACAGGAAATAAAAAAATACACCAGGTGCCAAAGGGAGCACAAACAGCTCCTTCATCATTTACCTGGAGAGGTCATTGGCAGCCAGAGGGAGAGCAGGGCTAATAATCAACTTTAAAGAAAGGCAATACTTAAAAGAAAAGCCTGATGGAAAAGGGGCTGGACAGGACTTCACATCCCCCTACCTTCTAATGGAAGGCTGCTCCTGAATTTCCCAAAAGCAAAGCCCTTGGAGCTGTAAACAGTTCCTCTATTTCCCAGGTAAACTGAACCCAAATGACTTAAACTGGAACTGATTCATGATTCACTGACAAACCCTTGGCAAACTCTACACACATCACTCCAGGTCCCCCTCCTACAGGCTCTTGGCAATTAGGGACCTGTAACAACTCCTTCCAAAGTGATCCAGTTATTTCCAAAATGAGTTTAATTAACTGGGTTCAGTATAGAAACCATTAAAAGGATTTAAACAACTTTTGGGTCTGGTGGTTTGATTAGGGGAGGAAGTCAGCCTTGGCCTATCCCCTTAATGCTATTTTTAACTGCTAAGCGTGATGCATGAATGGAGGGAAAAAGAAAACCAAAAAAAAAATCCAGCCAAAGGGTGGATTTTTGTAAGGGCAAATATTTGTTCACCATCTTTACAATTATTTTGGTAGACAAACAGATTTCCCCCCAGATTTCTGGAAAAGATTTGATAAATTACCCGTAACAAATCTGTTGATGATGGCCTTTCCTGAGGTATTTTCTGTAAGCAGTAATCAACAAATCCCCTAAAGGAGTCTGACCTGCAAAATCAAAAAATAAAATAAAATTGAAAAAATCTAAATTAAAAAAAGAAGCTCAGGATCTGGAATATATTCAAACTTATCAGTGCAAAGCAAAAGAAAAACGTTGACTGATTTGTTCTTAAGTTCTAAGGCAGAGAAAGTAATGGGGTTTTTCCAAATTCCAAGTTGATCTCATCAATTCTTTCCCAATTAAAGGCTGTTGAAACAACATGGACACAGAACTATCCCCAAGCACAAACTGAAAACCAAGTGAGAACTACGTGTACCAGTCACTATTTTTCATTTTACTTCAACTGCTTAAAAATAAAGGACAGTGAAATTATTGGGAATTCCAGAAATGCACTCACTGATCTCTGGGAGGTTACAGAGGGAACCCTGCCTCAATGCTCAGTTCAACACTTGAGGCTGTATTTGAGGTTTTATCCCAGCTGGAAAGAAGGAAACTGATTTTTCTGGACTCAAAAGGAGCACAAAAGGCACCTTGGTGACTCCAAGAGAGCAAACAGGGCACTGTAAACAAGGGCCTGCAATCCAGAGCACTGATGTGGGGCTGTGTTTACCCACAGCTATCTCTGCTCTGCCCTGCAAATCCTGCACAGAACATGGGGACCACGCTGCAGGCAGCAGAGCAAGGCCCTGGAACCCAGAAAAATGGGCAAAACAGAGAGGATGAACTAAGGAAACTGGAGCGGTCTTGATACAAAATGATCAGCAATTAAACAGCTGTGCTGCTTAAATGGCCAGCAGAGGAATGGGGGAACTCCACACCTCAGCAGGAGCTTTTGTTTCAAGCCTTGTGCAGACTCTGCCAAGCATCACCCAACAGCAACATTCCAGTCCTGGGAACTGGGAACCCACAGAACAACCAAGTGTTCTTGTACCCAAGCTCAGATTCTGGAACAAGCCTGGACACAGGGAGCATTCGCTGGCCACAGAACTCTGAGGGCTTTTGGAGTCCTCCACTGACACAAATATCCAATTACCTCCACATTCTCCTCCCTTTCTCCACATTTCAGCTGCACAGCAATGCTAACAACTCTTCTGCCAAGAGATCTTTGGGAGCTGGAAACTTTGCTGATGCTCAGCCATGGCTGGTTTAACACATCTGAGAGTATTTTAATTCCTACAGCAGCTACATCCCAGAATTAACACCTCCACACTTTTAGATTGTAGAACAGCCAGAGTGACAGAAGGTCAGAATTGAGCTAGCATACACAGGATTTGAGAACACACACAAATCACTGCACTGCAGCCAACATGTTCTTTGTCAGTCTTGAACTGTGCAGTGTCACACGGCATTTTCAGGGAAATAAACAACAAAAATCAGCTGTTAATGGTTCTCTTACCATTCATTTGATTGTAACCTAGGGGAGTCGTTCTGGGCTATGTGATATAAGGCACTCATTGCATTCATGTTGAAAAGTGGAGGCTTCCTTTCAGCTGGAAAGAGAAAAGAACAGAAAGGTGTGATAAAGGTGTCTGGAGAGAAAGGAGAAATGTATGGAAGTATGAGCAGGGTATCACTGCTAAACCAATACCCAATGCTGTTGTCATCACACTTAGGCCAATCATTTTAATATTCCAAGTTAGACCAGGACACCCACACAAGGAAAGCTGCTGTTCACTTGGAGAGGGATGACAAAATCCAAAGAGAGCACGATACAAATTGTAAGGAAGAGTCTACAGTAAATTTTTACTTTAACTGCAACATCTCACACCTGATCTGCTGTGGCAAAACCAGCTGAAACTGAGTAAAACTAATCTCAGGCACAGTTCAGGGCCAGGACATGCTGTATCAGCCCCCACAGATGTTTGATGCACTGCTGGAACATGTGGATTACAGGAAAAAGTGGCTGCCTGCCTCATTTGTCACTGCAAGGGGGACAGGTTATCCCATTCACTTGCCAGGTGTGCCATGAACTCCCTCTCACTGAAATCCTTCCCAGGCCTTGCACCCAGAGGGCCCCTGGCCAGCAGCCCCTGACCTCTCAGCAGGGCAGAATTCACAGTTCTGGGGGAGGCTGGTTCTCCCCAGGGTCAGTGGTGCCAGGATTTCTCAGTTCTTTCAGGCCAGAGCCTTTGCCATGCAGGCAAAGCACCACATTTGCTTTTCCTTAATCATTACTTACTTCAGCTACACCAGGAATTAAGAGATCAGCATTCAAAGAAAGCCAAGGGCTGCTCAACAAGAGATCTCCTCCCACTGCTGCCTGAGCTCGTGTTCACACAGGGAATCATGCGAAGTTTGAAGTTTAAAAAAAAGTTTAATGCTTCTCAAAAGGGTATTTTTAAGGAAAGCAAGTCCATCATATTTGACGTTTCTGAGTAAAAAGCTCCACAGAAATGCTGGCACCAAGGCTGTGTCTACAGAGGGTTGCAGAGTCTCTCCTGCTGCTGTGATTGACTCCTTGGGAGGCTGTGACACACCTGAGCTTCACACAAATAAAAATCACTGGCCATGCACAACAACAGAAGCCTAAAACCTCCAGTTCTGGCATTCTTTATGTCAAAATACAGACTGTGTCAGCATGCTGGCACATGAAATACAGCCATGTTAGTTCTGGTTATCTACACCATCTCAATTCTGGAGACAGCACTTCTGCACATCCCCCTCTTTGTTATCTCACACATTTCTGCTGATTAAACATTCACCAATGACACTGTCAGTGAACTCACCCACACAAAAAGTTATTGGTGTACTGCTGTTTAATAGAATCCATTATCAAGACTGATTTTTGAAAATAATCTACTCAGCACATGCAGTGTCAATATTCAAACTTGAAACACACACTTAGGGTCTGCTCTGTGTACCTGCCATCACATCCACCTCTGCTCCAGGCTCTGTGGATGTGCATCTTTTGCCCTCTGAAGTGCAAACCCTTTTCTTCTCTTCCCATAAAGAACCTGTCCACGATGATTCATGGCACAAACTTTTCAGCTGAGGGTGAAGACTTTTGTTTCAGAGAGCAGGGAAGTAAGAAGAATTGAAAATTAAATGTAGGTCCTTTCTGACACACAATCCTTAGGACACCAGTTCCCTTGGCACAACAGCTGGGACAGCTTTCTCAGAGTGCAGCTTGGAAAACACAGATGACAAACCATGGTTTCCTCTCTCACTCAAGAGCAAAATGCTCTGGCTCTCCAGGGAATAAGTGAGCACACCAGACTAACATGAAAGCACAGAGCATCAGTGATTTGCCAGCAGAAAAAGATTGAACTCAACTGTCAGGGTGCTCCAAGGCATTTTAAAGGGGAGAACTGATGAGGAATAAGGATCTTCCCTTTTTGCAGGAGTTCAGAGTTAATCACCCACCTCAGCTGTGTGCTCACTCACCTAACTCGATGCATGTGATCCCCAGAGACCAAACATCCACCTTGCCATCGTACTGCCCCTCGTCCATTGCCAGGATCACCTCTGGTGCCATCCTGCAAGCACAGAGCAAAGGCTGAGTCAGGGACACACAGGGACACTCCAGGGACACCACCTGAGGTGGCTCCAGCCCCTTGAGCAGAGCCACAGGCCAGCAGAGACAGCAGGGAGATGAGGAAGAGTGTGGTGGAATGGAACAGGCACTGACCACAGCAGCAACTTGTCAGGGGAGGGGGGAGAAGCAAAAGAGGAAAGGGGGGAGAAAAAAGGGGAGCAGGGGGGAGAAAAAAAGGGAGAAAGGGGAAAAAAAAAGAGGAAGGGGGAAAAAAGCAAAAGAGGAAAGGGGGGAAGAAAAGAAAGGGGAAAGGGGGAGAGGAAAGAAGGGGGAAAGGGAGAGGGGAAAGAAGGGGGAAAAGGGGGAAGAAAAAAAAGGAAGGGGGGAAAGTGAAAGAGGAAAGAGGGGAGAAAAGGAAGGGGAAAGCGGGGAAGGAGAAAAGAAGGGGGAAAGAGGGAGAGAAAAGAAGGGGAAAGGGGGGAGAAAAGAAAGGGGAAAAGAGGGGAGGAAAAAAGGGGAAAAGGGGGGAGGAAAAAAGGGGAAAAGGGGGGAGGAAAAAAGAGTCAACCCAATAATCTCCCTGTTAGCAGAATATGCTGGCACATGGGAAACCCCTCTATTTCCAAAGGCATTGTAGCTGCAGGCTGACAGCAAGGGCTGGGAGAGCCCTGGAGGCACCCCCTGCATCCTGGCACATCAGGAGCATTTCCAGCAGGCAAATGCAGCCTGTGGGAGCAGCCATGAACGGAACAGGGAAACTGGGAACAGTGGTGGTCCAGGATAAAGGGATGAAGTGGGGACCGAGAAGCAGCAGGCCCAGCCTACAAAAATTCAGCCTCTTAAACTGTGTTCTTCCAACAAAAGGCTTCCTGCCAAACGGCCTCATTCCAAGGCTGGGCCATGGTGACCTCCCAGCACTGCCTGGGGCCTCTGCCACAAAATCAGTGGAGCATGGAGCTGTGCTGGTCCTCAGTGCTGGGAATGCCAAGGAACTCAGGTGACCCTTCAGCAATTCCTTCAAAACAGGATTGAAGTAGCTGTGTGACTTCCAGTCAGACCAACAGGAGCCCCTTTCTCCATGAGTGTCTCAGTCCCATCACCTGGGCCAAGTGTGAGGTATTTTTAAGCCAATGGCACTGCAAGAGTGGAGCCATTCCCAAGCATTGCACAGCCCAAACCTCTCCTTATGGACCCTGAGCAAGGACAGACTTCCTGACGATCTGGACACAGGGATGTCAGGAAAACTGCTTGGCCAATGAAGATTTTATAAAGATATTGTTATTGAATTGTGAAGCACTGGAAAGGGAAGAGAGCAGTTTTATAAAGGACTGAAGCACTGCAGGCTTCACTCACCAGTAAGGTGTTCCCACAAAAGAGTTGGCAGGGGAGACTATCGATGCAGACCCAAAATCAGCGAGTTTCACTTGACCTGGTTCTGTTAGAAGAATATTTCCAGCTTTAATATCCCTTTAAGAGAGAAAAAAAAAAAAGAGGAAAAAGAAGTAATTCAGCATGATGCCAACTCTGGTGAGATGCCTTTGTCTGCAATTTGTAATGCTGGGACAGAGACACAGAGAGGAATTCACTGAGTTTCAGCAGCGAGCCCAGAGTAACCTCTGTTCCCCCATTCCCTGGGCAGCTTCAAAAGTAATATTATGGAATATTTCACCCACAAGTGCTACATCCCAACACTTCTGCTGCAGGACAAGTGCTGAAGTCTTGTGTGCGCAAGAATGAGCACATCAAAAGCACAAGAGAGACAGCACAGGCTGTGCCCTTCACTGTCACCTCCCCTGTCACCTTCCCTGTACAACAGCCAAAGGGATGGAGCACCTCTCCCACAAGGAAAGGCTGAGACAATTGGAATTGCTCAGCCTGGAAAGAAGAAGGCTTCAGGGTGACCTAATTGTGGCCTTCCAGCACCTGAAGGGAGCCTACAAGAAAGATGGAGAGGGATTTATTCCCTGTTTACAACAGATGAAGGGACAGGGCACAGGGAATGGCTTCCCACTGGCAGAGAGCAGATTAGATGGGAAATTAGGAAGGAATCCTTCCCTATAAGGGTGATGAGGCCTTGGCATAGGTTGCCCAGAGAAGCTGTGCCTGCCCCTGGATCCCTGGCAGTGCCCAAGGCCAGGCTGGACAGGGCTTGGAGCACCCAGGGACAGTGGAAGCTGTCCCTGCCCATGTCAGGGGTGCCACTGGAAGGACTTTAAAGTCCCTTCCAAACCAAACCATGCTGTGATTCTACACCACGGCTCAACAGCCACATCAGGTATCAGCAACATATCTGCCAGCCTTGAATTAAATAGTAATTTTATTATTCTATAAATTAAATTAAAAAATTAATAATAACTTAAAAAGAATTTTATAATACTTTAACAATAATTAATGCGAATTTAATAATAATGTAACAATAATTTTAATTGAAATTCAATAATAAAAAAATGCCTGAAATTAATTTAAAAACCCAGGTTTCCCCTCATTTTCCAGCCCCGGCGCCACGCGCGATCAGCCGCGCGGGGCTGCAGTGCCGCCCCCTCGCCACCAGGTGGCGCCCCCGCGCCAGGTCCCCGTGCGGGGCCGGACCCGCGGGACCAAACCCCAAAATCGGGTCCCCAACCTCAAAATTGGGGCCCCAACCCCAAAATAGGGTCCCCAACCCCAAAATTCTGCCCCTTCTCCCTCGGCCTCGCCGTTCCCCCACTGGCAGAGGAAGCTCTCGGTGGGGCTGTGGCAGCAGCACGGCGCTGCTCCCCGCCCAGGCAGGGCTCGCCCTCCCGCCTGTCCCCTTCTGTCGCAGCAGCCACAGAAGCAGGGATGTGTCGCTGCTCCTTCATTTCTGGCTGAGCTGATTGGCCTCCCCAGCTCAGCAGGGAAAAGCTGGAATTCCCTTTGTACGAAATCCAGGTCACAGAAGCACAGCATAGCTGGGGTTGGAAGGGACCTCTGGAGATCACCCAGTGCAACCCCCCGGGAGCAGTGACACAGGAACGTGGCCAGGTGGGTTTGGAATGTCCCCAGAGAGAGAAAATCCACACCCTCCCTGGGCAGCTGTTCCAGGGCTCTGCCACCTTCCATGGGAAAGTGCTTGGATTTCTCCTCAGGTAGTTTTATTCTTGATTTACACTTCCATCACCTAACTGTGATTCCATCACACCTCTGTGACCTCCCTGCTACCAAGAATCAGGCTGTGCAAACCCAATACAGTTTTACTTATTCACATGTAAATATGAAAAATTATCTAGTCTTAGAAATAGTCTAGCTCAGTGAACTCCAATTTATTTGGCACATTTAGGATGATAATCTCCTATTAATTTCAGTGCAATATTCCTGGGTAGCCTTTGTAACCAGGGTCTGCACAGGACAATTGCCAACGAGGCAGAGAAAATGTTCATAGAATAACTTTTTCCAAAGTTGTTAGAATAAGTTTCTAAGCAGCTTTGAGACTCCAGGGAGCAGCAGATGGAAGGGCAGCAGCAGCTGTAGACTCACCTGTGGATCCTACAGTGGGAGTGCAGGTAGGCCAGCCCCTGCAAGGCACCGTGGGTGATGGCAGCAATCTCCACTTCCTGGAGTGGCTTCTTGTGAACTACAGGGGAAAAAATAAAGAAAATAGAACAGAAGAAAATAAATGGGATATTTTCCTGAGAAAGTGTTTTTTAAAGAAAGGAATCCCACCAATCCCCTACAAAGAGAAATTAGGGAAGAATTCTTCCCTCTGAGGGAAGAACGCAAACTGTGATCCTGTGACCTTGGCCCCCAAGGAACACTAATTTTTGCAAACTTTGGCTTTAATTCCCTATTTTGACTTAAGATTCCCCTCTTTCTTTGCAGGTGCTGTTCCAGTGTTGAGGTCACATCAACCTCCTGTTCTAAAACCCATCTGTAATTATTCCTGCACACTGCAAGGCAAGGACAAAAGTGATCTCTGCAGGATTTTATTATGGATATTCCCAAAACGGGCAGCCTAAAAAGGCACAGATTACAGGAACATAACTGTACACTTTTATACCTTCATTTGACAAAATTAAAATGTACATGCCAACTATCTGTAGCACTGGGAAAGCTTCAAATTGTTCCTAGAGGATGGAGCAGGACAGACAGAGCACCTGCAGCATCTGCAAAGCTCCACTCCCATCAAACTCAGGTGGGGGGCACTGGCAAAAAGAAAATCCAAGATATATCAAACTTACCTTCTAACAAATCAGAAGCTGATCCTAAACAGTACTCCATAACCAACTGCAAAAAAAGAGAACATCATGCCTTCAGGTATCTCTGGATGCATTTTGAGATTAAACAGCCTTACATTCCAAATTTAAATCACATAATGGCTTTAACCCTGACTAAGGCAAAAAAAAAAAAAAGTAGTAGGTTTTGATAGCTTTCCATCAGAAGATGCAAAATTTGACTTTATTTTAGTACTAAAGCTATTTCAGAGCCTGTGCTGAGGGTTTGAGTGCTGCAGGGTCCATCTGCTCCACATGCCCCTCACTCACCCACGCTGTGTGCTCCTTCAGGTAACAGCCCTTGTACTCTATGGTGTTGGGGTGCTTCAGCTGCTGCAAAAACTTGACTTCTTTGATGATATCCTGCCATTTCTAATGAAAAAACAAAGCAAAAAGTATAAATACATTTCTCTTTTTAATCCTCTACATCCTTTCATGCACTCCACACACTCTGAAAAGTGACCATAAAACTATTTTACAATATGAAGATGGAAAGTCAGTGTTGCAAAAGCACAGCTGTAAATCAGTTGTCTGGGTCCCTCCTGCACTGGGATGCCCCCCAAGATATATTTAACAGCTTGAGGACTGCCAAAATAATTTTCCTTCCTCATTTTAACTGCAATACATTTAACTTAAATGCTGCAGCTTTGCAAATTGAAGTGTTCAGTGGCCTCAAAGTTAGTAAAAAATTACAGAGAGTAGCAGTGAGCTGCTCACCTTCTGAAACACAGCACAGAACCACTGACATTTGGGAGAAAAAGCAAGGAAAAATGAGTTTAAACCACCCCTGTTTGCTCTTAACAAACAAACACACCCTGCACATCCACACACCAGCCCAAAGGATCAGTGGGTCCAAGTTCCACACAAAAATAAGAGGAACCATTAACACAAAAACTGAAATGAGACTAAGATTAGCAGCTCTTTGCAATTTGATAGATTCTCAAGAATTGCAGAGATGTGCTCCAGTGGCCAGTGTGCTCTTAACACACTTCTTAATAAAATTATTTCTGAAACAAGCCCCATCCAGGCATTCTGAATCCCCACTCACTTCCTTCAACCGAACTATTTGTCAAAATTTGCATAAACTCATTTTCTCTCTGCAAACCTCCACGATTCCCATGGAAGGGAGCATTAAAAGCTGTTCTGCTGGGGTCAAACCAGAGCTGCAGCTCATTCCCCTGCTCCCATTTCCACTGGAGCTGCCACAGCTCCTGAATGCACAGCTGCCTTTATTCCCCTCACCTCATTTGTTTGCTTTCCACTGTAGGACATCTTCTTGACTGCCACCACCTCATTAGTGTGGG
>NW_005054330.1:5608913-5616213 GCF_000277835.1 Geospiza fortis
GGGAAAGAGAAACATTGAAAAAAGCAAGGAATAGACTGAAAAAAGGTTCATTTTTTTCTTCCCCTCCCCATGGAGTGAGCCGTGCCTGTGGCAAATGCAGGATTTTTTTCTCCTATATCCTTGCAAGCTCCTGCACCTCAGAGACATCTTCCTCAGGATATTATTTACCACACAACTGTTAGGACACTTTCCCCTGTTTTTATCTGGCCAAATCCACTGTTCCTTCCTCAGACTTTGTGCTACTTCTCTACTGATATGTAAAAGGTCCAAAATTGCACCTAATTAGAACCCTCAAAATACAGTTTTACTGGAATTACAGTAGAAACAGTTTTAAATGAAGCTTTGGCAAAATGTTTGCCAAAGAAACAAATAAAGAGGCGTGTCAAAATCTCCATGATTTCATCCAAAAGCTCCATACAACACTGACATTCTTAAATAGTTGTTTCAATTTCCAGCTTCAAAACGATGATTCAACCTGGAATTTATCTAAATTTAAAAGCTTTCCTTTCACTGCACTAGACCTTAGTTTTGTGATGAAGATTACGCAGCCATCAAAATTCTACTTTTCTGCTTGGATGATGCAGGGATGGTAATTAGAGGCTAAAAACTCAGGTTTGGAAAGATCTCTCCTTGCCTGGACTGGCACTGCCCTCATTTCTGCTTGTTAAGGGTAAAAAACATCAAGCTTTTGGTCTTAAAACAGTTGCTGAAATCTCTGTACCTCCAACCATTTTTGGGACAAAAAAAAAAAATTAGTGACAGTTAAAAGCTTAAACTATAATAGGAGCTAAATGTGGTAAATCCTCCTTTCAAGTAATGTATTAACTAATGACATTTTTTTGAGGCATGTGGGACTTCAAAGAAAAAGTGTGTTGAGTGAACCAGTGGGGCACAGGAATTACTGAAGGGAGGTGACACAGGCCCCTCACAGCTCAAAGGAGGCAGAGAAAGCTGAAAATGAATAACTCTGGGATAAGGCAAAGCCCTTCCCCAGCACCTGCCACCCTGATTCAGCAGAGGGGAGATCAAGAGTGTTTTACTCCGATGAATTTATGCTTTCTTTCTGCCTGTCACATCAATTCCAAGCAGCTCCACATGACCATGGTGTCTGTCCTTCCAGCTGGGATTTGTCACTGAAGGACACACTGCCACCTTCCCAGAGCTGGGGGGGAGTTCTGGCTGCACCAAGAGCTTGGGATGCTCCTGGCTGAGACAATTCCAGGGCTGTGTGAGCACACCTGGGGAACAGCCAAGTGCTGAGGCCTGCTTGAGATGATACCCTGAGAAATTATGTTTTATCCCTCTAAATACACATGAAATACTTATATGACATAAAATTTAGGGTTCCTCTCCTTACAACAGTTCCACCAACAACTCCATCACTTCACACAACTCCAAACAGTGAACTGGAATGCTTAAAATAACTTATATTAGCTTATAATAATAGCTAGATGTGTCAGGGATCTTAATACTTTTACTGTCTGATATTCAGAAACTCAGCTGCAGTGAACCTGATCCTCCTGAGTGGCTGACCATGGTTCCAAGCAGCTTTAATTTGGTTTTAACTCATTTTTTCAATATTGATTCTACTTCAGTCTCACTAATGCCAACTGGATTATAATTATTTCTAATTCCAGTATTTTGGATTTGGCTTTGTTTGACACCAACTATAAAAGCACCATTTTTCTCATTTCCAGATTAAATGAGGTGTGTATCAATGAATGCCATACATCCTTCCTGTTTGAATTCCCATTCCTCTGAGGACTCTCTCTTTGCTTTTGCCATAAAGGAACTTGTAGAGATTTCCAAGCATACAAACTCCAAGTATCTTGAAATTCCAGTTTGGCAAATTAATTTTCACGTGTTTAAATTCAACTTTTAGCATAAAAACACCATCTACTTGACCTGGATATTTGGGTGCACTATTAAGACTATAGTAAACTGCTACTATAAATATGTGGCATTCATGTTCTCTGAAAAAATCCCTTCTCCCAGGATTTTTCTCCTGGGAAGCTGAGAAGCTTCAGAGAAAAGGAAAACAAATGCTTATCTCATTTGCTTCTCCTGTGTTGTGCTCATGTGGAATGTGTTTGGAGATTGTTTCATTGGATTCTGCTGTGAGTTGTTCTTGGCTCTTTGGCCAATCAGGGCCAAGCTGTGTCAGGACTCAGGAGAGTCACAAGTTTTCATTATTATCTTTTAAACATTCTGTAAGTATCCTTTCAGTATTCTTTACTATAGTATAGTATTCTGTAATATAATATAGTATTATAAAGTACTGAATTAGCCTTCTGAGAACATGGAGTCAGATGCATCATTCCTGCCTGCCACGAGGATCCCTGCAAATACAGTATAAATACAGCTGGAACATTCAAGAGATCAGGAGTGGTTTGGAAACACTTCTTTTTGAGATGTGCTATCACAAAACTAAAGCACACAAAGCACTGAAAACTCAAGGAACACCTCCTTCTACAAATGCTCAAAAGCCTCCAAAACATCACTTGAAATTATTCTGTTCTCCAAAAAAAAGAACCAACTCTACTTACAAAGTAAACTGCTCCAAAGCTTCCATGTCCAATTTCATGCAAACCCACGAAGATTTCCTCAGGATCATCTTTGTAGAAGAGGTCAGCAATCTCTGGGTCCTTTGGCACCCCTTTGCGCATGGTGAAGCGTGTCAGGAACTGCTCTGTGCTCTCCAGTCCCAGCCAATTCCTTCCCTCATCGACAAAGCCCTTTGCAGACAGCTCTCAGCACCTGCTGGGAAAGTTCATCCTTAATCTGCTTCCCCTGCACGTGCTTCTGTTCACACTTCTCTGACAGCAACACCAGAGGAAACACTTCCAGCAGCAATAGCCTTCACCATTGCTTCCTCCCGCCAGCTAATTCTTTTTAATTATTAGTCCTATTTAGATAGAGAGATTAAAATGCATTCAGGATACAACAGCTCTTTATCTCACACAGGAAGCCAAGTGCTGCAGTGACACTGAAGTCCACTTGAATTCAAGAGTCCTGTTGCTATGCAAAACATCCTGTGACAGGAGTTTATTATTCTTCACGCCAGGCTCCCAGTGTGTCAGCTTTTAGACTCTCTCTGTTGTTCCTCCTACTTTCCTGGCCTGTTTGCTTTGTTTCTCTACTCCCAATTGCCAGCTGGTGCTGGTGGAAAAGTCAGCTGCTATTCCACAGCAACACTTTGCAGCCATGTAATTGTTATTTCTCATTTATTTACTCAGAGCTGCATGACAGCCAGCACTGCTGGATTGTGACTGCTCCCAGCACATGGAATTGCTTCTGGAGAATCCTAAACTCCATCCTATAGGGCACATCTTTGCCTCCTTAAATTCTTCCTTAGCACAGAACTGTGTTGAATCTGAATGAAGACTTTCAGTATTCACCCCCAAAATATTATTTGTGTGGGAAGGAAAAAAAAAAAGGTAGAAACATCCTAATATCAGGAAGTTTTCAATTTCTTAACAAAACATCTTGAAAAATCAGCATTGACTCATTAAATACTTACATGAAAAGCACTGATGGGGGCCTTTACTCATCTGCTTTTGGCAGAAAATGCAGCAGAGGAGCTGCAGCTGAGTCACTTGGAGCAGTTTCCATCAGTCTGGAGGTACTTTCACACCTGTGGTTCAGCACCTCCTTTACTGAGGCCACATTTTGTCTGTGCACAACAGACTCCTGCAAACACACACCAGGCCCTTCAGCTACACCATGATACAAACCGGGGCAACATTTACTGGGAGGCCAGCTGAAATGTAACAATCAGATTAATTTTAAACTAAAACACACACAGAAAAGGCTTTAGAAGGTTTTGCACTTCAAGTGCCATCCGAATGAAAGCAGAATTTTGGCCTGGCTGAGGGTCAGTGATGGAGCAGAGAGGAGAGGGGCAGTGAGAGGAGCTCACCTGGATAGCTGTGGCACCAACCATGCTCCGTGGCTCACATTCCTTCCAGCAGCATTGTCCCGTGCTCCCAGCCCACCAGAATCTCCTACTCTGCAAAGAAAAACAAGGAACTGGATTTAGAAACATGATTTTGAAGTTTTACACCTTATTCTAACACACAAAACCATCACATCCAGTAAAGGCCAGTGATCACAGGGGAAGCACAAGGAGAACTGGCAGAGAATGCTGATGGGGTGTCTTTAGGTGAGGATAAGCATTTCCTGTGCTCCAAAACCCTTGGACTATACATCACTGGAGGACAGAAAACCAGGAGAAGAGGTTAAATGCCAAGTTCTTTGGCTTTTATAAAGACTCTAAAGCTTGCTAGGGCACAGGAAGTTCCCTTTCAGACTCTGTTTTTTAGATCATCTATAAAAAGGACAAAGCTCAGAAAAAATCCCCATCCCTGGCAGTGTCCAAGGCCAGGCAGGACAGGGCTTGGAGCAGCCTGGGACAGTGGAAGGTGTCCCTGGCCATGGCAGGGCTGGCACTGGATGGGCTTTGAGGTCCCTTCCAACCCAAACCATGCCATGATTCTGTCAGAAGCTGACAAGGCTGATTCCATAACTTGACTCTCTGTGTTCTGCCTGATGACACAGAAGGTTCCAGGGAAAGCCCTGGGCATCAGGAAGTCAAACACTGCTGAATTCCAGCAGGGAGAGGATGAGCAATGAAAAGATGGAAAAGGAGTGCCAGCCCCATCAGGTCACAGTGAGGGATGTCCCCACTCCCATGGGCGTAGGGACACCCCCAAAGAGCCACTGCTGTCCCCTCAGGGGACTGGGACACAGGGAGAGCTGGGAATAGCCTGAACTCATGGAAAATGTTATCCTGGAGCTACATGCACAGCAGAAATGCTTCCAAGTTAAGCACAGTGCAATAGTTACATTGCCAAAATCTGAATTAATAGGCACCTGATTTAATGACACACTAACTCATGTTCTCCTTTATTAGGGAAAAAATAAATGAGCAGAAATCTTTCTGTTAATAGCTAACATTACCAAAAATGTTATTTTTGTTACTTTATCTCACCACAGGCCAATAGTATCAAGCTGTTAAAAGGCTATTTGAAGAGCACCAAAAAAAGATTCTGCACTGTTTTGCTTTTAAAAAACATATCTCGAGTATAAACAAAAGCCAGATGAATGAAATGCTTATTCATTTTCAGCTGATTGGCCTCACCCAAAGGTGCTATATTTACTACAGCCCTGCAGACAGGGCAAAGAATGCAGTATTTCAGGTCTGGCATTCTTCAGCCAACAGAAAAATCCATCTGGCTTAAAAAAAAGGAAAAACAAACTGATGGAGAAAACAGTTTATCCATCTCCAGTGAAATGAACCTCTCTGCCATTAAGAAAAGCTGTGCAGCTCCAGTATTCAAGGTATTTAAAATGGGAGGCCTAAATGTCAATACTTAGAGTTAAGCCCTTAGTAATAATGTCATTTTCCAATTAGGGCAGACACGAGTAGTGAGGCAAGTAAATCTTCCTGGTAAATCTGCTCAGCAGGGCTGTTATTTCCCAGTAATGAAAATCAAAAAACCTAGGGTGGAAAGTGAATCAACAGCAACCTGAGTTGTGTTGATTGAACATGATCACAGACTGATCCACAGGATCCCACAAACCCTGAGAGCCCTCTGCAGACACCACCACAGCACCAGAGCCACAGTTTGGGTCCTGGGCAGTGTAAAACGCCACAGACACACATCACAGATCTTCCATTCAGGCTGGCAAGGTCACAAATCTTAACAACACAGCTCTCCTCTAGATATGGAGACTGAAATAAAAATGGTTTAAATCAAGGCAGAGCACTGTAAGAGTTGAGTGCCATTAGGAAAAAAACACTCAAGGTCAAGGTATGGCAAATTTGAGCAGGTCCTTTTCATTACCAAAGTGCTGAATTAATACACCAAGAAACAATTTCTATTAGAAGCCTGATTTCTGCCTTTTATCCTTGTAAAGCAGCATTTGAGACTCTGCATGTCCTGAAGACCTCAAAAGGAAAGATCATTAATCACCCTGGCAGTGACTTAGGGGAGTGACAAGTAACTCTAGATTTTGAGGGCTTGGGAGATCAGGATTCTGATCTGTTCAGACAGCAGAGTTCCCTCAATGCTAAGCAACTCTCCCATTAAAAAAACCCATTAATTAACTACTTTTGATACACAAAGGTTCTCTCCTACCACTTAAAACTTCCAGGTGCTGTATTAATACCAACAAAAACCACCTTGACCTGCATATAAGACCAAAATAAAACTGGAAGCATCTTTAAGAGGAGATAAACTGACATTTCCAAATAATCCATGGATCTAAAATTATGTCAGTCAATGAGATAAACTTGAGAACTCAGAGTGTGTGGCTTGTGAAAAACCAGTTTGAATTGCATCTCACAGCACCATAGGGCTGTTTCAAATGTGCCCAGAAAATTAATTTTAGTTCCTAACTACACCAGGGTACTTCCCAAAACAAGGACAAAGTTTTCCACTCCATGCAGAAAAACAAGCTACAGGAAACAGGGTGGACCAGCAGCAGATTCCACTCAGAGGAGGAGCACCATGACATGGCTCATGCACCCATTTTTAGATGCCTATTTTGAGGGGAATAAATTCACACCAGAATTATTTTTGGAAGAATGGCAAGCACAGAGCCCCCATTTCATCACTTCAGTCTCTCCAAAACCTGGAATACAATGAAAAGAAGGGAATTCTGAGATAAACTCTGATGGTAACTGAGTAAGAAACCTTTTGAGCTTGAAGTAAGGAAGGTGCTCAGGTTCCCCTGCAGACCCCACCCACAAATTGACATGGTTTTGTTGGTTTGATTTGGGCAGGTTTTGTGTTGTTTTTAAGAAGCTGGAGCTCTTCCCCTTCCCTTTAATTGGTACATATGGCTGGCTGGCCAGGCCAAACACAAACACTTCATCCTGGACTGATTCCCTCACATGAAGACCACAGCCTTGGATGAACAGCCCATTATTTTAGAGAAGCTTTTTAGAGAACACTCTGGAACCTCCACATTTTAAGCTGTTCAGTGTCATTTCTTTGATTGTTAAGAATTACTTGCCCAGCTAACTTGATGTAAGTGAACACAACATTTGTGTTTTTTTCCAGGCATTTCACTCATTTTAATGCTTAAACCAGGCAGATTCACACACCTAGCACAGAAACTTAAAGGCATACAAAAAGCACCTCCACTACAGCCTTTGTTTGCTGAAATTAATCACCAATTCCAAGACACTCAGGAAAGATTTCACTCTGGTCCAGAAGCAGCAAGTCCTCTCACGTCCTTCGCTCAGATTCCTCTGAAGCAAAATGATTCACTTGGGATGGAAGTGGAAGAGAAG
>NW_005054330.1:5616245-5645721 GCF_000277835.1 Geospiza fortis
TGGGGCTCTGCAGGTACCAGGGAAGGTCCCTGAGGGCACAGAGCAGGAGGAGCAGACTCAGGACATGGGGACACAGTCTGCCAGGAAGGCTGGACACACTGACCACAACCACAGCAGCAGCTCCTCAAACACCACCTCTAGTGATGGCTTTTCCAAGGAATAACTCCCCAGAACACTCAGGTCAATGGTGCCCCCATTCCTACAAACATCTGGGTGCAGCCACAGCTGTTCAGCACCTCCAGCTCTGAGCAGAAGTGCAGCAATTTCCCTTTGGAGGGTTGGCTCTGCAGTGCACCTGGAATTCCATCCCAGGGCTGTGCTTGGGGGTCAGGGCAGCGCAGAGCTCGTGTGTGCATCAGGTCATGAGGAGTTCACACATTACTCATGCTAATAAAACCCTGAATCACAACTGTTCTGACCCAGGCCACTGCTGCACGCTGCCCCTGGGGGATGAAATCCAGCTAATAACTTGCAGGGCTTGTTGTAGATAAATGCCTTCACAAAAACAGCCTTATTTCCTGATGAGGAGCAGTAGTTTTAAAGGAAACATTCAGTTTATACTTCCCCTAAGACCACCATTTATACAGCAAAAGACAATAAACTCATTAAAAATTAAAATAAAGCAACCTTATTTTAAAAAAATTTAAAAAAATAAAATCAGTGGGCTTAAATTCAAGAAACAATCAGTTTTAGTCATCAGGAATGTTTCAACAAGTATGAAATCAAGCCACAGGCCAGCCCTCCCCTAAGGAATAGTCCCAGTTGTGCTCTGAAATTCCACTGCTTTGCTCAATATGTATAATCACAGCTACCCCAAATCATGGGGTACAGCCTGGGCTTCAGTTTAAAAGTCAAACAGCATCATTCTCACAATAGACATGTAATGAAAAAGCAAGAGGCACTGGGTGTAGCTTCCCAATAGTTTAATTTAAAACAATTTAATGAAATATGTATGCCCTTGTTAAGTTTAAGGGTAATTAACATGTCTTGGATTAGAACCTGTATTTTACCATAAAATCTAGAGAGCATTGTTAGAGTTTCTCAGGTTTATTTAACAAGATTAAACACTTTCAGTCATGAAATAAACCTTGCCTAATTAAAAATAAAGGGAAGAAAAAAGGCTTCCTGCTCCCAGCAACAACATTTCATAATATTTCATCATGGCACACTTGAAATAATTCAGCAGTACATCTGGAAGGGAGGAAAGATCTGGGAATCATTTTAAACCCTAACATACATAAGCCCAAGTAGCATCATACACAGAAATACAAATTTCATCAGCTCTTCTCACCAAAACATCTCTAAAAAGCATCACAGATGGGTCATGAAATTGAGAAAATTGCCTCCCTCTTTTCATCATCTTTTTCTTCTCTTTAATGTTTTTATCAGCTCTTCTTCATGTTGCTTAAAACTCCAGACCATTATAAATTGATGAGTATTATGCTGTGTGTGCTACTCAGAGGCACAAATAAGTCACTGGATTTATTTGTGGAAGCCTCAAGAGACACCAGCACACTCAGAGTTTCCTACCTATTAATGCAATGGCTTCCAAAGAGCTGCATCCATTTTGTGGTTTAAAGCTATTTTTAGGTACTTTTAAAAAAGAGTTTATATTTTGACCATCACATAATCAAGAAAAAACAAAACAAAAAACCCATCCAGCAACTGACAAATCTATTCCCAGAGCTTTCCAGAGTGTCCAGGGTGATGGTGCAGTGAGATCTGAGCTGCTCCTACTCACCTGCATCACAACTCAGAGCTGCAGCATCCCCAGGGACACTGAAGCCACCACAGTGGCCACCAGGTCATTTAAATAGCAAACAAGGCTGAAACTTCATCTCCACCTCCAGTTCAGGTTTTCCTGAAGTCTAAGAAGTGACTGCCACAATAACTCTGAACACAACAGAATTCTTTGTATTTTCAAAGTAGTTTCCTTATCATGACTTAGATGGCCTGGTTTCTAATCTGTCCCTTAAAAGCAGAAACTGCAGGGACTGTTGGATTTAACTACCTGAGGTGAACATATAATTATGTTACTGGACAGTTACTGTGTGCTAGGCAAGGAAAAGCTGTGCTTTAGGACAGGCACGTGAACTTATTTATGTTTAAAAAAATCCTGTGATGCCATTTGGGGCAAAATGTGATTTCATTATGTAAGTGCAGGGCAGTGAGTGAGTCCTGGTGTGGCTACATGGATTTTGTCATAACATTAGGTGGCTTTGAAAAAGGAGTTTTCTATTTTAAAATCCTGTTTATTCTCTTTGTGCAAGAAAAGATAAACGCAGGTTCTGATTTTCTGGCAGCTGCCTCACAGTAAAAGTGGCCAGAAGGAATCATGCAGGAGGTCCTTACACAAAGTAAGGAAACACACAGGCTGTGTGCATGAAGGAGGAAAAGACATTCCCTGGTCATGCAGAGTGAGAAACCTCTCACAGTAAACCAAATTGTAGAAAGACATTCCCTGATCATGCAGGGTGAGAAAACCTCTCACAGTAAACCAAATTGTAGGTTTTAAACTTTTTTCTTCTTTTTCAAGGAACAGGAGAAGGTATATGTGAAGAATGTTCTTCATGATTCTAAGAAAATCCAGGAATCTTCACCATGGCTGACTACTAATAAAACAACTATTAATAAACAACAAGTGTTAATAAAACAACCTTCATAAAACAGCCCCAAACCTCAATTTTACAGGAGCTGAGTTGCACAGTGCTGTGGATGCTGTTCCTCCTCTCCATGGATAAGAGGGAAATGTTCCTCATCCTGCCTTACTGCAGCTGGTTTATTAAGCAGAGAAAGCCACAGCACACCAACACATTTCCACAACATTCCCAACCTGGCTTCCCACAATTCCATGATATGAATCCCCCAAGACACCTCCCTTTCACTGTGTTATAGTTCCCCCTTTCTTTGCCCCCTGAATCTGTCCCTGCTACAACTTCTCCTTTCTCAGCCCTCCTTCCTTCCTGCCTGCTCTGTGCCAGCCAGAGATAACAATTCAGGAAACAGCCTCTGGCACTGCTTCACTTCATCATTTCTGCTCCTCCTGCCCTCAGTGACTCTCCAGCACATCCAGCTCTGACCCATTTACAGGCACAGCCATTAACATAAATAACAGGAATTTGTTCCATGCTGGTATCTGCAGAAATGGCTACACCTGTTTCATTCAGGTGCCAAAGTCTGCTTCTAGTTTAACTTTTTCTAATTAAACTAGAAAAAGCTTATTTGGGAAAACCCAACAAACTCCATTTCACATGGGAATATTATTATTAAAGGATGATAGACTTAGTCTAGCAGGTACCAGCCAAGGAAATATCAGTCGTTAGTATTACATGAGTTACCCACTGACTTGCTAAGTTTATTCTTTTATAACCTGCAATTTTTATGGCCATTAATGAAAGACATGGATAGAAGTGAAGTATGAGTGGCTAACATCCAAAAATCTCATTATCATCTATTAACTGTGTCCAAGAAGAGAGTGTTTATCCTCTATGAAAAGAGCACTGGATGGCTGAAGGTCTGGAAAGAAGGAGGATCATGTGCTGATTTTTATTCACAGAGAACTCAAAGTTTGCTGTATCAGCCATCACATGCATTTGTACAACAGCCCCCTCATGGATCCCCCTTCTTTAGGATCATTTGAACACCCTTGTGACAATCACAGCCCTTAACTGCACGCACAAGTTATCCCAGTTATCATGAAAATACCAAAGTGTCATGGGTAAGAAAGTAATAATAGATTTTTTTTCCTGACACAATACAGCAAACCACCCCCAAACAGCACGACAGAGACTGCTGAGATGGAAAGAAAACCCACAGTGAATGATGCCAGTTTTCATGCAGGGTTATAACTGGGAATAATGAATGGCTCCTTCCAGGTAGGAGGCTAAAACAGAGATCACACATGATAGGGGGGAAAAGAAAATTAAAAAAGAAAATTAAGAAATAATAAGGAAGAAAAACTTTAATATATTGTCAAATAGATGCATTACAAGTTCCAGAGTTAAGGTAAGGAAGAATAAAAAAAAAAACCAAAAAAACAAAAACAAAAAAACCCAAACAAAAACAAACAAACCCCCTCAAAAACAACAACAAAAAGCAACCAACAAAACAAAACACAAAACCAAACAACCCGAAAAAAACCAAAATCCTGCAGAATTCTAAACTGAAATAACTCATTTGCTTTAGGAGATTAAAAAAAAAATCTGAGTTAAAGACTGAAATTACAGCTACCACACCATGACATTATTACCATTATATGAGAATATACAACACCCAGAGACTCTCTAAATAACTGAATAACAGAAGTCCAGGTCTGTGATTTCAGCCTTAAGTTTTGTCATCTTGGGTTTTATCAGGTCAGAAAAGGCCCTTAATGTTGCTTTAATGCAGAAAAAACCACAATTTTAAATTAGAACTGGAAGGCAAACAAAACTTTGCTTCACTGAGCACTGGAATCAGATGTGTAAAATGAATTCACCATTGCAGCTCCAGTCAGAGCCTTCTTCAGGCAGAAGCAGTTTTGGTTCCACCAAAGGGAGGTTGGCAGAGGCAGGGACAGGGAGAAAGTCACCTGCATTAGGATGCACCACCTGGTACCTGTCCCCTCAGCATTCTCTCTTCTCTATTTTTTAAATTAGCATTGCAGCACTGAAGAATTTTACAGAGTTTTAATTCTCATTTTAAGTAATCTATGCTTAAGTTTCATTTTTTCCACTCAAAATTCCACATGCAAGTTTCAGTGCTGCATCCTTGTGCACAGGGACATCCTCAGAGGAGCTTTAATGTGCTGAGATTTAATATTTCAGTGTTAAAGGCAGAGAGAAAGAAAAAAAAAAGATCAGTAAACTCCAACTACTTGGTGTAAAGAAAACAAGGCAGAACTAAGGGGAAAATATGGGATGTGACTAATCTTCTCACAGGCAAAGAAAGCAGAGTCTGTCTCCCAGGACCTGGTGGGTCCTTTTAGGAAAAGTGGAAGGTAGATCACCATGGAAACAGAGTATTTTATGAGGTACTTCAGCAGTGCAATTTGCTATGATAGGAACATAATCAGGCGAGCAGCAGTTCCCTTCCAACCAACTAGCAAAGCTTTTAGCACAAACACTGAGTGCATTTCTGTCTGCTGGAATTCCCAAAAAATGAAAAACGGATGCAGCAAAAGACACCACGGATATCAGCTGGAGAAAACATCATCCAAGCTCCAGCTCCATTTTCTGCTTGCTGATGGAGCCTTCTGAAGGCTCCCAGGGCCCAGGAAAGGGAAGCCAGCAGGAGGGGAGGGACAAACTTCCTCACTGCTGGCCCAGCTCCTGTGACAAGTCCCCAGATCACATCAGGTCACTGCACAAAAATCCCAAGTGACAGCGTTGGGAGGGGGCTGTGGGGACAAGGGGAGCTTCTGGGGGTGGCACTGATGGACACTTACGGCATTTGAGGGCAGGGGGGACAGAGAAATTCAGGTCAGAGACATCGTTAAAACAAGAAAATATCAGAAAAAGGATAGCAAAGCAAAATGAAAGGCCACCATGATTTAGAAATATCTCTATTTCTGCATGAGAAGCCAAGGAGCTGGCAGCTGATGTTGGAATGCGTGCTCAATGGCTAACAAAAATTCAGGTTTATTGGCAAACACTGCACAGGAAGACCCATGTGGAGATTGCTCTAAGATGTGACTGAGCTTTATTTTTGCTCTAATGATAATTTACTATTTTGAATCGCCACCAAAAAAAGCCATTGAGCAGTTTTCTATTTTTGAGATGGAGTAATGGCACAGATTTGTGTATATTGAATTAGCAGCACCAAAAGGGTTTTGGTCACTTATCTCATAGATAACTTTAATTCATAGCAGAGGTGATAAAAACACACACAGCCAGGTCCACCTTGAGTGACTCAGACCTGAGAGATCTCAGCAGCACAACAGGGGCTGCTGAAATGCATTTGGTACAAAAATAGGGTAACAGACAGCAAGTAGTAATATTTTCAGCTACTCTACACATTGCTGAATTTTAAATTAATTGTAACCACAGAGGAAAAAGACCTGGGGGTTGCTGCAGACAGCTCTCTGAAAACATCTGCTCAGCAGGCAGAGGCAGTCAGAAATAGGCAAATGGAGCGCTGGGATAAAGGCAATGACAGAAACCACGGCCAAAAGTATGGATGGACATAAAAACATTACATGTTTCAATTCTGATTACAGAATAGAATTTTGTATTGATGAATTCACCCATTTGCAGCTCTGAGAGCAAGGCTCAGAATGAAGAGCTCAGGTAAGTGATGGCTGCAGTGGGAAACAGAGAAGTTTCCCTTAGTGAGGAGCCCAGGGGCAAGGCAGAGTCCAGCAGCACCTCCTGGGGTTGTCCCCATCCCTCAGGAGATGCAGTTCAGGACCCCCCTCAGTCACACACAAGTGCAAACACATTTCCCTATGGATTTACCTCAGGAGTTCTCTCTCCATCCAGAACTTCACAGTAAACCCCTGGCAGGCTCCCACAGCAATCCTGCACATTCCCTCCTCACTTCACTGTTCCCTTTCCTTCACACACACCTGCCCAAACCATCTGACTCCAAACCTGCTCTTACCCTGACAAGGAACACAAAACCTGCTTTAAGCCACATTTGTTGTTCCTGCTAAGAAATTATCCTTGCCAAATATTATAATTCTATTTGATATAGCACTTCAGTGTATTCCAACATCTAGAGTGACAGCTGAAGATAATGAATAAAAACTCCTGATTTATTTCATATTTCTGTGGCAAATTTCTGTAGCAAAGAGAGGAAAAACCTCTTTTTGCTCTCTGTAGATTTGTTTTCATCTAACAGACAAATTCCAGTTATACTTTCTAGGGCTCTTTGGAACTGTCAGACTTATTCCAAGGATGTTCTGGGAATCAGAGCCATCTGAAGTATGGTTACTGTAGATAAAACACTGATCTAAACCTCAAGCAGCATTCTGTGCATCCTGTCACCACCAAGGCTGGCTCAGGGCTGGTCCCCACTGACAAACAACTACATTTGACCATGGCCAGAGCTAAAACATTACAAATATTGCCATGAAGCATCCCAGTGTTCCACAGTTTCCTAATTTGATCTAAACAACTTTCTCAGAGCCACTTGAGCAGCTAAAGCCCAGTGCTTTCCAGAGAGAGATGCTCAGCCATCGCTTGACCACTTAAAGCTTTGTTTATTTGGACAGATATTGAGATAAAATAGCTCCAAGCCACCATGACTGTGTGAGCAAGGCCCCAGTTACAGTTATAAATATTATTTACATCTTTGCTGTAGCAAGGCTGTCTTTGCAGGGGAAAAAAACCCTGAGCTCAAGATCACCAGATAAGGCTGGGCATCCTTGATTTTCAGTCTTGAATTTTGACAGAAAAAAATCCCCCTTTTCTATTTCAAAAAAATGCTCCACTACATTTTTTTCCTGCAAGCCTTGCCTTGAAAGCAATGCTAAACAAAGCAGGCTTTGAAGGCTGTAGTAGAATTTCAGTATTGTAATCTTAAATCTCATGCAATTAAGCAATTATAAACTTTTCTAAGAGAAACCAAAATGGTCTTTTTGCTGAATAAAACATGTATAGTTCATTCACTGATATGATCTCGATGCCCTACTTGTTACCTTTTTAACCAGGGAGTAAAAAAAAAAAGCCTGAATGGAGATTAAACAAAATATGAGGTTTTTGTCTAAAGACAACTAATCTTAACTGCTACAGTAAAGCTTTCATCACCAGGAATGTCTCTGCCAACTGTGTTTTCCCCTGCAGGCAATGTTGTTGGACTTAAATCAGAAAAAAATCAGTCATTTACGTCAGTCTATTCCAGTTCTGCTTTCTATTAAGACAGACTGGAGTCCTTCCCCAGCAGCAGGGTTGGATAAACCTCCTGTTTTCCCACATTTCATTCTCCTCTCAGTTCATGGTGCGAACCTCACCTGCTTAGGGGGCAGATACTCAGCTTAAATTCCTCTGAGAAATGTATTTATGTGAGATACAGGGTTCTAAACCACAAAAATACACACAGCATTAAAGGCAAATTCTTCTGAAATAATCCAACTTTTTTTTACCCCAGTTAAAAATACACCAACATCTATTCAATCACTCCTACCTTGTGATTACAGTTTATTTTCCATTTACCTTTCATAACTTAGATTTTGGGGAAGTGTATGTTGAGGAAAAAGAGCAGGGAAATGAGGTTTGAGGAGTCTGATACCTTTGTTAAGCAAGATATCAACAGATGAAGCTAAAGAATATCACCCAACCTCACTGAAGCCCCAGAAGCACCAGACATGCCCACAGGATAAAGGTTTTCTGCTGTTTGATGGTATTCTGCATAGCCCTGAAGGTATCTGTGCAGGGAGATGTCAGTGCTCATGAGAAAATAGTCATTTTTGGATCCATAACAAGTTTATGTACAAGAAAAAGATGTTCAGTTTCCCAGAGAGATGGTCCCCTCACTTGACCCTTCAGAGAATATAAATATTATTCTGTTTTGCAGATGGGAGAAATTAGAGTGTTTTGCCTGACAGTGAACATTTTCAGAACCATTTTATCAGGCTCAGCCATCCTCATACCACAGAGAGGAGCCTCCTTTTTTGTGACAGATATATACTTTAAATAATGCCATTCTGTGTTTTTTATAACCTAGAATTGCTTTTAAATATCTAAAAGAAAGTCCATGTGAAGGATTGTGCATACACAATTCAACACCCCAAATAACAGTAATTCTCTAAAAAACACAGAAAGGGTATTTTTAAGTGAGAGAATAAACACAAACTTACTCAACTGAAATGCTGCTACATCCTTTGCCTTCCCATTCCCTGAAGCCAAATTCCCTCCTGCCTCCCCATGCTCCCTCAGCAGAGCTTCCCTTTTCATGACATGTTCTGTACAAGAGTCTTAAACACTAATTAAGCCTAACAGTCCTCAGAGATGTTAGCACAGCTATAAAAAGGTTTCTGGATCGAGTGGCTACTGAAGGAACTGGCATCTGATCAAATTTTCAAGAGTTATTCTCGCTGCTTTATGAATAAATCAAGGAATTCCCAGTTTTTGAAAGTCTCCAGCACTACTTGGTGCCTGGTGTACATATTAACAGCCCTGTTTTATGGATTCAGCATCCAAGGCATAATGAACCTAAGGGGATATTTGTAGTAAAACTATGAAAGGATCCAATCCCATCATCTAAGTGAGGAATATTTTTAGTTGGGGACAGCTTCTCAATTGCAGAGCTCATTATTTTGTTCTGGTTAATTTTAAGCACAGCTGAGAAACTCTATGAATGAAATATGTTTTTTTGCAGACTGAGGCATATTGCCACTAATCAAAGGAATGAAAAATTCTGGTATTAACTAATAAATTTGTGATAGTTCAGTCTTCTACTTTATGGTCATGTCAACCCAAAATGCTGAAGGAGCTCTGAGGACTTGAGAAAGTCACCAGGATCAGGGTCATTACTGTACAGGACCTTATAGGCTCCTAGAAAAGGATATTCTAGACAGGAATAATGAGGAAAAAACTCCTTTATGAGTCTCCCTAATTAATCAATACCTAGTAAAAATGTATAACTAAATCTAATATGACAACAAGAATGGTCTTAGAAGAGCTACCCTGAATTTTACACATGTAATTTTAAAGCCTTCAGGGGAAGCTGCACTGAACTCCTCTGCTAAAGCTTTTTGCATGAAATAACTATACATTTTGGTGATTTTTCCTTATAATGCTGAGAAGAATCAACACTTTCCAAAGTGTAACTACAGGGGAAAAACACTGAATGTTTGTATACAAACAACACACACCAGAACTGAATGCTGCTAACCCAGCCAAATTTAACCATTGTGTGACTTTGGAAAAATAACCACAGAATTTATCTTGCAAACTCAAACACAGAAGCTTCAACCATTTGAGATGATGCTGTTGGAAAAACTCAGCTCCACGTTTCTTTGGTGAGAAGGGAACTTTCCCAGAGAATATGAGGAGCACAGCAAGGTTCCAGAGCAAGCCTATACTGTGCTTAAACTCTGCATGAATGATAGATGAAGGCCAGCAGAGGAACTGCCTCTGCTCCTCCTGCTCTCTAGGGAAGTGCAGCGTGGTGAGGCTCAGCTCCAGGCTTCCCCTTTTGCAGGCACGGCAGGGACAGGGCCCCCTCCCTGTCCCACCTACCCCGGGCTGGGCACCACCAGCTAAGCCTGGCTTTGCAGAGCTGGCTCCTTGGCCTAAGGCAAGGCTGCAGTTTCCCAGTGAGAGCCGCTGCTCCCTCCAGTGCCACTCAGCAAAAGCCATTTCTGCAAAAGGCAGAAAAGCGCTTAAGGGCTCGCCCTTCTCCCAGGAAAACCTTCAGTAACAATGTAATTCCAGCCTTGCCCAGATATTGCACTGTGTGCCCCACAAGATAAGGCACACACTGCTGATTTTGTATTTCTGCACAAAGGAACTGCCACCCAAAATCCAGGGCTGGGAAACCCAGCCAGTGTTTTTCTGTTCATTTCCAGATTAGCCCCCAACACCAGGATGGGTGACATTCCGAACCTGGCAAGCCCCACGTTAAAATACAGCCATAAAACACATCAGGGAGATAAATACCACCCATCCTGGGCAGCCAAAGGAGTAAATTCAGGGAATATTCCCCAAGCATGAGATGGTCCTGTGTCTCCAGATCTTACAGCTTCTACACAAAGGAGGTAAGGGCATCCCAGAGCCCTGGTCACCAACAGCCTGGCATTCCACTGCTCCCCAAAGCTTTACATTTTACTCTCAGCAAGCCAACCCTCACTTAGCTATGGAAAAGGGCAGGCCATAAGGATCTCTTGGATTTGAAGTGGGTCTGGACATGACAGCACTCCACTGACACTCTGGGGCTCCTCTGGAGCATCATGTGCCTCCAGGTAAGATCCATCCCTGCGTGGGAATCCAGACTTCCATACGGGAATAAAGAGGCACATCAGCTGCTGAAGCAGCAGGTTGGGTTTATTTCGATAATGCTGCAATGAGAACTCATCCTGAGGCTCCACAGGGCAGAGCTGGGTATCTCATCTGGCACACTCAGCTTGCAGGAGAGCCACTCCCATTTCCCTTCAAACCACCTCATCTCCCCAGCACGGCAGGAGGGAGCTGCGCTCCATGCCAGGCACCCCAGCACCTCCATCCTTGTCTCTTCAATCCCAGCTCGCTGGACATGGCAGCAGGGCTCAGCTCTAGGAGGTGGTTGATCCCATCCTCCTCGTGCTGCTGCACATCCAGGGGGATCCCACTGAGCCCAAACCTGCACTGTGGCACCCTGCAGAGGCCCTGTGAGCCTGCTGGCCCTGGCACAGCACCCTGCTGTTGGATTTGCTGGGAATGTCCCAACAAAGGCAGGAATGATGCATCTGACTTAAGCCTTCTGTTCTCAGAAGGCTAATTTAGTACTTTATTATACTATATTACATTAAAGAATACTATACTAAAGAATACAGAAATGATACTTACAGAATGTTTAAAAGATAATAATGAAAACTTGTGACTCTCTTCAGAGTCCTGACACAGCTTGGCCCTGATTGGCCAATGAGTGAAAACAACTCACAGCAGAATCCAATGAAACAATCACCTGTGGGTGAACAATCTCCAAACACATTCCACATGAGCACAACACAGGAGAAGCAAATGAGATAAAAATTGTTTTCCTTTTCTCTGAGGTTTCTCAGGTTCCCAGGAGAAAAATCCTGGGCAAAGGGATTTTTTTCAGAGAATGTCAATGCCACACTCTGTCTCAGGCTGGAAATGGGGGTGTGTATTCTATTTCCATCTGTCAGAGGTGGGGCAGTTATCTGCTGCCCATTGGGCAGTTTTCTTTATCTCTCCCACAGCCAGTCCTCCCTCCAGAAGATCTCTTCTGTTCATGGGTCATTAATTATTAATTATCTTCTGTCCATGGCCACTGAGTGTCCCTGCAGGGCTGATCCAATTCCAGCATCCCATGGGGAGATGCTGCGCCCAGGGGAGGAGCCAAGCATTCCTACCTGGATCCAATCTGAGCCTGGAGCAGCACAGCAGCCTTTGCCCCCTGCATTGCCAGAGGAGCAGCTTTCTGCTGCCCTGCATTGCCAGAGGGAGCCCAGGCCCATCTGCAGCAGCCCTGGAGCTGCAGAGGAAAACTCCCCCCTTGTGCAGGATCCCTGCTCCAGCAGCAGCACAGCTGGCACTGCAGGAGGGCTGAGCCCCCATGGGATGGGGCTGTGCCACCCCCTGACACACAGGGGGGCAGGGCATGGTCTGACTCTGGCAGTGGGGTTTTTTTGTTTGTACTATTTTGCATTTGTATTTTTATTTTCCTAGTAAAGAACTGTTGTTCCTCTTCCCATGTCTTTGCCTGAAAGCCTTTTAATTTCAAGATTACAACAATTCAGAGGGAGGGGGTTTACATTTCCCATTTCAGAGGAGGCTCCTGCCTTTCTTAAGCAGACACCTGTCTTTTCAAGCCAAGACACTCTCCCAAACCCATTTCTGTATCTGGGATCAGCAGGTACCCAGGAACTCCCCAGGAGCACAGACCTCTTCCCATGTCTTTGCCTGAAAGCCTTTTAATTTCAAGATTACAACAATTCAGAGGGAGGGGGTTTACATTTCCCATTTCAGAGGAGGCTCCTGCCTTTCTTAAGCAGACACCTGTCTTTTCAAGCCAAGACACTCTCCCAAACCCATTTCTGTATCTGGGATCAGCAGGTACCCAGGAACTCCCCAGGAGCACAGACCCACTGCCAGTGACACAATCTGCTGCTGCTAAGGGACTGGAGCTGCGGCTCAGTGACAAGTGGCTCAGAGGTCACTTTCAAGAGCATAAAAACCGAAAAAAAAAAAAGGGGAAAGAAAAAGCATAGGGACGGTTTCTCAGAATTATAAAGTACTAAAAATAGGGTCACCCCCCCAGTGACAGCAAGGTAAAACTGAAATTTCAAAGCAGAACCACATTTTCACAGGAGTGCCACAGGACAGAAAGGGAAGAAAACACCATCACCTTTATAAAGATTTTGCTTAAGCATCCTCATTAAAAAGGGATAAATAGTAGCAGTGTGTAATCATTACAGTAATCCAATATATTTTGTGTCCCCAACACTCAATTAATTTTACTGAGGCTCCAGAGCTACCATACACAGCTTGAGAGCGTGTAGCATCTGCTACTTCCAAGATGAGTCATGGTAGGAAATTCCCCTGTATTTTCTAGGAACCAGTCAGGCAGCCAGTGATTGAAACAGTGATGTGACTGTATATAACACCCACACAAATGAGAAGAAATAACTTCTATCAATAAATGTACATTATATTTAATGTACTTGCTGCAGATTTCAAGTAAGAGATTACAATTAGAGAGATTGTTTTGGGAAAACATTCCCCAGTTTAATTTGAATGCAATGTAAATTTTGCCAAGAAACATTAAAGGTCAGAAGAGACTGGAAGAAGAGAAACTAATTTAAATAAATTGCAGGAATTTGAGGACATTTTGAAGAAGGGAAGTAAATATGGAACACCCCACAGCACTTGCCTCCATTTTCAAGTGCTGCATCACTAAGTCTGTCCCTCCCTAAACTTCAAATCATTAGTTTTTAGGGTTTTTTTTCTATACTAATATAAAAGTATAGTCTAATCATTAGTATAAAAATAGTAATGATCTTTTTTTCCAACTCTCCCCCTACACCTTCTGTTGTAGATAAAACTACAGAGGACCAAACTCTTTCTTACCTTCTGACTTCACTCCAAAACACCAGACTGGAAATGCCTCATTTTCCATAGCCACGCTGCCTCCTGCATGCCCAGATGTTCCAAATCACAGAGATACTTTGTGCTCACTCTGCCAACAGCTGGATCTGTCACTGTCCCCTCACTCAGACCTGCGACAGCCCCACAAAAGCCTCTCTGAGGACACATCCACAGCAGCTGCTGCCTCTAGACTGGCCTCAGGAGGAAACCTGAATTTAAAAGCATCCTGGTCATGTCCACCTCTCACTTCCAAACAAGTTAACACAGGTACTGTGATGTACAAAATTTAAATTTACCTGAGGTTTGAGGTAAGCTAAAATGACTGGGATTTTAAGAGCCAGGTGGCCTCTAAGGAAGGAACAGCTTCACTGACAGCACAGACCTAGTTCTTACTTAGCAGGTATGGAGTTTTGCTAGGTAAAAAATATTCAAGGTGCAAACCAAACTTAGGAAGTTATTTTATACTGTGTTGATGAATTTTAATATTTTTAGTCCATGATCAAAACAGCTGCAAAGAAAGCACGTGGATGAAGAACTGCAATGAAGATTCACGCAGTTTTGGAGCACTGGTTGTGTATTTCAAATTAAAGACACATTTTTGGGTTTGACTTCTAATCAAGAGCTCAGACATTTGTGTGCAAGCAGGCAACTAATAACCCTTCCAGATAAGGCCTGGGGCTCCTAGAATTACCAAACAGCAGCAGGCTCACCTTCAGAGTACACCATGGCCTTCTTGAATTACCAGGACTCTTGATAAAAATCCAGTAGGACAAAAGAGAAATTCCACCTCACTTTTGAATACCTGAAAGTCACAACCTCATTCATCAATGGAGAGAGCCTAAAACAAACCCACCACAAAGCAGCAACTGGAAGGACATCTGCTCACACAAAACCATGGATATAGAACAAGATTCACTCATTTTCACCAAGGGACTGCAAAGAGGGTCACAAACCCTTGGTTTGAGGATAAACTATTTGCTATGCCAATAAAGGGATAAATCCAGAAGTGAGAGATTGGTTTTACTGAGAATGAGTCCCCAAACTCATGCAGGCTCCCTTTGCAACCCCAGACCAGTCTTCAGCTCTCTTAAGGCAAAACTTTTGGTGAATTGTGACATCACTCATTTATCTGCAATATTTATACTGACAATGAAGTTCTCCAAGCATGAACTCAAAATATATACTTCCACTTAGTTTAGCTAAATGAGGCACCCCATTTGAATAGTCTGCCATGTTACAATAATAAATTAGCAGCAGTATGTCAACAAGGACAAAGAACTAATACACAGAGTTTTCCCCAGCACTTGCAGAACCCCTTGCCAGCACCAGATGTCACCTAAAATTATTTTTTCCCCCACAGACATTGAATTTTCTTTAGAAGACTTCTGGTCAGGGGTTTTTCAGAAAACACCTGACGCAAAGCAAAGCTGGAATACTTTGCAAATATTTACACTAAATTAAGGGTTTGTTTCCAAGTGTCAGATCACTACAGTTGGCAGCAATAAAGCAAGGCACAGAGCAGGCTGCAGGAATCCATAGTTGGTTTTAGTTCTGAAGAAGAGTATCAATTTTATCAGAATTTCTTCCTTTTCAGACATCATATGGCCTTCAGTTGCACAGCAGCACTCATTCAGTACCAAAGCAGAATCCACAGATGTCAACACAATCACATTAATATAGTGTCTTGTTTATAGCTGCAATCAGTGCTACAAAGGGAAGATTAAGACAAAATCTGAATATTATAACCAAAACTTCTAGTTCACAAGCCTACCCAATTCCCAGGTCCCTCCTGCTTTCCCAAAACCACAAATCCAAATTCCCTGAAGCACCAGCAAAGAGCACAGACAGGCCTGTGCATACAATGGCCTCCATTTGCCCTTATGCATTTTAAGTTATGCTACAGGAAGCACCACTGAAACACAAACCAAACCAGATTTGTCAGAGGTCTCTGGGAGTCTGAAGAGCAGCTCATGGGCAGCTGTTACAGGAAACCTGCTCAGCAAAATGGCCAGAACACATTTGTCATGTGTCACCTCTCTGGGGAAGTGCCAGCTGCCTGCCCAGGAGTTGGTATCAGTAGGAGAAGTGTGGGTAATGTCAGTAATTATGTGCATTATATAAGGTGTGCTTGCAACACTCCCATTTCCTTCTCCATAAGGATTAAAACTGTGGCTTCTAAGTAGCTTAACTGTTTGATGGAGACAAGCACAGCACTGCTGCTCCCAAGAACTGATTTTGCAAACCAAGGCTGAAGATCCAGCAGTGTCTCCCAGCAATAAGGGCTGCTGGCACACGAGGTCAGTCTGGCCAGAAGCTGCACCTCAGGAACATCTGCAGAATCCATGCACTGACCTGGCTGCCCCAGTTTGAGTTTCAGCTGCCAGTGCCCACGGATCACAGCATCCCTTGGGGGCCCTGATGGGATGCAGAAGGAGCTCAGTTCTCAGCACAGCATTGCACAGCCTGAATTAACCCACAGCAATCCTACATTGCACCTCAGCACCCACCTCACCTGGATAAAAGGAGGACCCAAAGATTTCACCTGTGCTGGCACTGGATGAACAAGTAGATTTAAAATGCTCTTTTTCACAGAGGATGATTCAGCTACCCCACTACACACACAGAACATGTATAGCTTCAAAATGCTTTTTAAAGAAATAACAACCCACCCAGAAATCCATCTGCACAAATCCTTCAGTGAACAGACCACCAGCTCTCAGCACTGCATCATTCATAGCTCTGGTGAAGAGCTAAATGAGAGCACTGCCGTTTTTATATCTTGTTTTAAAACCCGTTTCATGTCCATGACTGCTGTGTGAGTGTTACTCAGGAAGACACAACAATTCCCACAGTGTGTGCAGAACAATAACACACAAAACATGGGGATATGAACCAACCACTACGCTGTAAATATGACACTGACTTCTGTCTGCAGTGTAAAACAGCTTCCAAACCTGGAAGTGAAATATCAATATCAAGCTTAAAGACTAATAATGAGCTGAGAAAGCCCCTTTGCTGTGCAAGGGCAGGACAAGGAGTGTTTTGTCACCAAAGATTAGCCAATACACAGGAACACCAAGGGAAGTACAAGCAGAAAGGACATTTCACATCTGAATGATTAAGACATTTAACCATTTAATTCATTCCCATCATCACAGCACTTTTTACTGCTCTTTCAACCACAGAATCAACACAAAGCTAAGGAAAAGAGTCCAAGTGTGCACCTGGAGTGCAGCATTCCAAACACAGGCTCCCAGAACTTCCTCATCCTCCCCTCCTATCACTCATGGCCAGAAGAGACTGGACTTTCTGAGAAAGTGAGATAAAGTAACAGTCAAAACAAACACAAACCGCCCTGTAAATCTCAAAGGGTAACCCAAGGCAAACACTCAACAAACCAGAGAGATTTTAAAGGCTGCACAGAAAATGTGTCCTTCAAAAGGCTGCACTATCTTCCCAAACAGGGACACACAGAGCCCAAGCACTTTAAGGACAAGGAACAAGATGACCAGCACATAAAGAGAAGTGCATCGTATTCATTTGAAGCAGTTTTTGACAGCCAATTAAAATATATCATCATTAAAATTAAATACAAGCCAGCAAAAGCTTTTCAAACAAATTCCACAGCAAAATCTGATTTATGGTTATGGTTTGGGATCTGGGTTTAAGTCAGTCCCAACACAGGCAGCAGAGCTCTTTTACTACCTGCTCTGAGTTCCACAGAGATAAATTCTCTCAGCTTCTCAGCAGATAAATTTGGCAGCTTTACACATTGGCTAAGATTGCCATTTGAACCACCAGAGGTTTCTTGATTCAATTCAGTAAATGCATCATTTGGCATCTAATTTAGGAGGGAGGATAACATTTTAAAGCTGCTTCTGAGAACAGTGGAACATGCCCAGATCACTGTAGAAAGATCCTGGAAAAGCCACAAGGAATTCAGATGGTTGAAGGTACTCCTGCCATGATCAGCCTGGAAATGCCTTTTTGCCCTGTCCTTCCTTCCTTCCAACGTGGATTTTTTGAAGCCATAATTGAAAGCATTCACCATCAGCTCTGTCTGATTTTAGATAACACACTCAGACTTCATTGCAGCTTCTCACACAGAAAACGTGAAAGGGCCACCCTAACACTGGCAAAGACAGACTGATCCCAAAGCTCAGGGAGTGAAATGGTATTTGGGGAAAGCAAGTCCTTCAGGATCAACATAAAAAATGTTTTGGTCATAGAGAAAAGCTGAACTCCAGCATACACCTGTTCTCCCACCAGAAAAAAAAACTTGCTCTAGATCACAAGACTTCAGCCTTTTACAGTCAAACTGAGTCAGCACGAGACAGCTTAAAGCAGTATGGAAATAATCTCAAAACTCTATTCCCTGGTACATAAACTGCTTGTGTGGTACTTACTGTGGCAAACAGAAGACTTCCATTTATGAAAACACCCTTAATTTTCTTTGAGAAAGCTGGAATAACCACTCTTAATGCTGCAGCAAATGCACATGGCTATGCACTTGACCTAAGGATTGCTGAGTTTTGGTGGCATTTAATCACATCAGTATGGGGGGGAAGAGGCAGGGAGCCAGGAAAAAACATCACTGTGTGCCTTCAGAAAACTTGTTATTTTTAACAGTGCAGTTTAAGATCAGCAACCCTGAAGCAAAATGGTCAGAACATTTTCTTCCACCGGTGTTGACAGCACACCAAGAGCTTTCAGAGGGTGAGTATTTGAGGCCAGTGCAGCAAAACAGAGATGCCAGGAAGGAAAGCTCACCCATTGTGGCAAAAACCATGGGAAGGGTGAGTTTATTCATCCATTATGCTGAAGAGCTTAAAATAGAAACATTCTATATGTCTCACCTCAGGCCAGGATGAACAACTGAACAGAAGTGAATCACTTCTGTTACAGCGAATGACTGGAAAAGACTGATGGAAATTGAGGCTATCTTGCCTCTCTGTCCAACCCAGGAAAAAGTCTTTATTGCTGCATGGTTTTACAAGGAGGGAACAAAATCAGATCCACCATTTTTCCTTCTTTTTTTCTTTAATTAAACTGGAGAAACAGAGGCTGATCTATGAAGCCTCCCCTCTCCCTGTAATCCCTACTATGTCTCTATCCTTACACATGGATGTAAAACTGCAAAAACCAACAGAGGAGAAGAGACACTCGGGAAATGCATCACACCCAATCCTGCAGCTCTGGAGGTTTAAAAAAAGAACTTAAAATCTTTCATGAATAAAACTGGGTTTAGTTCATTTTGGTATGAAAAAAAACTCTTTAAAACAGTAACCAAGAGCTTAATTTACCAAACACAGATTAACATGAAAAAAACCAAAATTCACGTTCAAAATGAGGTATTCTGAAGCTAAAAATACCCAGCCAGCTGCAATTCCCACCTAAGGCAGGCAGAAGTGCTTTGCAGGCCCCCTCCCCATGCAGACACACGCTCACTTCCTTCTTCATTGCAACATCAGAGGCTCAACCCGATGTTAACAAGCCACAAAGTCCTGCCCAGAACTTCAAGTCACGCCCCAGTAATTACATAAAATAAGCTCTAAGTACAAGTGGTTAAAAAAAATCAATTTACTCAGCTTCAGTTTTGCTTTTAATTCCAAAATATTTTGACTTGTCGTAAAACAGAAATGCAACTTTCATTTGAGGCTTGTTCCCTCCACCCAGAGTCTCATTAACTCTTTTTTTTTCAATCTCACTGTAGAACATCAGCACATTAATTTGTCTCAATGCTAAGCCAATACAGGGATCAAACCCCTGAACATGCAACCTCTTAAGGAGGACATTTTAAGTTGTGTTTGATCCTTCGTTTTTGTACATAGAAGACAAAGGATGATAGCAATAGTGGGGGGAGGAGAGGAAAAAAAAAAAAAAGGAAATGTAGGATAATGTAAAACTAAAACTCAGATGTGCAGCTGTCCCACTCAAAGGTGGTCCTGGACATCAGAGCAACCTACAAAAGCAGCAAAGATCCTCCAAAAATCTTTGCAAGCTCCCAATAAAAAGGCAAAGTGTTCTCTCCTGACCTGACCTAAAAAAGGCAGCACACAAATTCCTGAACAAGAAAACCCCTGTACACTGCATGCAGATTTTCCCCTGAGAAGACAGAATACATCACGTGACAGTTTATGGAATCTAAATTTTAACAATAATAATTTTTGTCCTCCTGGTGGCCTGACACCAAAGGACCAACAAACCCAGGAGAAGGCTCCAGGTGGTGGAGCTGACCTCATCCTGCTCCAGAGGGAACAATACCTGCTGGGCACAGCAGCCTGGGCAGGGTGGGGACATCCCCAAACAGGAACCAAAACCTCCCCACTGCACACACACAGCTCCCTGGCCACCTCCTACCACCAGCTTTTGCTCTTTGCTGTTAAATCCCCTGCTTTTTACAAACCAGCCTGCCCCAGCAGCACAGAGCCCAGCACAGCCATCCCTTCACTCCTGAAGACAATGAGCTTTGCCAGGTTTTTTCACCCCCTGCTCAGATTCTGCCCCACATCCCCCTGCCACAAAGAGCAGAGCAAACCCTCGTGGCTCTGTGACAGCAGTTCCTCCTGCCAGGGTGCAAGGGAACTCCTCACCTCCACAATCCCCTCTCTGACACAATTTCCAAGCTGCTGGAACACAGAGGCACCGAGGGGGTCTCATCCTGCCCCTCAGCCTTCCAGCTCTGCTGCGCAAGTGTTCCTGATTTATGAATGATGACACCAATGAAACATCCCCTTTGTTCAGAGACAGAGATCAGAAATATGAAAGTTTTCTGACTTCCTCTCTCCACACCCTCGAGGCTCTCACCCACAGCCTCACTGACAGCAGCTGCAAATGCTCTCTGGATGGGGAGGACCTGACACCAGCAGCCAAATGCTCTTTAAACTGAGATGTTTTATTCTTCAAACACCCACCACAAATTCCCTGGATAGCTTTGGAAGCCAGGTGGGCTTAGCAATGCTCAGAAAGGCTTCTCTTGTGCTGCACTGTTTACCCAAAATAATGATATTCCTGAACACAATCCAAACAAACTCTCCTCATTTGTATGAATGAAACAGTCTATTTGTAAACAATTAATATAAATTGGTGCTTCCTTTTCTACCTTTAGGATCTTGGTTATATAGTGCAAGTAATTCTCACACTTAAACAAATTTGATTGAATATTATGAAGTAACTTTTCACCTTCGCTTTTCACCTTCCTGTCATATGGGGCCACGGCCTAACATTTTAAAAAGCCACTATATACCTGAAATACGAAATAAACTTCATATTTGGGAATATCTGTATCATCATCTAGTCAATATTGTCAGTGCCTTGACACAAACATTCTGCTTGGGATTTTCCCCCACTTTTTAAGGCAGGGATACTTGTCCATGTAAATTATAAAAACATTGAGCAATGAACATACAGCAAATTGTGTCAGTCTTTGAGAAAAGCCTTTCCTCAGTTAAAGCTGAACACAAAACCTTAAAAAAAGAAGCAGGTGCAAGTAATATAAAGTATCAACATTTGTATTCCTAAAAAAAGCACTTCAAATAAATAAAACCCAGGGAAAGGAGGGAGTGCTGACAATGATTTGAATCTTTCCTAGGACAACCCAAAAGCTGCTGGAGCCAACCCACGCCCAAGAAACAGAAAGTGAAACTTGTTAATTTACTCATTAACTGAAATCCAACAGTGGCAGGGGTTTTGTTTGGTTTATTTTTTTTTTCTTTAGAAAAATACTCACAGTGTAATTCAGTAGGAGAAGTTTGTACCATCCATCCTCATCCTCTGTCTGTTGCTATCTCCAGAACTTTGGCTTTGCTAGCCCTGGTTATTTCACAGCTGGACCAGTTTGCTGATCTGAACCACCCCTGGCAGCACAAAGATTTGTGCCAACCCAGCTCAGCGGGAGAAAGGAGAGGTGGAATAACAGCTGGTTTTGATTTAGCACTAAAATCAGTTCAAAATTAATATTAATTTGCAGACTCATTATTTTAAATTCAAAATTTAGATTCACAACCAATCCATTTCCTGCTCCCAACCCCCTCCAGCCCTGTGTTTCAATAGCAATCCAAGTTTCTATTTTTCTTTCAGTCAATACATTTCCAACCTGCCAAGACACAGAAAACAACTTTTGTATATAATAATGAAAAGATGAAACTGCAAAGATAAATAAAACTGTCTGGATTAGGACCTCCAGCTGTCAAGGCTGCATCTTGACTTTCAAGTGAGTGTGAATTTTAAGAAAGTCATTAAAGTTTAATAAGGTTCTATTGCTAATGACTACTTGGTTTGGGAAATAAACACTGGTATCTAGCTTTCCCAAAAATGGGGATTTTGCCTTTCCTTGCATAGTTATGTTATTATAATGGTGGCCAGAAGGGAAGAAATTCTGATCGATACTTTCTAAATATACTATCAAATTAATTTTAAAAGCCACAGTGTCAGCATTCACACAAAATGTTGAAGATCACCAGATCTAAGAGATTTTTAATAGTTGGTTTACATCTTTTAATACTAAAATTTCTGCTGCTAATACATTTTTAAAGGTGTTTTTTTTTTAAATTTTGTTCTATTTACGAAGCAAAAGCAGGGCAAATTCCCGAGTTAGGCAGACACACAGGAAAAACTCAGCTGATTTCACAGCATTTCTTTTGGCATGAAAAGGTGCTAAGGGCTCACTAGTGGCACAATAAGTCATCATCACCACGCTGAAGTGCCCAAACCCACTGAGGCTACGGCATGACCTGCATGCAAAGCCAGCCGTGAAATGGCAGCGAGGCGCTCCAGGCAGGCTCCAACACCCTGCAGATGCTCCAGCTCTGCTCCAGCCTGCATCTGCCCAGGGTAATTGCAGGTGAAGGCAGGAACAGCCCCTATCAGAGCTTCAGCTATTAAAGCTCCTTAATGAATGGTCTAACAATAAGCCAGGCTTAACCAGTTCTCTCACTGCAGGACCTTAACCATAATAAACCCCTAGAACATTCCTACAGCACTTCCCAAAGATCCTATAGCATGAGCCTACTAACTGTGCTCTCACAGCCTGTGAGGCAGGTATTTGTCAGCCTTTTTTTTTTTTTCATTTAAGTACAGATAAAAAAGTGAGGCAGAAAGCTGGCAAACAACTTCCCTGTGGATACACAGCTGACTAGTGGCATACAGAATCCAGATCTTCAGGATTCCAGCCCTGTCATCAGCCAAAAGGCCATCATTAGGAGGAAAGAAATTAGTCTGGTCTTATAAATAGCATTTGAATATAAGCCTTGCTAAAATATTTGCAAGGAGTTGACCTTAAACACCAGCAGAGGTGCACTGGTAGCCTGGGGCTCCAAGCAGCAGCTTGCACAGCACTGGGACTGGGATCCCATCCCTCTGCCTCCCTGGATATCTCCAGAGCCTGGATCTGGCACAGACTGAATGTAGTCCAACATTTGAACACCTCTGGTTTGGGCTCAGCATATCAAAACGAGTAAGACTGCTCTAAAAATATAAGCAGCATTGCTCTAAAATACTCAGGTAGGCAGGAAAAAGCAAATTTACAACAAGCCTGAGTCAGCAGCTTTCTCCTTCTTTAAGGCACCAAGACAGACTGGCAGAAATCTCCCTGTAATACAAGAACTGGAAACCTGCAATGTAGAAAAGGTGCCCAACACACCTAAAATCTGGAGCACTTGTACAAGTTAATCATTCAAACTGCTCAGACTGTATTATCACACATTTACGTGTAATTTCTGCAGGTCTCAAATGCCTAAGTGAGATGTATTTTGATTTATGGCATTTTCATATGGCCCTACAAAGAAGCAGATCTTTTTCTGCACTACAGTTCCAATACCTGCAGCAGGTCTAACTCCTGGGCTACAAATCCTGCAGTAAAATACTGATTTTTGCAACAAAAACCCTCTTATGCCTCATTCTGTAAGAGCCTAACTTCATTTGAAGTAATGAACTTTCTAGTAAGGCAACCCTATGATACCAAGTGGAAAACTACAAAAGCAGGGTTGGAGCAAACAGAAGAAAAATAAGTCTTTATGCAGCAAAATTACTCATTTATTCTGGTTTTAGGTACCTGTGCTGCTCCCTCCCACCCATGTGGGGCCATGCCCAAGTGCTGAACACACAACCTCTAAACCACAGCAGGAGCTCAGTCCAAGGGAAGAGCTGGAAATGGAAAACTTGTTATCCTCTGTGGGGATCCCCCACAGAGGAAGGACAGCACATATAAAAAACACACAAGGAATTTTGAGAAAAGGCTGCCTGAGTGGAACAACAAGTTGGAAGGTTTTTTAATTTCTATTCCTCACTTTAGCAGCTAACTGTTGTTGCAGGCAGGAGAGTCATAAAATCCTATTTTTGGCTGTCTGCCTCCCAAATGCCAGAAAACTCCTGACTCTCAGAACATGAATGTCTCACACTGCAACTAAAGGCTCGTGTCTCTTAATGAAAAAGCAGCAGAGAGAAAATTCCCTGTGTCCTGCCCAGGAAGACCAAACTCCCTGGATTTTTATTATGCATTAAAACACCACTGGACTGTGGCACAGCAGATGAGACCTGACTCTCAACAGAGACTGTTTCCATCCCAGCTCACATTTAGGGCTCAATTATCTTATCTGCTCTGCCACTCGCATACTTTCCAGATAAGAAATGTTTTTCCCCTCTTTTCAAGAGCTAAAACTGACACCACTGCCAGGGTTGAGATTAGAAATGCCAGAAATTAAAATTCATTTGGGCTAATGCTTTTTAAAAAAATATTTAATGTGCAGGCTGAGGCTGGGAATTAGAGTTAATTGAGATGCTGGGAGTTTTAACAGCAGTAGGATATTCCACAAGGGGAATGGGAGTGTGGACCCCACTTCAGTTTCCTCACAGGGTTTAGGTCAACCATCAGTTCACCTCCAGTTGAGAAACTGCTCAAGAGTTGGGAGGGAAGGAGGGAGGGAAAAAAGCCTGTTTTCCTCTTCCAATGTATGACTAAGGATGAGGCAAGCAAAGGGAGGATCTAAGATCCTGAAGGCGATGGTTAACAAGAGGTCATTAGTTAATTCCCTCCAGGGTAGATACAACTTCCTTTTATTAAATAACAGCAGTTTTTAATGATGTCAAATATCTGCTGCCATTCTAAAGAACACAGCATACTCAAACTTTACCTGAACCAGGCAGAATAAGCAGAGACACACAAGAAATCCTAAACTGAGAGGCAGATTGTCACTAAGTAAGGAGGAAAAAAAGGCTCATCTGACTTTTATCCCCAAAATTTACAATATATATTCTTTCTTAATTATGTATTTTTGGCCTAACAAAAGTAAATTTAGCATAAAGTCTGTTTTAATCAGCACTTTAAGATGTACAAATAAATCGAGCTGTCACAAAAAAAAAGACAAACACAAGCACCATTCTAAGGTTTAAATGAAGTTCCTTGCTTAAATAATTTCTGAAAAAGCCTAATCAATGAAGATTTGTGACCAGCCATTAATTACCTGTATGCCCAGAGCACCTGGGAGCTTCAGTTATGCTGCTGCAAGACCCTACAGAGCCAGAGCAGAAGCAGTGCCTGCTCTGGAGAGATTACAATCATCCAAAGATGAATAAGTAAGAAAAACAGGAGAGCACAAGGAAATAGGTGACTGGAATTTTTGTTCTCTGTGGCTGCACTTTAGTCCACTTTCCCTCGTGCACTGCCAGGACCAAGGTGTGTGTTTGTTTCCTCTCCTTGCCTCAGTAAAAAAATACAAACCAACACTCCAGAAGTCACATAAAGCCAAAAAAAGCCCCAAACAAAACACAGAAGGAAGGTGTTTTGGATAGTAAGACTGGAAGAAAAATATTTACACATTTAAATACCGCTGCTTCCCATCTGAGAGAGAAAGGATTTCTTTTTCAGGTTTTTTAAGCTGTCATCCCACAGAGCACGGCTGTGCCATAGTAAAAGGGCAACAGACACACTTTTGGAAGCATTCTGTTACCATTTAAAGGAATCCTTTAAAATTACCACACAACACAGAGGTGCACCCAACACAAACCAACAGCCAGAGCTGTTTACAAGCTTTCTGCTCAGTGTTAGACTGAAAACCCCAACCCTTTTTGCTGTGTAATAAATCAGTGCTCCACATTTAACAATTTTCAGTGGTACCATATGCTACACAGTCCCATATGTTCCATTACAAGGGAGAAAAACATCATCTCAACATGAATCATCACTGACTGTGTTCCTGTAAATCTGGCTTAAACACTCACAACGTTCAAGGGCAACACTAAATAAATCTGCTCAATATTATGCCAGATTCTGTGCAACAGAATCACAGCTCACACATAAAAAATAGGGGAAAATGAGGTTTAATGTAGGAAGTGAGCACAGTCTGCATCTCTCTAAAAACAGACTTACCAAAATGTTTGACATTCATCAGTTCCAATCTAATAATGACATCCTGCTCACAAAATGTTGATGGTATCTGGTAGTCCCAACATATTTAATCCTAAACTGTTTGATATGTGTGGAAATACATACACTGCATACAACATTCATTCCTCCCAGTGCCAGGTTCTGCACCACAGGATCCTGGGGTTCTCCCCAAAAGTATTTTCTGTAGAAAAGTAACAAACCCAAACCAAACCCATGTGTGTGTTTTAGACTCCAGGGGAATGCAGCTGGAAGTTTATCCAGGATTTTGGGTTAACATCTCCACTCTCACTGTGACAATTTCCTAAAAACAGCTTTTTCTCTCTCTTCCCAAAGACAGCATCACCCACAGCACAAAACCTGCTCATCCCAAATCAAATTCATGGAACACCAGTGTCACCATTTGCCCTTCTTTTGAGGAACTTCTTGGGCTCTCAGGTGACCCAGCATCATAATTAACAGTGACAGCAGGAAGAGGCACAAACAGAGACCACACTGGGAGAATGTCCCTATTTGAAAGCCTTTAGCAGCCAAGGAGGGACCAGGAGTGACCACAGGCTCCCACAGAATGACTGGTGTCATTAAATTCTAAATCAACCAGAGTCCAGTTTGACCTAATATTCGGGTTGGGGAAAAAAAGTAATTACATCAACATCAAGCTATTACCTGTCCAAGGGCATAAGTGCCTAGTTCATTAGCAACTCAGACAAACTTGTTTTGTAAGCTCCCTATATTAAATTTGAAATTTCCCTGCCCTTACAAATTAAACTAACAATTTGTGACACAAACATGAGTATATGAACAAGAAATCTTCCAATCTGCTCAAATCCAATGTGTACTTTGCCATCCTGAACAAGAACAAACTTATTAGCCAACTTAATTTTAGTATTTAATTCATTTAAATAAATTAAAAATAATTTTAAAATGAATACTAGCAGTACTCCAGATTTCTTGAATCTTAGAGCAAAACCTACTGGACTTTAAAAATATATATTTTTCATATTTCATGGTTTAGTTCTACAGAATAAGGGCAACATGTCATGTTAGGAACATTGCTCTTTAATGCTGGAAGTGGGGCTTTATAACAATTGAGAAGCTGCCACAGTACCATTAATCATTTGGATATCCAACATCCTTAGGTACTTCAAGAGATGGATGGCCACGCTAAATTAATTTACTTTAATTTCTAGTGCAGCTTTCCCCCTTGTTAATGAGGAGCTGAGGCTCTCACAGATGAGAGCTCCTGGCACACTGTGCCACTACACAATCACAATGAAAAGTCACAACCTGTGCTGCCCATGTTAAAATCACAGGGGAGTTTTTCTTCTTTTCACCCAGAGGGAACCCTAAATTTACCAGATCCATACTTTCTAAAACACACTTCACTCAGAAAATTAGAACAGAGCTGCCAGGGTGATTTCAGGGAGTGATAAAAAGACTGTCAGGGAAACTCACTGAGCTGCCCCTGGAAGAACTGATGACCAAGCAGGCACCAGGCAATTGCATCATGTTTATTACACAGCCAAGGGCAAGCAGATCCTCCTGGTTTAATCCATGGCCTCCAAATGAGGAAGTAGTTTGAAAATAGTAAGCATAAAACAAAATACTCTTTTGGGTTCACTTTTTGAATTTTTCCCTGATGTGCGAAAGCATGTCCATTAATAAAGCTGTGCACATGCTGAAAGATAACTTCATAAAAATCTGCTTCTTGAACACCTTTGATGCCAAAACTGCACTTTTATTCAAACTCAGTTGGGTGTAAATGCTGTGACTGAACTGTAGAGGGGTCCTGTTAAAAGACTCTGAGCTCTGTCTTAAAAGATATATTTCCTATTTAAAACCATTATCCTTAGAAACCTTTTTTTTGGTGTAAAAGCAACAAATAAATAAAAATGTGAAGTGTTCCACAAACAGCTCCTTCCCTGGCATTTCTCATAACCTGGATGTTGCAGCATCCCACAAGGCTGCAGAACAACCTGGAACAAAAAGCTGTAAGAGGAGAAAACAACGAGTCTGTGTTCCTGGTCCAAACTCTCTGACCACTGCCCTGCCCCTGCTCCTCCTCTGCTCCCCAGCAGTCCAGCAAACTCCAGCCCTGCTCCATTCAAACAGGGTTCTTCCTTTAAAAGAGCACAGCAGGTTACTCAGAAGGAACAGAGCTCATTCCTGCGGGAAGTTTCCCCCATCCAGCAACACATAATGGAAAACAAATCTAACAGTAAAACCCTGTTGATGCAAGAGCCACATTTAGAATGCACACAAGTAGAAATACCTCATCTTTTAAAGCTTTGACTTGCTAAGATCCTTTTTAACTGATAATGATGCAACAATGTAAAAGGGAAGTACTTAGAGAGAATCACTGTAAGTAACACACACACACAAACAAGAATTAGTTTGCAATCTGAAAGCCCTTGTACAGAAAAGGGTGGATGGAAACAACCCAGCTCAAGGTTTCCTCAAATCAGATGCCAGAGGAAGTTATATGATGAGTTGGACAGCAAATAAGAAATCTGGATTTGATAAATGAGACATTTATGTAGATAGGAACAGTTTGCAGCCTCACTGTGGGTGCACAGAAGAATTGTCAGATATCTGCATGAAGCTCCGTGTTAAAAGAGAGATTGCAGACAGGTATTTACATTTAAAACATGCCCTATATTGTTATATTAGCCCCTGAGAAGACAAAAATAGCTACCTACCAGAAATAGCCCCATTTTAAGCTCATAGAGAGGACAAGCATGGTGTATTATCTCTCTCCACAAACAATCCATCAACACAGAAACACCAACACGTGTCCTCTCACAGATCTGGTATGGGATACATCAGAGTAATGACCACTGGCAAAACGAGCTGCAGCACTGCCAGCACTGCAGCATTCTAAACATTTGCTAAAAGATGTCAGCAGACCTTGGGGAACAGACTGGAGCCCACTTATTGTCAAACAACATAAGCACCACAAACCTCAGCCAGCACTGCTCTACCCAGCAACTTGAAATTACCCTGTGTTCTGTGCAACTGCATCCACGTGGATGCAGAACCTGACTGCTTCCACCTTCTTATGTGGATCACTGTCCACACAGATGGACAGGGAGATTCCAAATCCTCCTGGCACAAGCAGGGCTGGAATCAGCACTGCCTGCTTTGCTGTTTTTAAGCAAACACGGAGCTGCTGCTGGGCTGGGCTGTGTGTGAGCCCAGCATTGCACAGAGCTCCCAGAGCAGTGTGCCACGGGCTGCTCCTCCAGCCTGGGGAGAAGAGCCCAGCTGGGGACAGTAAACCCAGCACCGAGCTGGCACTTCTGCCCAGGCTCAGGAAGTGAGCTGGGAAAACCAGGAATCGACCAGGGCTACTGAAGTTTAGAACAGC
>NW_005054330.1:5645761-5646118 GCF_000277835.1 Geospiza fortis
GGGGGGGTGAGGAGACACGAGGAGATGTATTTATACAACAAAATTCTGAAGGCTTAGTACTTGCCTCGTGTCCTCCTTCCTTCTCCTTCCCACGCAAGTACGAGCGCTGCTCGATGGCATCCAGCACCTACAGCAAACCATTTCTGGGTGTCATTAAAAGGACAGAGACATCTGCTCGCACCAGACCGACGTCATTGCTTCCAACTCCGCTCAAAGCTGACAGGAACGCAGCTCCCTCCTTCCCCGGGATTCACCGGCTCGGACGGATCCCGGGCTGATCCCGGGGCAGCGCCGCTCCGCCGAGCCGTGCCCGGCCCCAGGTGAAGGCGGCCGCCCGCTCTCCCTCCGCCCCTCCCG
>NW_005054330.1:5646778-5649941 GCF_000277835.1 Geospiza fortis
TGCCGGGGCTCAGGTGTGCGTGGGGGGTGCTAGGGCCCACAGTGGTCTCAGGTGTGTGCGGGGGTGGTTGGCCCACAGCAGGTTCAGGTGTGTGTGTGAGGGGCTTATGGACCCACAGTGGTTTCAGGGGCTATGGAAACCTCAGGTGTGTGCCGGGATGCTGCGGTCTGCAGTGGTCTCAGTATGGGGAACGGATGTTGGTGTTCAGGTGTGTGTGTGTGGAGGGTGTCAGGGCCCATTATTAGTTTAAAGGTGTTTGTGTGTGTGTGTTTGTGTGCATTGTCAGGGTCTGTAGTGCTCTCAGGTGTGGGCGGTGTTGGGGCCCACAACCAGCTCCTGTGTGAGGGGACAGTGCTTGGGCCCAGTAAAAGGCAGCTCAGAGTCCTCAGCCCCGTGCTGCAGGTGTTGGGGGAGCCCTGACAGGGACTCTGTGTCCTGTGGCAGGAAAAGGCCCCTCTACCCAAAAGGAGCAGCTGGGATTTGGCAGCAAAGCCCCAAAGGAAAAGGAGCTGTAGCAGGGGTTGAGAGCTCTGCGTTAGGAATTGCTCAGAGCAGAGGCAGGGTAAGGTGTGTTCATGCTGTTTCTGCCACACTTGGTGGCCTCTGAACCTTAACACTTAATTGTAGAGACTTATTTGACAGGGAGGGTTAATTACTTCATTTTTCTAAATAAAACTGAAGGAGCAGAGCTTTATCTGCCGGTACCTCATGCAGCCTCATTCTGCCAACTTGCTCCTGACAGCTGTTCCCCTTCTTGGGCTTCTAGAACCATCCTCAGAGAGCTGTGTGAAACCACAGGTACAGAAACCTGAGAGCCCTGAGTCCCCAGTGAGGGGTGTTGGTGTGTCCTGTGCTCAGAGGCCAAGGTACAATACAGCTCTTCTCAATGTAGTTTGAGTAATTTCACACAATGAGTTTCCTGTTTATAAGCTGAGCTCTAGAACCCATTTTTCCCCCCTTTTTCTTAGGAGTGGAAAGAAGAGCAGAGTGAGCACGACTCATCTGTCAGCAGCCCTGTGAAAAGCTGGTGCTGAGCAAGCAGGAGGCAGAGATCTCTCCCCAAACTGAGCGAGTACAAAGCACTGAGTGAGTTGTGAGGAGAACAACAGCTCCGATGGAAGCAGGAGCCAAGATCAACAGCTCGACAGGGAACTTTACACTTTCCCTGACAGCTCCTTGGGGCGGAGACAGTTAAGTTTCTGCGTTTGTAAGGGAAACATGACATTCCTTAAAGCTGAGCCTCCTCCCTCGGGTTCCCACTGAATGCCTGAGAGATGACAGCAGAGGGTGTCTCCAGCAGGCTCCTATTAAACAGGAGGGATTAGCACGGAGGGAGCAGCAGCTTTGAGATCCCGGTTTTGACCACAGAATGAGCTAAAGTTTTGTAGTTTGCAGTTTTTTTACCCACTGGCTCCTGCTCAGGGGGTTCCTGTGCCCTCGTGTTGGTGCCTGCACCTGCCCGATGTGCGAAGGGCTGTGCTGGGAGGGCACTCAGCTCCGAACAGGACATGCTGAGGCAGCAGTGAGGCAGGGCAGACGATCCTGGGGAGGGCTGCTGATGCTCAGGCACACTTAGAACTGGTTTGGTGCCCCCAGGAGCACAAACCCGGCTGGCAGGGGAGCCTGTAAGCTGAGTGTGTGGACAGATGGAACAGACAGGAAATGGGGGAGAAAGGGGAAACACTGGTGTTCGTAAAGCTCCGAGGGGGCTCTGGTTAGTTCTTGAGTCCTGCAGTCCCGTTTCTGTTTTTAGCTCGGCGAGTGGATGGCTTTGGGGAGTGCTTTAGGAGCTCAAGGCAGGTGTGAGCGTGGGGAGAGCACAGAGCCGTGGGCACCAGGAGCTCCTGCGATGTGGCAGCCGCCACCACGCCCTTTCCTGTTCACCCCGGGGCCGCGGGCAGCCGTGCCAGCCGCGCTGCCTGAGTGGGCAGCGGGGAAAAGGAGGGGTTTCCAACGTGCTGATAACCCACAGCATTCCTTGGGAAAGGAGGGGTGATGGGCGGCTCTGGTGGTGTCTCTCCCCCGAGACAAAAACGCTCCCAGAATTTCTGGGAGCTGCTCGGGGGGCGGTGCCGACTTTTGGCCGTGCCTCGTCCCTTGTTAGAGGCAATATTGACTTAAGGAAAGAGGCACGGAGCATACTTGGCATGGGTGTTCCGAGTTAAAAATTGTCAGTCTGGGCAAACAGACCTTTGGGGTGACCGGCAGGAAAGCCGAGTGGCTGCGCTGCACTATTGCTGCCCCTTTGAGAACACGGTGTGACCGACCTGCGGCTGCTCTGGGCGCTGAGCACCGGCTCGGCGGGTTGGGAGAGGCGCTGCAGGTTTTGGAGCTCAGAGCTTCAGATCAAACCCATTTCCTTCCCCTCGGTGAGGTGTTTGTAGTGCCTCAGTGAGTTAATAAGCTGTGCATGTGAGGAATGCACCTCGCAGCTGAAGGTGAGCGATTAGTGTGGCTGTGCTGGAGGTGATGAGATTAATTAGTCGTTCCCAGGCGAATTAGAGCTGCAGAAATAAGATACATGAGATATTTACTCTGAAATACCGCTGTGAGGCATTTTCAGAGGGGAATGGAATCCTGCATACGACTCTCACCACAGGACATATGTCTTGATCCTTAATTTTGTAGCAGCGCCCAGTCAGGAGAATAACCAGCACCTGGCAGATGTGAGGCACGTGTCCTACCAAAGCTGCTGTTCACCGGCACGAGGCACCTGATTCACCTGGGTGAGATCACAGGGCTCTCTGTGCTGGGGCTCTGCCGGGAGGAACACGGAAGTAATTTCTCTATTAAAATATAATAAATACATCCAAAAGAGTACAAGTGTCCTAATGAGTCCATCCCCACTGAGGCAAGTCCTGCTCTGTGTCTGTATCACAGAATGGGCCAGGTTGGAAGGGATCACAGTGGAATCATCTGCTCCAGCAGGCTCATCCCAGAGCACGAGGCACAGGATTGTGTCCAGACGGTTCTGGAATATCCCCAGAGAGGGACACTCCACACCCTCTTTGGTCTGTGTTCTGCTGCTCGGTCACTGTACAGCGAAGAAGCTCTTCCTCATCTCTAGGTGGAACTTCCTGTGCATGTTTCTGCCCGTTGCTCCCGTTCTATCTCTTGGCACCTCTGAGCTGAGCCTGGCCCACGAACACGAGGGGAGATGGCC